>NC_060272.1:64522780-64865501 GCF_021613505.1 Equus quagga | reverse complement strand
GGATATTAAAACAAACGATGAGTGGAGGAAGGGCATTCCTCACATGCACCCAGAGACACACACACCCAAGTCATATATTCTGACCTGGGTTGCTTCCAAGATGAACTAGTTAGTGCCTAATTTCTCCAGTTCCTCTCTTCTGCAGGCATTAACTTTATTGAATTTTCAGGTTTTGCTCAACTCAGATACCAAGCCAGCCCTCACGATGGCAGTCTGCATTCCAATAGGTTTAGACACGCCAACGTGCAGGAGCAGAGCATAATTAATCTTGCTGCTCGAAGTGTATGCATATCCCTCACCTGCCACCTTCTCCAATCCACACCCTTGTCCCGTTTCCTCCCACTCCCACTACATACTCACCTTCCATGCATGCCCAGTCCATATGCTTGGACTTATGCTTAAATATATGTCCATTTCCCATTCTGGAATTGAAGCCATGGAATGAACTGTAACTGACTATACTTAAGCTTTGTTGTCTACTTTGGCTCTTATTAAATTTGAATCTGAAATCTCCCTAACCCTTTAGGAGCTTTAATTTGGACTCAAGTACTAGAGGGAGACCTACAATATTACATATTTCTATTTCCTGTAGACCTGCCCATCACTGAATTCCTCCCTGCACTGGCAGCTACTTCTGAAGTGGCAGCATGTATCAGAGCCAAGCCTCCATAGATATGACATTACACCATGATTGGCTTTGTCCAAAGGCCTTTGAAAGGCTAGGTGAGCTAGAGAAAAAAGAGAAATTTATAAAAGACTGAGTATTTATTTTTGAAAATTGAATAGTTTAAGATATTTTGGGTATTTGTAAGACATTAAGAAGTCATTGTAATATTTTATTTTTACATATGTGGATGATAATGCTACAATAAAATGAATACAGAAACAGATATAAATATACAAAAATAGATTATGTTGGAAACAAGAAAGACAATATATAACAATACAAAACATCTTAAATCATTCTCTTTATTCATTCTTTAGTCCCTGGGAACCCAGAAGAAAAAACAAATTATCCAAGCTATTTGGGGCTCACACAGAACCTAGAATTTAAACTGAAATTTGAGATTGAAAGTCAGTTTTGTGGCTTCTTGGCATACACCCAAAGAATAAAGGGATTATCCAAAGATCCAGGCTCTCTCTTTCCCAAGAGCTGTCTGCAAAGCTACCTTCAACTTTAATGTTGATAACAAGATTGAGGCTTTGTCACGTTTTATTACCCTCATGAAAAACAGCTGAGGATGAGGGTAGAGAATGGAAAAAGTGTACACTAGCAAGCACGTTAATTGTCCTCTTTTAAATCTTGATTCGTCTAGACTTTTCAAATCTGGAAACTCTCGATATCTTATACTGAGCTCTGCTCTTTATCAGTGAATAGATTAGGGAAAGAAAATTAAAAACTGAAATAGCCTCATGTGTTCTAACCTCTTCCATAAGGCCCTGAAAAAATGCTTTAAATAAACAGGCGTGCAGTATTTTTCTTTCTATTCTCTCTGGAAGAAGAGAACAGGGAGCAGAAGTTTCCACCGTCCTTTCTTCTAAGCGCTCTATTTTATCTGCCAACCACGCTTTGCAAACAAATGCAGCTGATTACTGAATCAGTTCCAAACCCTCTTCTTACTATGAGAGTCTGTATAAATCATTGAACTGAAGACCTGGGCAAGACCCCAGCTGTCTAGAGGCAGTAACTCTTACAGTTGAGATAAAAAGAAAGCTGACACAGAGAAACTTAGATGGGAGCGTATTTAACCTTTTCCACTCTGGAAGTAATAACTGAACCAATTTTGTCTTCACATTAAAGCTGGGTGGGAAGTTTTTCTCCCAAAGGGAACAGATGGAAAATACATTTTTTTTCATTGTAGGCGTTAACTGTAGGTTTACACGCTAACATTCATATGTAGCTTGCCTTTTTGGAGGGCTATCTTTCAGACACATGATGGTGCTTTTCAACATTTGCTGGTGATTTTATATGATAAACACTCAATGTGATGCACCTAACCCCTGTCCCATCATCACTCAAGGGGGTGAGGACAACGGGGTGAAATTTATTCATTCACAAAAATTGGGAACACTAACGATGTGTCTGACACTATTCTAGGTTCTAGGAATGGAAAGATGAACAGGAGGGACAAGAGAAACTTGCTTTCTGCATTTGTGATCTGTAGGACTTTCATGTCATTTCCCCGTATTCAAAAGCTTAGCTCTCATGAAACGAGCCCTGAGAGGTAGTTTCCTTACTCTGAAGATTTTTTTCCTTCCTCTTCCAAAGAAATTCAGAATATAAGTTTTCTCACAGGGTGTTGAGACACTGATGAATTCCTCTGGGGTTTTCCAGCCCTGAATGTGTGTAGAGGGTAAGGGTACAAGTCAGGAGGAGGTGAGTGGGCTTCTGTGTAGCCTTTGAAGAGACACAAAATGTTTCCAATCCTCCAAATAGAATAAATTTCTGAGAAACTGTTGTCCTTCTGCCCAGGTGTGTGCATGGTCCAGAGATAAGATGCAGGGATAGGCTTCATTCATCTCTTCTTCTCACGCTATCCCATACCCTTGGGCAGTGGCAGCCTAACTTACATATCTTATCCCCCCTTATGTACACACATGCATATATTTGTTTCTTCTCATCTTATATTCCCTCTCTCCTGAAAGAAACGCTGAAATTCCCTACAATCTGTGTGACACCTGGAAGACACAGATAGGAACAGACTCTACTTCGGCACTCTCCTGTTAGGGATGCTGTTCAGCTTCCCTCAAATATTAAAATTTAGCTGCTCTGGGTGGTGATGGGCTTATATTGATATTTCTCACTAATAATGCCAACAGAGTTTTGCTTTGCTTGTTTTTTTCTTTGTGTTAATTCAGGACATTATGAAGTCAATAAAAGAATTTGTTAATAAAACTAAGCAGAACTATTTAATCAAAAAACATTTACTGAGCACATATTTATGCCAGGGACTTTCCTGACACAGACAAAAATCATCCCTCAGGGAGTTTAAATCTATGATCTGTATGCACGGACACACCCGCACACACTCACACATCTCCATAGAATGCCAGCAGGAACAGTGTGAGTCTGATGTTGACTAAACACATTGGTGAAGTCTATAGCAGAAAAGGGGGAAAGACAAGAGGAGCAGAGCTTAAGTGGTCTATATTCCACCTCGGGTGCAATACTCATTACCTCATTTAATTCTCACAATCGTCTAAGAGACCAACGTTATGAGGAAATCGAGAATTTAACAGATTACAAAATTAAGCGGTAGAGTATCAAAGTTATTTTATATCCACAACTCCCTCAGGCTGAAAGAACATGGTTTGAAATGAGCAAATTAGCCTTTGACATCACATGAAAATTAAATGAGCGGCGCTCCATAAAAGAGTGTGCCTTCCCTTTCCTGCCACTCTCTGTTTTCAGGTTCCTGTTTTCCTGTAAATGAAAGTGGTACTGCCATGTCCTCAAAAACTGAAAGTGAGAAACTTAGAGTTATAGCAAATTTTTCTCAGTTCTTTAAATTGCACAATAACTCAGCTGCCCTATTTCTCTCAAATCTTTCTATCCTTGTTACTCTTCCCTCATTTGACTCACTTGCAGTTTTTCCCCTGAAATATTGAAATCTCCTCACCACGTCTGTCTGGCTGCTGCACTGCTCCCCACCTCTAGCTGCTGTTGTCAGAGTGGTCCCTCTACTAGAGCCTCTAATGCTTCCAGATGTTAGATCCCAAAACAGCAGCAAAAACACTCCTACCTTTATTAGGCACATAAAGAAACCAACGTGCAAAAAGTGTTTTTCCTTTGGGATTGTATTATGGACTCTGTCCTTAAATCTCTAGATGTCATTGCATTTCCACACTATAAAAGGGAGAAATTTTAGTAAAGTCATAGCATCTTGCATTTCTTCCATAATGCGATAAAGTTTACAACTTGCTTATTTTTCCTTTGTCTTGTGTTCATTGTAAGGTCTCCTATGACAGAGACAATTTGCTTTGTTTTGTTTAGTTTTGGTTTGGTTTTATTTTAATTCAACCATATATGCTCAGAGCCTAGCATGCTTGAGTGAATGAATAATACAAACTCAAGACCGGTCCCTGGAAGCAAGAATTAGTTTTGCAACCTGGCTAACTCGCTGCAGACTCACAATTCATCAACAAGCGTTTGCTGCATCCCCCACAGTGTGCAGCACACCTGCGTTCTATCTGCCTCTAGAAACACGGCTCTCCTTTTCAAACTGTCAGCAATTCTTTTCTTCAGCCTAAGGTAGAAAGAGACACGCAGGGGTGGAGAGAGAATAATGGCACCCTACATGTTCAAACTTGATGGTGTGTCATTTTGCTGTTTACATAATAAAATCTGCCTAAGAATGAATTATGTCAAATATGTGCCAATGGTATTTTGCCTGCAGTGGTACCAGAAATCTTAGATCCTTCAAACCCTTGAGACGCAAAGACAGACACACAGTGCCAGCCACCAGGTGATATAAGGGAAAGGGTTTCCCATTTTGTGGGAAAGGCAACAGCCCTGAAGTTAAGTAAACTGCCCACAGTCCTGAAATAAATTAATGAATTCATCAAGATTAATGAAAGCTGGGCAACAAAGGCAACATAATCCCTAATGAAGAAACTCCTGATATGTCCACACAGCATTTTTCCATTTTTCACTACCATTTGAACATTTGCATGAGCCACACTGAAGCTGAGTGCCAGGGCAAACAGACTGTGTGTTGAGTATGCTTATGAAGAATCAAGGGTTATTTAGAAGGATTGTTCTGACATCAGTCAACCTTAGTTTAATAGTTTTAAAATTCAAAACTTTCTGGAAAGGAAAGGAAGGAAAAAGACTCAGAGGAAATTAAGACAATGTGGGATGAATTTTATGATTCAGAAGAGGGATTAAATCTAAAAAGATTCTATTACTGGCCTTCTCTGTCACTTCTTTCTATTTCCAGGCCTTATTCCATTTTAATCTCTATGTTGAAATTTCAGTCATTAGCCTTCTGTTTGCCTCTTCTTTTAGTTTCCATGGAGCAAGTGTTCTAGATCTAAGATCCATGAACTGCTGGACTCCATGAATGAACTTGGGGGGTGGGAAGTTCATATCCGAGAACTCCCTAAAACGGAAAGCAAACTTAGGTGGGAATGGGCAGATGTGCATTGTCCAAGGACGGGGTCAAAGCCTTGATAAAATTGCCATGAAGGTTAACTACACAAAAATGTAGCAAGTACTGCCATAAACAATAAATAACAAGGTCCACACAAAAGGTCCTATTCCAAACTCAAAAGCTGGTTTTGTTTAGAAATACAAGGAAAGTGTTAGCTGAAAAAAGTCTTGGCAAAAACACAGAATTATCAATTGTGCTCCTGCTGTGCTAGCTGATGTGGATAAAGTAGAACTACAGTGACAGTAACTTCTTCCCCCGCCAAAGAGTCACCTCCCCACCCCAAAAAACTTGCAGGAACCCTGCACTCAGGCCCTTGCTTGTTATGACTCAGGGTGAGTCCTTTCTCCCCAGCCCAATGATGGCTGTACTGATGTCCGCTGACTGCCGATGTCTCTCCTATTCTTTATATTTCCAGCTCTTTGGTTTTACTGAAGTCAAAGCTTTACTTCGAGTATTTTCTGGAGTCCCTTTCTCTCAAAAAAAACACATATATATCATATATTTCTTTCCTGGTAGTGCATCTGAGAGTACATGGTGTGTCTCTCTGTTTGCAGCGATGTCACTTACACAGCCAAGTTTCTATTATACATCTCACTTTGCATCCTGAATGATGATAGTTAATATTCAATGATGAGTTTAATATCTTAAAAAATGCCCAATTTTGGAAAAGATATTCATCTACAATCCATCTAAAACTGAGCATTTTCAGATTATTATATCTTTGTGCTAAAAACGGACAACTCTAAAAACTGACTTAAGCTGATCATGGAAAAAGATTTTAGAGTTAAGTGATGAGAAGTAAAATCCTCTCCTCTACTTTTTATGGTAATTCTATAGTCATAACCAAGATGCAGAAAACAGAAAAACAAAGAACTCAGTCCTCCTTTTTTTCTAAACATTCAATTCACAAATACACTGAAGACTGAGGCAACTTAGCAAGGATAAAACATGTATATATAAAATCAAAAGCATAGGATATGTTCAGGTTAAGTTAGTATCCTGGTGAAAGTGGGTCCTAAGTGATGCTAAAAGATTTTCTATCTCTACCCAGGACTGACCAAGTACTTCCCATGAACTAAATTAAGTAGCAAAAACCTTCATTCGATGGAACTATTTAATAACAGTTAAATTTTATCCTTTATTAGTAAGACTTTTTAGATGCAATTCATGGAAAGTCAACACAAAATAGCCTAAGGAAAAAAAAATGGAGAAGGGGAATTTATTTTCTTATATAGTATATAAATATTTAAAACCAGCCTTAAAATTTACTAAATCTAGAGACTAAGACATAGGAATCTAAGGAGCAAGGCTCCAAGACTCCTTGCATACTCCTTTGAGCTTACTCCTATTCCTCCTGCAGTTCTGAGTTCTAAATGTCACCTCCTCTTGAAAATCTTCATGAACCCCACAAACTCCAACTTAGTGACACCATAGGATGCTTCATATATCCCATCATGGGATGAACCTCCTTTGGGAATTTTTTAAAAATCATTCTCTATTCCCAGGAAAAGGCTGATTGTTCTAGAGCTATGGTAATGAGTAGCCAACAGAACTCTAAAATCAGTTGAATCAATGACAACTTGCCTCAGGGAACATAATTTGCAAGCTAATCAATCAGTAACAGCTCCTCACCAATCAGGAATCAGCCAATCAGAAATAAACTCAGACTCAGTCCTCTAAACTCGCCTGAGTGCCAACCAATCCACAGCAGTCTCATGTGAGTAATTATATTTCTACACATGATGTCAACAGCCTACTTATCCACCTGAAAATCTGCCAAACTGTGAACTCCATTCCTTCCCTAAACCAGATTTAAGAGCAACAGTCTGCTCTGCTCAGAGATGCTATGCCTGACCAGCATAGTTCTCTCTTACTACAGTAAACAAGAAACTCATCTTTGTGTTTTTCATATTGGCGGTCGTCTCATAATTCTTTTACAGTCTATGTTGCAGTAGTCTGATTTCTTAACAGTCTCCACCACTGGACAATCGCTGTCATGAGGGCAAAGGCTGAATCTGTGTTTTTTACAGTTGCAGTCTCTCTGCCCAGCAAGAAAATACACTCATGGCATTTGCTGAATAAATATGTGGATGCATGCAGGGATGGATGGGTGGGTGGGTGGATGAATGGGTGGTTGAAAGGCAGAATCATGTTGTCACCTAGAACGTTCTAGGAGATGGTCCTCTGGGCAAAAAATCAGAGGTCTCACAGGTGACACCAATAGCAAAGGTAAAGAAAAGATCCTTCACAAAGAGATTGTGATTAGATGTGAGACACCGGCAGAGATTCTCAAAATAACTGAGGGTAAACTCTAATGGGATCCTTTTCTGGTTCTCTAAGGGAGGAGAATGGGTCCATAAGAGAGGAAATGATTCAGAGACAGTAGTGTCTCTATGCACACACAATCTAACTTTTACCCATGATCAGGTGGAGTAAAAAGAAACTCAGGTTACTAAGTTAACAAGTCACCACCAAGCCACTTAGAGAGTGGAGAGTTTGGAACACATACTTAGCATTTGATTTTATCCAAATCACATTGTGAGGGGAGTCTTAGCCTGTCTATTCAGGTGTTTCCTGTTTGGCCAAGGGCAATTCTCAGAAAAGGGGATGGGAATGAGTGGTTATCAATCAACACTCAAAGCAGCTGGGAGATAGGTAACCTTGGGGATCTGTGCGAGGCACCAACAGCATCCTATACACAAGGGGAGAACAAGGTTTCTCAACTGTGGGGGTATTACCATTTCAGGCCAGAAAACTCTTTGTTGTACAGGAAATATTGTGCATTTTAGGATGTTTAGCAGCATCTCTGGTCTCTATCCACTAGATACCAATAGCACCACACCCCTTTCCCCAATTGCGAAAAATTAAAAATGTCTCCAAATATTGCCAAATGTCCCCTGGAGGTAAAAATCACCCCTGGTTGAGAACAACTGAACTAGCACAAGAAGCAAAGGTGAAGGTCAATTAAGTAGCTTTATCTTTTTGCACACAGAACAGTGTGTGACACAGAAGAGTCACTTATTACATGTTTTTGGACAATATTCTAACTTGCAAGGTGAAGAAAAGGAACTCTAAAAGAAAGAATTCACAGTTGACTCTCCAGTAAGAACTATCTCAACAATTCACTCTTTCCAAGTACAGAGGTATGCACCTATTAATTGTTTTGAATGCATAGATAAATGCTTCTAATTCAGTGTAATACATTTTTCCCTAAATATGATAGCGTTTTCTCAAGTCGCAGGACACCTGTCACCCTGGAATTTTCTGACAGTGACAGTTGTCATACTCTCTCATTCTTGAAACTGGGAAAGTAAAAGTAATCAATTGTCAAAAATAGGGCTCAGAGCAGAGGATCAGGCCAGACAGGACATGAGCTGAGTTAAGCAGAAAATTAGAGTATAGCAAATGAAGCTTAAAGCAAAGCATCAGTATGTGAGAAAGGGAGAGAGAGGGCACCAGCTGTATCAATCCAAGTGGAAACTGAGAACAGGAACTAAGGCATTTCTGCAATTAGTGGCTCAGCAGGGCAGGTGTCCAGTTGAGCTCCAGCGGCAAGTACCTGAATCAGCCACAAGGGCATCGAGTTCAGTGATGAGATGCCCCTCAGCCTGTCCACTTGATGGACATGTACAAATCCCTTCCTCAAGACTCAACTCAGTTTTATTCTTCACTATGAAAACTTCCTGCCCTGCTGTCCCCACAGGCAGAGATGAGGTTTCCCTCCACCCTTCTTCTATTGCACCCAGGGCATAGCTGTGTTAGAATATTTACCCACTGGTCTCTCACTGTTGGACTGTTTGTCATTCTCCCCAGGTAAATGGCGAGCTTCATATGACAGGGTTTTGGTTTTCTTTTATCTTCATGACTTAAGCATCAAGAACATTTATGCAATATTCATTCAATGAATCTTCACTGAGTACTTGCTATGAACTAGATACTGTCTGCGTCAATCCTAATGTTCTGTCCTATCATCCTATAATAAGAGGAGGACATACCACCCCACCCCATCCCCCAAAAAGGAAGTATTACATCTCATTGCCTTGACACATCACCCTGTTACCTTAAGTGTTTCCATGATTCTGTGATGGGCTCTGGTTGTCATTCTCCACCTCAGGAGGAGCTACACCATGATGAATTCAGTGTCTCATGAAACCAGTAGGCCCTGGGTACTCCCTGGAATTTAACTCAACCTATGGAGGGATAAGCACAGAGCTCAGAATTCTTGCTTCAGCTGATTAGCATTGTACATGTAATGTATGACTCTGTGATGAATGCCATCAGCAAAGTGGAATATTGTATTTGATATACCGTTCCTGGATTTCCTGATTTTTATGGCTAGTTTTTAAGAAATTAAGTAAATCGGAGCCACCATTTCTCATACAATTGTTAAGATTTTTCTGGTATTATTAAAATCTAATATGTTATTTCCATGATATTGGACAAAGAATTGATTCCACCTTATTGGAGGAGTCAAATGGATTCTGATGTTCCAATAACTGTTTTCCTTTATTCACATCACCAATGTTAGGGGCATGCAACATATTCCAAGAAAGAAACCATATTTAGAGTCTTCTTTTATTTGGAGGCATTAATTAGTTCTTTTAATAGCCTGGTTTCCCCTATCTAATATTATCCAGAAGCCTTGTGAAATATGTTGATATTTATAGTTGTAACACACCAGTACTTTCAATGACATGAACTCCCAGATGACATCATAGTAATATCATCTCAAAATAAGGGATGTTTTATAAACTTTTTATATTTCTATTACATGTAATATAATATATGTAATACATGTTTTTATATTATATGTGTATGTATGTATTTCTATTATTCCTTTAATATCTCTCCTACTTCGGGAGCTAGCATAGCAGAATCAGCACCTAAAATATTATTTTTAAGCACCCACAGTAGCTTGTCTGGAAACAATAACATTGTGAGTACTGTAAGCTGCATGCTCTGGGGAACACAAACAGAAAGCAGCTAGAGTCAGATATGCCACCATGGCCTAAGGTGAAAAAGATAATCTTCTACAGTATCATACACCTATATCAGCATACCTATAAAACCAATATGTTTCTAGATAAAACGCAAAACCCAAGGTATATTTTTTTTTCTGGGTTAAGATGCATCTAGCTTAACTTCACATTTTTACAAAAACCATCCACCCACATTGCAAAGCTGTACTCAAATATACAGACAGACAGACCAGAACATGCAAGAATCTTGAGGCATTAGGAAGAATAAGTATGAATGTGCCAAAAAATATTAGTTTGGCTACATAATCAAAAGAAAAAGTTAACTTCTGGAATTTAAGTGGCAAGGCATATATTTTAAAATATTGTAATTAAATTATTTCAAAGTCTAAAATCATAGGTCAGAGAGCTGTAAGAAAAATGCTCACTGGAGTTTGAGACATTACAACAATGCTCCATAACCAGAGCCTGTTATGAGTATCTTTGAGCTCAACAATTTCATACCAGGAATAGATCAAAGAAACTTAGCAGCCTTCTATGTATAATTAGAGCCTTCCTTTCTTTGATGACAGTTTGGTAGATGTGGGTGTGTACACATGTATGTTAAAGCACGCTTTTTTGGAAAAAACTTGGGGCAAAATCTCTTGCATAGGTCACGCTGAGTCCCAGTTCTTTGGGCCCAGTGAGTCCTCCCACATGCTAGAGCCCTAACAGTTACACTTCTGTTCCCTGGAAAATCAGTGTTCCTCTCTTCCAGCTGGAAACCCTCAAGCTGTCTTTGATTCTTCTCTCTTCTTCTTTCCCTATGCTCTGTCCCTTGCATGTAGTAATCATTCAATGGTCATTTCTTCAAAATACTTGCTATGGACACATTATTACTTCCAAACGTTCTAGCCTATCCTTTTTCTCCACATTTCTGCAGCCACCGTATTCATTCCATCCCATTCATACCATTGTAATGACGCCCTAGGCAGTACGTTTTCATTCACCCTACAGAGAGCTAGCTGCCAGATAATCTTCCTAAGATACTACTTTAATTATTGATCACTTTCAAATTCTCCAACAGCTACTGTGCGTTTAGTTTTCAAATCTTAATACAATTTTTTTTATTGACTCTCTAGCATGAGCGACTACAGCCTATGGACCAATGCTTTTCTTTATACCGCTAAATAGCCCGATTTCACCATGACTATCTACTACTAAGGTGTAGGCTTAGCCACAACTCTGAACTTTCTCTCACGTACTCCCTTGGCCTATCGGCTCTCCTTTTTTACTTCAATTATCCAAATTCGTCCTTCAATTTCCACCTCAAGCCCACCTCCTTCAATAAATCTTCCCATTTCCTACTTCAAATACGTTCTGTTTTTTTCTGAACAATTACAGTCTTTAGTTTACCTTGTAATATTCTTTATCTAAGTATTCATTATTCTTAATTCCCTTCTAATTTTTCCTTAATTTCCTTCTAAGTATTCTGGTCTGGTCTGTCCAATTTGATGGCCAAATCCTTAAAGGTAGGGACAAGATTTTAATCATCGTCTCTAAGCTCAAAATCATGAATAATAGGCATGCAAGAAATAGTTATTAATCTTATCAATGTTATATACTGATTTGGATGCATTAAGTCAGAAAACATCAGAGAAAATAATTGAAAGGTAAGTAAAAAAACTACTTTTTCTTCCAAGAAATTGTCAATAATAAGTATCATACGTAAGTTATGGAAAACAGCAGGTGCCTTAAGTTCAAATCAATATGAATTTGAAAACTCTAAGGAAATCCAGAAATTGCTAGAGTTCACTTTTCCTGTTCTTCCAATCTCCAATTTTTCTAGCAAGCTTTCTTAAGTTGTAAAACAAGGAAGGTGAGAAACATGAACATTCTTACAAGTAGTAAAAAAGAACAAAATTACATTTTACAAGAAAATCAACCAACAATTAGGAAAATTTGTTTCAAGTTAAGTTACTTTTAAAAATGTATTAGATTTAATTAATTAATTAGATTTAATATTAGGTTTAGTATTAAGTTAAAATGAATTTGTTCATTTAAAGTGAGATGGACACATTTTCTTGTATGTAACTTCTATTTTCATTAATGAGAAATTACCTCCTTCCTTTATCCATCCAAATCTCAGCTGCTTTGCCTTGCACATAGTAAGCACTCAAAAATTATTTCTTCAATTACTTGTTATGAACATATTCTTACTTCCAAATGTTCTAACCTTTCTTTTTTCTCTTTATTCCTGCAGCCACCCTAGTCATCAGACCCTAGCAACCTAGTTTAAAATATTATGAATAGTAATAACAAGCACTTGTTAATAAGCATATTAACCTGAAATGATCTCCTGGTGTTGTTTCATTTGCTTGGGACTTGAAGTTGCTAAAGTCATGGTAACAGGTATGGACAGAGCCATAGTCTGTGACTCAAAAGTATCAGCTCATTTATAGAAAGGTGACATTGTCCTACCTTACTGTGTAAAGCGAGTTCCCAGTTAATTCTAAGCCCTACATTTTACATTCATTTTGTAACTTCTTGTGCATACAGATGGATGTCTGTGATAACACATCTTGATAAAGCTAAATTGAATCAGAGTTCAAATTTTTCAATAGTAAATCTAATTTCACAATTTTAATTGTATGTAAGAAATTAAATAGTATATATTACATCTACACGTTTAAGTATTTCAGATTGGCTAATTCATTGAATAATTCAACCTCTGTATGGACCTTGGCTGCAAAGAATGAGATAGTATATGAATTTTTACTGAAAATCTTGGGATATCGGTATTATACTTAAAAAACTGCTTTTAAAGTAACATACAGATAGTAATCCTTACCATGAGGCTATGATGATATAACTTGTTCTATGAAAAACCGTTTTTTAAAAGATAATCAAAGAAAATGAAGGACAGAAATTACATAACATTTTAAGGTCACACACACAAAAACAGGTTTAAAGCTAGGAAGAGAAAAGAGATACAGTAAGCCCTTCTGGTACTCAAGTTTAGTGTGTGCCACATAAATGATATTCCTAGGATTTTTAAAGCCCAATAAATAACATTATTTTGAATATTTTTTACTGAAAAATTTTTATTCATACAGAAATATATTTATTGGGTATAGATATATGATCATTAACACTGGTTATGAAGCAATACCATGTTTCATTTTGTGCCCTCAATTACAAGTTACTCACTTTCCTAACACAGCAAAGACTTATTTGTAAATGTGTTAGAGGTAGTCCACGTAACATTTTATAATAGGTAAGAAAATGTATACATTTCTAGCAGCAGTGTTTAAAACCTAGCACATTGATAAAGCACATTGTATACGCTGTTTTCATTATAACAATTGCTATTAATGTGGAAGCCAATATCTTAAGAGAATGGAGGGGAAGAATGACAATTTGTAGCATGCTCAATATCTGTCTTAAGGAACCATGCTGAAGCGTGTTGAATTATTGTACAAATTCAGTTCAAGAGTGGGGCTTCAGTTCACCTTTGGAAAGATTTTCATGTAATTTTTAAGACAAATCTAAATAAACTTTTTAATTTTTAAATTTCTTTTCTTATAAATTCAACAAATGTGGCAACTAAAAAGAAAAAAATGTTAGCCATAAACCCACCAGTATAGCCCAATAATGATTTTCCTTTTTACATATTCCTCCAGTTCTTGTCTGTATATTTTACTTTTATATATTACAATCCTAGTATACATAATATTATAAACTTTCCAAGTCACTATCTCACATAATTATCATTTTGATACATACTAATATAATGAACCAATATATTACATTTTCATTTCTTTCCATTTCCTTTTAGACTCTTAGTTTTTCTTTGTGATTTTTTTTAAATCAGTAATATTACCATAAGCGCCTTTATTTATATAGAGTTCATTTCAACTTTGGATTAGTTCCTAGAATAAACTCTTGAAATTGCAATAACTATTTGAAAGGATAAATATATTGTCTCCTCACTGGAAACTAGCCAATATATTAACAACAAATTCCTTTCCAGCAAGTGTGGTAACAGTGTATATACCCTCCATAACTTAGCATTTCTATTTTTTATCTTTTCCTTTTTAATTTTAGTTGCTGTTGTTATGCTTGTTTTCCTGAGAATTTAAGGGGCAAAAATGGAGCTGGAGATCTTTGCAGTTAATTTCCTTCTGCAGTTTCCAAATACATTTAGCAGGATAACGTAGCTTGCTTTACTTTGAAATATCTTTGAGCCACAAACAATGGAGGCCCAATGTTGACAGACAAGATTGCGCAGTCTAGGAAAAGCCAGTCACTGCAGCTGTGCTACCTGGGTTCAAATCCCAGCTCAGTCACTTATCAGTTACCCACTCCCCAGAAAGCTACTGTGCTTGCGTCTTGGTGCCACCTTTGAAAAGAGACACTGAAAAACAGAACAAACAAAATAGCAAGGGGTCTGGGAAATGTGTCACATGGAATAGTTGAGTGAAGCAGCAACATTTAGTCTGCAGAAAAGATAACATGATGGGGGCGTGATTGCTGACCTCAAATACCTGAAGAGCTGTCATGTGGAAGAAGGAGTAGATAGAATCCATCTCATGCCAGAGAAGAGAATAGATGGAAATCACAAGGAGGCCGTTTCCAGCTTTATAGAAGGATAGACTCTAATAATGACAGCTTTTCAGTGATGAGCTTGACTTCCAAATGGAGTAGCAGGCTTTCTGTCATCGGAGGATTTGTAGCTGCAGCCAAGTGACCATCTGTCCTAGATGGCAAAAGTTAAATGCTGCAGTCTAGACAGGAAGGCAGGGGATGGGGAACTGGAATTTGGGAGACCTGCCAAAAGGTAAGAGGGCCAAGCCTCCGGGAAGTGATTTAGGAACACCACTTGAGATCCTAGGCAGGGCTTTGGCAGGAGCAAGGCTGGCATCATTCTACGTCAAGGATGGGAAACTTCTGAAAAATGGGGTCAGAGACTGATTAATAAATGAGAAAGGAAAGAAAAATATATTTTTGGAAAATTTTAAGGGGCCTACCAATTAAATCATTCTCAAGAACCGATTCATCTTAAATAATGATTCCTGAAAATAAATCTGTAATTGTTTCTCTTTGTAATGACTTTATAATTTTCTTTTGAAGCTATTAAAATAAAGGTTTGGTTTTTTTCTCTAGAAGTATATGTTCTATTAATCTCATATCAAAATTAGATAGTTTTTTTTAAAATTTAAATTTATCCCTTAGCTTACTCTGTTTTATGGAACTTAATCCATGTGAGAAGCAGCCAGGAGAGAGCGCTCTCTTTCAGAGAGGTTTTTGTTAAATCTCATGTCATATCTTGCAAGGAGACCATGGATGCTTCAATGGATGCCTATTAATAATAATCAAAAAACAGGATTGCTATAAGAAATCTACAAAAGTCATCCCATAAAATTTTTTTAAAATTTAAATCCCCATCAGATCAGGTGGGATTCATACCAGGGACACAGGGGTGGTTCAACATCCGCAAATCAATCAACGCGATACACCACATCAACAAACTGAGGAATAAAAACCACATGATCATCTCAATAGATGCAGAGAAGGCATTTGACAAGATCCAACAGCCATTTATGATAAAAACTCTGAACAAAATGGGCATAGAAGGAAACTACCTCAACATAATAAAGGTCATATATGACAAAGCCATAGCCAACATCATACTCAATGGGCAAAAACTGAACACCCCCCTGAAAACAGGAATGAGACAATGATGCCCTCTATCACCACTCTTATTTAACATAGTACTGGAGGTCCTGGCCAGAGCAATCAGGCAAGAAAAAGGAATAAAAGGAATCCAAATAGGGAGGGAAGAAGTGAAACTCTCACTGTTTGCAGACAACATGATCTTATATATAGAAAACCCCAAAGAATCCATTGGAAAACTGTTAGAAGTAATCAACAACTACAGCAAAGTTGCAGGGTATAAAATCAATTTGCATAAATCAGTAGCATTTCTATACTCCAGTAATGAACCAACAGAAAAAGAACTCAAGAACACAATACCATTCACAATGGCAACACAAAGAATAAAATACCTTGGGGTAAATTTAACTAAGGAAGTGAAGGACCTATATAATGAAAATTACAAGGCCTTTCTGAGAGAATTGGATGATGAGATAAGGAGATGGAAAGACATTCCATGTACATGGATTGGAAGAATAAACATAGTTAAAATGTCCATTCTACCTAAAGCAATCTACAGATTCAACGCCATCCCAATCAGAATCCCAATGACATTCTTTACAGAATTAGAAAAAACAATCCTAAAATTCATATGGGGCAACAAAAGACCCCGAATTTCTAAAGCAATCCTGAGAAAAAAGAACAAAACGGGAGGCATCACAATCCCTGACTTCAAAACATACTACAAAGCTACAGTAATCAAAACAGCATGGTACTGGTACAAAAACAGGTGCACAGATCAATGGAACAGAATTGAAAGCCCAGAAGTAAAACCACACATCTATGGACAGCTTATCTTTGACAAAGGAGCTGAGGGCATACAGTGGAGAAAAGAAAGTCTTTTCAACAAATGGTGCTGGGAAAACTGGAAAGCCATAAGTAAAAGAATGAAAATTGACCATTCCTTTTCACCATTCACCAAAATAAACTCAAAATGGATCAAGACCTAAAGGTGAGACCTGAAACCATAAGGCTTCTGGAAGAAAACGTAGGCAGTACACTCTTTGACATCAGTATTAAAAGGATCTTTTAGGACACCATGCCTTCTCAGAGAAGGGAAACAATAGAAAGAATAAACAAATGGGACTTCATCAGACTAAAGAGCTTCTTCAAGGCAAATGAAAACAGGATTGAAACAAAAAAACAACCCACTAATTGGGAAAAAATATTTGCAAGTCATATATCTGACAAAGGCTTAATATCCATAATATGTAAAGAACTCTCGCAACTCAACAACAAAACATCAAACAACCCAATCAAAAAATGGGCTGGAGACATGAACAGACATTTCTCCAAAGAAGATATACTGATGGCCAATAGGCACATGAAAAGATGCTCATCATCGCTGATCATCAGGGAAATGCAAATCAAAACTACACTAAGATATCACCTTACACCCATTAGAATGACAAAAATATCTAAAACTAATAGTAACAAATGTTGCAGAGGTTGTGGAGAAAAAGGAACCCTCATACACTGCTGGTGGGAATGCAAACTGGTGCAGCCACTATGGAAAACAGTATGGAGATTCCTCAAAAAATTAAAATAGAACTACCATATTATC
This sequence comes from Equus quagga, assembly GCF_021613505.1. Lineage (NCBI taxonomy): Eukaryota > Metazoa > Chordata > Mammalia > Perissodactyla > Equidae > Equus > Equus quagga. The sequence goes on along the minus strand of NC_060272.1, from coordinate 64,848,114 downwards.
CAGCCATCCCACTACTGGGTATTTATCCAAAGAGCTTGAAGTCAGCAATCCCAAAAGTCCTATGCACCCCAATGTTCATTGCAGCATTATTTACAATAGCCAAGACATGGAAGCAACCTAAGTGCCCATCAACAGACGAATGGATAAAGAAGATGTGGTACATACATACAATGGAATACTACTCAGCTGTAAAACAGAACAAAATCATTCCATTTGCAATAACATGGATGGACCTTGAGGGAATTATGTTAAGTGAAATAAGCCAGCGAGAGAAGGATAATCTGTGTATGACTCCACTCATATGAGGAATTTAAAATTATGGACTAAGAATAGTTTAGTGGATACCAGGGGAAAGGTGGGGTGGGGGGTGGGCACAAAGGGTGAAGTGGTGCACCTACAACATGACTGACAAACATTAATGTACAACTGAAATTTCACAAGATTTAAACCTATCATTAACTCAATTAAAAAAATAAATAAAAATAAATCCCCATCAGAGAAGAGCTTTTTCCCTTATTTGTTCTTTGTTTAGTTCTTCTGGCTTCTGCTAGGTTGTGATCTCTTGTTTGAACTGTGTTTAAATTCCACTTCATTCTGAGTTTTGTTTGAAAACTTACAGGTGGAAAATCCATGGATATTAATGCCCCAGGATTATTGGCTTAAAAAAAGATCTTAACATGACACAGCCAAATATTTGGGAAAACTAACTACTTTAAATGGTGCCAAGTCAAGGCTTTTATGTTGAACCTCAGGCCTCAGAGAGTTCTAATTGTTGGCTCAGCTCAGGCCTTTGCAGCCACACTGACCTGGCCTCACTCCGTTCCCTCCTCCATTTGCTACTTCCTCAACAAGAAGAATTTTCACAACCGTGTGGACTGAGCAGGTTCCCAAGTGTGTGCACCCAGTAATCCCCATTACCAGAGCCTGTCAGCAGATAAGTTATCAGGGACCACTTTCCCCTCTCTGCAGGGCGCAGGAACTCTCACTGAGCATGAAAAAAGCAAGTTTTGCCAAATGTTCTTAAAAGTAAAAAAATGGCATATTTCAGAATGTAAAGGAAAGAGCAAACTAGTAGTAGTCAGACTACTTGAATTCTAATTAATTTGATTTAATTTAATTTCATTTAAAAAATCACTGAACTCTGCTATGTCTCAGTTTTCTCAATTATAAAATGGTAATGTTGCTACCTAAGCTGTTACGATGAGCAGTAGTTGTATTTGGCTCCCTTGAATGTGAACTTCTTTCTTCTAGATGAGAAAATCCCACAGTGGTAAGGGAGCTACTCAACACCAGGAGGTCAGAAAGGCCAGACACATTCCCTGCGCCCTTGGCAGCTGAGGTGTGGGTCCGTGACTTGTGCTTGGATAATCCAGTCTTGCCTGGACCTTCGAATTTACAATGACAGCGAGAGGGAATGCATTCAGTCAGTGGCTGCAGTGATGCCCTGGGTCCAAGAGCAACAGCAGTGCTTTTGGGGAGGCTGATTCACACCCAGTGTTGGCTGTAGAGGGGGTGTCACCTGCAGGGTCCAGTGCCCAGCAGACCATTACCAACTAGAAACTTTGCTTCTAGTAGCCTAGGCTTTTTGGTTCATGTTCACATTTCTGAGCCTTATGTTACTGCCTCCCCAGAAATTATGGGAGTGACCCAATATCTTCTCATTTCCTTTTTGATTAATTCAGCTAAAGTCTACTTTAGCTACAACTGAGAAAACTGAATAATATACCTGGCTACCTCTCAAAGCTGTTGTGAAATCTAGCTGAGTTCTTTCAACTGAAATTGCTTGGGAAAGGATAAAATGAGGTCTAATTTCATGTAATGAGTACTTATTAAGGGCTTTATGGAGGTAAAGGATGAGCAAGATGCAGGCTGTGTGCTCAAGATGCTTTCAAAACACTGAAGGGCACAAGAACACGGATGCATACAATACAATATACCATACGAGTGATCACATAAGAGAATACGCAAGGACGTATTGTGCAGGGGCAGGAGGGTGGTGAAACAGAGTCAAAAGATGCATAACTTGTACTAAGTTGAGTAGGTGAACAAAGATTTCCTGGGGGAGGAAGTATTTGACATGATCCTTAAAAGTTGAATTGGACCCACAACATGACTAACAAAAATGTACAACTGAAATCTCACAAGGTTGTAATCTATCATAACATTAATAAAAAAAATAAAATAAAATAAAATAAATAAATAAAAAAAGTTGAATTGGAGCTTAAAATAAGATACAGACACTGGCCTTGCAGTCAGAGGCAGGAATCTCTCTTCCTTTCCAGATCCACTCCCAGGTCTTTACCTCCTTGGATCAATTTCCTCATCTATGAAATGAGGAAGTTATAGTAAATGGTCTATAAGGTTCTTACAGTTCTCAAATTTCTGATTGATTCCCATAGGAAGATACAGAGAACTTCACAGCTAGGAGAAGCACAGTGAAGTAATAAGTAAAAGTAAAAACATGGGAGATGAGAAAAGTTCCAGAAGCAAGACAGCAAGTTCAATGTCAAAACAATGTGTAGCTTAGCATGAAATATAAGGAAGAGAGCGTGTTTCATTCGATAGGCAATGGGAAGCCAGAAAAGATTTTAGGGAAATGCTATGATAAAGGATGGGCTTTTGTTTTATCGAGAGTAACGTAGAAAAGGGCAGATACAACAGTAATGATGATAGGATTTGAAGAAAGCTAAATGAAAAACATTGGTGAACTGAACTAGGATGATGACAGATAGGAGTGGAAAGAGAGTTGTGAAAGACATTGTGGAGACAGATTCCCTCCAATTTAATGATTGATTGTGGAGAGTAAGGGGAGTCATGGTCAAGATAACTTGTGGGATGAATGTCATCCTACAGGAAGTTTATAAACCTGTTTGGTGAGAAAGTTGAAAGAGCAGATAAAGATGATTCAGAAAGATTCAGAAAGAGAGGGATGTGTGCATAGTTTGAGGAGTATTGCTACGGAGGGAGATTGTTTTCTACAAAATAGGAAAAATTAAGCAAGATTTTAACCAAAGATAAAGCAACTAGACAGATTAGAAATGTAAGCAAGAGAGGAAAACTAATAGAACAATTAATAGATATAATTAATATATACTGTTATTATAATCATAATTGAACGTTTCAATTTTCACTAATAAGATATCAAGAAATAAGTCCAGAAAACAAGATAAGAAGAAACCAAGAGAAACCGTTTGCCATCTTTACTTAGTAAAAATTTGGAATATATCTCTATCTATCTAAATAGCATATAAAGTAAACATACCTATATATTTATAGATATAGAAAGATGTTTGAAAACAATGACCATTTTTCTTCATTTCCACTTTGCATATATATGTATATATACACATATAAATACAAAGAATTTTGTTATTTTATCTTTCCAGTAACTTCATAAGGATAGTCAAGGCAGTATTTTCACTTTCCCTGCCTCCTCTCCAATCACATTTTTAAAGATGGCGACAATGACTTGTCCCAGGTTCAAACAAGCAAGTGGGAAAAACAGCTTCCAAACAAGGTTTTCTGGCTCCTAGTCCTGTGTGCTTTCTTCTTCCCCATAGTAGATGCCCATCTGAGCATAGATTTGTCTGGAAAATCTGGGTGTTTGTGATGCTATGTGTATTACCTAATAATAGATCCATCTTGAAAATTCACCTATCCTCATAATGAAATTTAATTTAATTTTATATTCTAGAGTTTTATTTTAATTTTCTCGTTGGTTAAAAAATAGTTTTTTAATGATGTTGTATATAAGTTGCCCATGTCAATAAATGCAAAAATTGTTCCATATATTTTTTAATGGAACAGTTGATCTGTTGACAATGGATATGAGCTCTGGGTTCTAAGTTTTCTGACTGAGTAGCAGTGAAACATTTCTGTTTCCTTTTTGGAGAGGAAGATTCGCCTTAAGCTAACATCTGTTGCCAATCTTTTTTTTTTTTTTTTCCCCCTCCAAAGCCCCAGTGTATAGTTGTATATCCTAGTTGTAAGTCAATTCTACTTCTACGGGGGATGCCACCACTGCATGGCTCGATGAGCAGTGTGTATGTCCGTGACCAGGATCCAAACTGGTGAACCCCAGGGCGCCAAAGTGGAGCACACAAACTTAACCTCTTGGCTACTGGGCTGGCCTCGACACATTTCTTATTAACAGAGTCTGTCTTTTTGGCAAGAAAGAAAACTATGGCCTCTGACCACAGAACATGAGGAAGCAAAATGGCAGGTCATCCATAAATTTGGTCTGGCACCAAACACCGAAACCAAAGGGGTACCATAGGGGAATTTGTCATAAAGCCTGAGTCCCTTGGTTTACAGTTGAGGAGATCACAGTTGCAAAACAAAGAGAATTGCTGAAAATCACATAGTTAGTGGATGTTAGAGCCCAGGCTGGAGTCCAACTCTTAGTCAATCAGCCCAGAGCTATTTACCCCTTCAGCACTGCTCTGAAATCAGTCAAGTTTGGTGTTTATAGGCAAGCCACGGTTTTGGAGATATCGGAGAATAAAATTCTGTTGAGAACTATTAAAAATATTTGGCATAAAGCTTCAATCATTCATCTGTAAGTACCTCCAAGGTGCCTATGAGACAGTCTCCTCTACTGGAGTCATACGAGCCAGTAAAGGAACACAAGGAAAGTGAAATAAACTCCGTAATGACTCTGTAACACTCCAAATTTAACCAGGTGTCTCTTTAGTTCCTGTAAGACTTTAGAGTTCCAGACCTGCCATACAATTTCTGCCTGAATATCTTGCCTTTCATCTTAAATTCATCACATTACCTCCTTTATTTAAGGAAACAAGTTCTCTGGTGCTTAACCTTAGGTCAGAAATCATCTGACTTTTAACAACCAATGCTTTCAGCTTTAAGTTGATTTGAGGAGACATTTTGGTTGTTTTGCATATGCTAAACAAATTTAAGAATTTATTTTAAAGGACATTTTGCTCACAGTACAGACAGGAAGCGTTTAAAGGCTTAAGAAAGTAAGATCTGAAGAATTAAGCTCAGATTTTAAAAACTACAAATTTGCCAACTTATTTTATCTCTTATAATATTGAGAACATTGGCCATAAAATACTATTTCTTGCTAATTTAGGTATAAAAATCTTTTAACACTAAGGTATTTATCCTAAAGAGAGATCATCATCATCAATAAGATTTGCTTTCAGACGGGAATTTAATATTTCACTATTTTATCAACGGTCATCAATGCAAAATAACAATACGTGTTGCTTTTATGTGATTAAAGAAACCCAAACAACTAAGACATTTACCGAAAAAATAATAATAATTCCTAAGACTCATTCCATCACTTAAATCAAGGTAGGCTAAATTAAAAAGTCAAAAAAGATTATAGTTTATTGATCTCCTTAGGCTACCTAAAAATAAATGTGGACCTCCATTTTTCTCACCGTGAAACAAACATTGAACTCTGCCCTTCAGGCATCCTACCATACTTCAAATGCTGATCTTATCATTGCTTGCAAGTCAAACAGAGCTGGACTTTAAAAGGAAGAAAGGAAAACCCCAGAGCCACTTCGAAGCTTCAGGGCTCAGGCTGTTGCTCTGGTTCTGGTCTGAACACTCCCAGAGTCACAATGGCTGAATGGGGCCACTTTGCTTCCACCTGACATTTTGCCATCAAAACACATAACTAGAATTTGAAATATATAAAGAACCATACTCTAAAATTGATGTTCTATTTCACTTGACAGCTTCCTATTTGTTTTGTTCGTTAACAGGAAATAATAGAATTTTCCCCTTGCCACTGCAATTTGAATTCTGTGTGCAATAATAATCACAATAAATGATGAAATAATGATGCCAAAGCAAATTGGAAATTGGTTAAGAGTTGGATGGGGATTTTCTCATATGTTTAAAATATTAGCCATATCCTTTCTATGTTCCTGGATGTTCGTTGCGTACTAAATTGTGGAATGTATTCATCAGTTGTAAGAGGGAGTTAAAAGCTCCCCCAAAGTACAAAATATATAGAATAAGCTCAATTAATATTCAATTAATTAAGTGTTATTTGTTTGGATGAGTGGCTTCTTTAAATTAATCTCTCTCTCTGTCTCTCTCTCTCTGGCTTCTTTTTGAAAGATTTCAAAACGTTCCATCTCTTGACCCCCAGGGGCAGACACTGCCAAGTCGGCTTCCTGAAGCAGAATCTGACATCTCCCAGTAACACTTATGTACAGAGGTTGTGCTGTGGTCTGGAAAAGAGCTCTCAATGGGTCAGGCAGGGATCAAAATCCTGGACCGGAGGAGCTCAGGCTAAAGGCACAAAAGGGTTAAAAGGATAAATGCTTCTTACTGAAAGGCACCCACATATGCATCTTATAGCTTCAATTTACACTGAAAGTTAAAGGGGCATAAGAGTTTCTTACACTCCAGTCTTTCTCAAATCTAAAATATCTTTAATCAGGAAAAGAGCAGAATGACCATTACTCCAATTCCATATTCCAATTAATAATCTGATTGGTATTATTGCAGAGAAAAGAACATTATGCAAGACAGATCATTTTGATCCGTATAAGCAAGACTGCTCAAGAAGCTAACCTGAAAATGGTTGGGTTTTCACTGTGAGAGGTTGCTCTTTTTTTTTGGCGGGTTGGTGGGGGCAGTCAGAAAACCTTTCAGAAGGGGAATCTACACACTTCTGAAACTGGACAAACACAAGGGGGCAGGAAGAGATCAAGCTCTGACTTCAAAACCGGCTGACTGAAACGGGAGTTAACCTATTTTAGTTCGCCCTCCGGATATTTATCAATTCTCCTGGCATGCAAAGAAATGTGATGCTGACAAGTGGGTTTAGTTTGTACTTGGTCTAATTACTACGAAGAGAAAAGGAACGTCTCTAATGACAGCTACCCTAACGGCGGCGGCTCTGGGAGAGCCTCGGGCTACATTCCCTAGAACTTATTCTTTGGTGCGAGTCTCCCTATTCCGATCAGACTGCATTTCTCACGCATTCCAAATGCCCTTTTTTCCTTTTACTCTGTGAACTTTGGTTGCAAAGGAGGGGCTTGCTAAAAACTCACCAATCCAAGCGCTGTGCCCATTGTAATTTATGAGGAGCCAGCAGCAGCGTGGGAGAGGGGGAGGGAGGGAGAGGCGCAAGCTGCGCTAGCGTTGGCTTTTAATTCCAGCCGTCCTTTTTTTTTTTTGCAAATGTGTCCGTTTCTCCCCAAACTGCTCTGGGTTTCGATACAAACTCAAGTGGCATTGCGTCTAACCTTCCTTTCTGTTTAGAAGTTTCGGTGCGAAGCAGCCACCTCTGCGCGGGATTCCAGGGAATTGGGGGAATGGGAGCTAAAATGGATAATCGTGGATCGCAGGCAGCCGAAGAAGTGAATCCAGCCAAGCGCCGTGTTCCGGCTCCCCCGCTGGAGCCCCAATCCTAGCAGCCCAGTGCCGAGCGCGAGCTAAGGTGGGCAGCTCCAGGCCGCTGGTCCCCTCACTTCCAGGACAACCTGTTGCGCCTTCTATCTCCTCCCCTCCCCGCGGTTTCCCTGCCTCGGCCCCTGGAAGCTGATTGGCAGAAATCACTACCCAACCCTCGACTCGGGGCCTCCTCCCGGGACCGACGATTGGCCTCTTGGGAGGACTGGAGTAAGGGGGTGCAAGGGGAGGGATTTCCCTCAAAGCCCAGGGTCCCGGGACCTGAGAAGAAGGAGTGAAGGGACTCAGTTCTGCAAGCGGCGGAGCCCGACGGGCCGGGACGGCTTAGGCTCCTCCGCGGCAGCTCCGGCCCGGCCCGCGCGCGCAACGCGCCCATCCCCGGGCCCAGCCTCGGCTACAGCAGGACTCCGCAGGCTGCGTGCCGAGTTCCTGGCACTTTCCGGAGGAGTTTTCGCTATCTTCCCGTGGACTGTCTGCGCGATCTCAGGCTGACCTGTCTGATCCGTAACACCCGGACTATGCACGGAGCCGGGACCCCTGCGATCTCCTCCCGCGTGCGCCATGCAGCCAACCCCACCAGTTTTCAGCCGATGCCTCTGCCGCCACCCCGGCTGCTGCTGGTGCTGCTGCTTCTCCTGTCACTGGTAAGCTGCGTCCCCGCACAGCTCCCGGCCCCCGGCCTGGCGTTGCTATCCCCGGATCTCGCGGGGATTGCAGGGGTCCCCGCCGAGGAGGCCATAGTGCTGGCGAACCGTGGGCTCCGTGTACCCTTCGGCCGTGAGGTCTGGCTGGATCCGTTGCACGACCTGGTGTTGCAGGTGCAGCCGGGGGACCGCTGCACGGTGGCCGTGCTAGACAACGATGCGCTGGCCCAGCGACCCGGCCGCCTGAGTCCCAAGCGCTTCCCCTGCGACTTCGGCCCTGGAGAGGTGCGCTACTCGCACCTGGGCGCGCGCAGCCCATCGCGGGATCGCGTCCGGCTGCAGCTGCGCTATGACGCGCCGGGTGGGGCGGCAGTGCTACCCTTGGTGCTGGAGGTGGAGGTGGTTTTCACCCAGCTGGAGGTTGTGACTCGGAACTTGCCCCTGGTCGTGGAGGAGCTGCTGGGAATCAGCAATGCCCTGGACGCGCGGAGCCTGGAGTTCGCCTACCAGCCCGAGACGGAGGAGTGTCGCGTGGGCATCCTGTCCGGCTTGGGCGCGCTGCCTCGCTACGGGGAACTCCTGCACTACCCGCAGGTCCCGGGACGAGCCAGCGAGGGGGGCGCCCAGGAGCCTCTCTTGATGGACTGCAAAGCTTTCCAGGAGCTAGGCGTCCGCTACCGCCACACAGCCCCCAGCCGTTCACCCAACAGGGACTGGGTGCCCATGGTGGTGGAGCTGCGCGCTCGAGGATCTCCTCTGGGCAGCCCTGCTTTGAAACGTGAGCACTTCCAGGTGCTAGTCAGAATCAGAGGAGGAGCCGAGAACACCGCACCCAAACCCAGTTTTGTGGCCATGATGATGATGGAGGTGGACCAGTTTGTACTCACCGCCCTGACACCAGACATGCTGGCCGCTGAGGATGCTGAGTCTACTCCGGACCTGTTGATCTTCAATCTCACCTCTCCGTTCCAGCCTGGCCAGGGCTACCTAGTGAGCACTGATGATCGCAGCCTGCCCCTCTCCTCCTTCACTCAGAGGGATCTGCGCTTCCTGAAGATTGCCTACCAGCCCCCCTCTGAGGACTCTGACCAGGAGCGTCTCTTTGAACTGGAGTTGGAGGTGGTGGACCCGGAAGGAGCAGCCTCAGATCCTTTTGCCTTCATGGTAGTGGTGAAGCCCATGAACACAATGGCGCCAGTGGTCACCCGGAACACAGGTCTCATTCTTTACGAAGGCCAGTCTCGGCCCCTCACGGGCCCTGCAGGCAATGGACCACAAAACTTAGTCATCAGCGATGAGGACGACTTAGAGGCAGTGCAGCTGGAGGTGGTAGCTGGGCTCCGGCATGGTCACCTTGTCCTTCTGGGTGCCTCCAGTGGCAGCTCTGCCCCTAAGACGTTTACGGTAGCTGAGCTAGCAGCTGGCCAGGTCGTCTACCATCACGATGACAAAGATGGCTCACTGAGTGACAACCTCGTACTTCGAATGGTGGATGGAGGACGCAGGCACCAGGTGCAATTCCTGTTCCCTATCACCTTAGTGCCTGTGGATGACCAGCCACCAGTCCTCAATGCCAACACGGGGCTGACACTGGCAGAGGGTGAAACAGTGCCCATCCTGCCACTCGCTCTAAGTGCAACTGACATGGACTCAGATGACTCTCTGCTACTTTTTGTGCTAGAGTCACCCTCCTCAACCACAGGGCATCTGCTTCTCCGCCAAACCCATCCTCCCCATGAGGAGGAGGAGCTTGTCAGGGGCCGTTGGAGGAAACAGGGAGAATTCTATGAGAAAACAGTGACAGAGTGGCGGCAGCAGGACATAAGGGAGGGGAGGCTGTTCTACAGGCACTCTGGGCCCCATAGTCCTGGGCCAGTGATGGACCAGTTCACATTCCGAGTCCAGGATAACCATGACCCCCCAAATCAGTCTGGCCTACAGAGGTTTGTGATACGTATTCATCCCGTGGATCGCCTCCCTCCAGAGTTGGGCAGTGGCTGTCCCCTTCGGATGGTGGTGCAGGAATCCCAGCTCACACCGCTGAGGAAGAAGTGGCTGCGCTATACTGACCTGGACACAGATGACCGAGAACTACGTTACACTGTGACTCAGCCCCCCATGGACACAGATGAAAACCACTCACCAGCCCCATTGGGCACCTTGGTCCTGACTGATAACCCTTCAGTTGTGGTGGCCCATTTTACACAAGCCCAGATCAACCACCATAAAATTGCTTACAGACCTCCAGATCAAGAACTGGGAGTGGCAGCCCGAGTGGCCCAGTTCCAATTCCAAGTCGAGGACCGAGCTGGGAATGTGGCTCCAGGAACCTTCACCCTTTACCTTCAGCCAGTGGACAACCAACCACCTGAGATCCTCAACACCGGCTTCACTGTTCAAGAGAAGGGCTACCACATCCTGAGTGAGACTGAGTTGCGTGTGAATGATGTGGACACTGATGTAGCCCACATCTCTTTCACTCTCACACAGGTGCCCAAACATGGCCACATAAAGGTATCTGGACAAATATTGCATGTAGGTGGGATTTTCCACTTGGAGGACATAAAACAGGGTAAGATTTCTTATGCCCATAATGGGGGCGAGTCTCTGACTGACAGCTGCTCCTTGGAGGTCAGCGACAGACACCACGTGGTGCCCATCACTCTCAGAGTGAATGTTCGGCCAGTGGAGGAGGAGATGCCCATGCAGCGCCTTCCTGCTGGCACTCTGGGGTCCTATCTAGATGTTTTAGAAAATGGGGCTACTGAAATCACTGCCAGTGTTATCAAGGGCACTGATGAGGACACTGATGACTTGATGTTGACTTTCCTCTTGGAAGATCCACCCTTATATGGAGAAATCCTAGTCAACGGAGTTCCAGCAGAGCAGTTTACCCAAAGGGACATCTTGGAGGGTTCTGTCGTCTATGCCCACACTAGTGGTGAGATAGGTCTGTTGCCCAAAGAGGACTCTTTCAACCTAAGTCTGTCGGATATGTCTCAAGAATGGAGAATAGGTGGTAATACTATCCAAGGAGTTACCGTGTGGGTGACCATCCTCCCTGTCGACAACCAGGCCCCAGAAATTTCTTTAGGTGAGCGGTTTCTAGTAATGGAAGGTGACAAAAGTGTTATAACCTCAGTGCATATAAGTGCTGAAGATATTGATTCCCTAAATGATGACATCTTGTGCACTATAGTTATTCAGCCTACCTCAGGTTATGTTGAAAACATTTCACCAGCACCAGGCTCTGAAAAATCCAGAGCAGGGATTGCCGTAAGTGCCTTCACTCTGAAAGATCTCAGGCAGGGTCATATTAACTATGTCCAGAGTGTTCACAAAGGAGTGGAACCTGTGGAGGACCGGTTTATCTTTCGTTGTTCTGATGGCATTAACTTTTCAGAGAGACATTTTTTCCCGATTATAATCATTCCTACCAATGATGAACAGCCAGAGATATTTATGAGAGAATTTATGGTGATGGAAGGCATGAGTCTGGTGATTGACACGCCCATCCTCAATGCTGCTGATGCTGACATTCCCCCAGATGATTTAACTTTCACGATTACCCAGTTTCCTACTCATGGTCACATCATGAACCAGCTGATAAATGGCACAGTTTTGGTCGAAAGCTTCACCTTGGACCAGATCATAGAGAGTTCCAGCATTATTTATGAGCATGATGACTCTGAGACCCAGGAAGACAGTTTTGTGATTAAACTAACAGATGGTAAGCACTCTGTGGAAAAGATGGTCCTCATTATTGTTATCCCTGTTGATGATGAGACCCCCAGAATGACTATCAATAATGGACTAGAAATAGAAATTGGGGAAACCAAAATTATCAACAACAAAATATTAATGGCAACTGATTTAGATTCTGAAGACAAATCCCTGGTTTATATTATTCGTTATGGGCCAGGACATGGCTTATTACAGAGACAAAAACCTACAGGTGCCTTTGAAAATATCACACTGGGCATGAATTTTACCCAGGATGAAGTGGACCGAAACTTAATTCAATATGTCCATTTTGGGCAAGAGGGCATTCGGGATCTAATTAAATTTGATGTGACTGATGGAATAAATCCCCTCATAGATCGCTACTTTTATGTGTCTATTGGAAGCATTGACATTGTTTTCCCTGATGTGATAAGTAAGGGAGTGTCCTTGAAAGAAGGTGGTAAGGTCACCCTCACAACAGACCTCTTAAGCACTAGTGACTTGAACAGTCCTGATGAAAACTTAGTTTTTACCATCACCAGGGCTCCTATGAGAGGTCACTTGGAATGCACAGATCAACCTGGAGTGTCCATTGCATCATTTACTCAGCTCCAGCTGGCTGGCAACAAAATCTACTACATCCACACAGCTGATGATGAGGTGAAGATGGACAGTTTTGAGTTTCAAGTCACTGATGGACATAACCCTGTCTTCCGGACATTTCGTATTTCCATTAGTGATGTGGACAACAAAAAGCCAGTGGTCACCATCCATAACCTGGTTGTCAGCGAAGGTGAAAACAAGCTGATCACTCCTTTTGAACTCACTGTCGAAGACAGAGATACACCTGACAAACTCCTGAAATTCACCGTCACTCAGGTGCCTGTTCATGGTCAACTCTTATTCAACAACACTAGACCTGCCATGGTTTTCACCAAGCAAGACTTGAATGAAAATTTAATCAGCTACAGGCATGATGGCTCTGAGTCAAGTGAAGACAGCTTCTCCTTCACAGTGACTGATGGTTCCCATACAGAGTTCTATGTTTTTCCTGACACAGTATTTGAAACAAGAAGACCCCAAGTGATGAAGATCCAGGTCTTAGCCATTGACAATAGTGTCCCCCAGATTGCAGTGAACAAAGGGGCCTCTACACTCCGTACTCTGGCCACTGGCCACTTGGGGTTCATGATCACAAGCAAAATATTGAAAGTGGAGGACAGAGACAGCTTACGTTTTTCTCTTAGGTTTATTGTGACAGAGGCCCCTCGACATGGAGACCTCCTCAACCTGGGCAAAGGCAACCACAGTGTCACTCAGTTTACACAAGGTATGGTTCCCTTTTCTTTCTTTGTAACCAAAGGACATTCCAGTCTTATTTCCTGAGGATATAGCTGTCCCTGAAAACTTCATAATTAGAGCATCAAATTAGAGTCCAAGAGAAGAGAAGGAAGGGAAATAAAAGGAAGAGGAGACTACAGGGACTCTCTTTCCTGAGAGAGCAGCCTCCTTCTTGCCATTTGTCCCACTTGCCATATGACCTGCAGTAGAGGGAGTATCAGTGTATTTTGACTGCGGCAAGGTAAGCTACCAAAGCAGGAGCCAGGCTTTGGTGAATTCAAATTGAAACAGGCTTTCCAGCTCTGCTCCCTGTGCCACATCAGTCCTCTAAGCAGTCTGTTTTGTGGGCTGCAGGAAGCAGTTAGCACCTTAGAGAAAGATGTGCTTTCTGAGGGCTATGTATTCACTTATTATTATTATTATCACCTACCATTTAAATGGAGCCTTCAAACTTACATTACTTTGATTAATTTTTGAGAACATTGTTCTAATACTGGTATAGTTGTTAGGAACTTTGTAACTAAAATTAAAAGATGTATTTATATTTACTTTGCAGATGTTATAATTCTTTTATAATATTTTATGCCTTAGGTAAACACCTGTACAAAGACATGAGGTAAACACCTATCTATATTTATAATAATATATGGACAAGGCATGTTACTATGATACACACAAAAAGAGAGAGTACACTTAATGATGTATAAGAAGGCATGTCCATAACCAAAATAGACATCCACTTCATTATTAAGAACATGAAAGTATGTTAACAAGATTAATAGTAGAAAGAGGGAATTATTTCCTCATGTCAAACCTCCTCTCTGTACCGTTTCAAACACAAAACAACTGGTCACCTCAAGCATCCGCACTCTTGAGGCTAAAGCGTTTTTCTAACCTGAATTTTCTTTGTGTGTGGACAGTCTGAGACAGGAAGGGCAGGTGACCTCTGCAGAGTTAGCCAGCGACTGAGTGGAGAAGCCCATTCAGGGTGCCGGATTCCAAGTTAGGGCTCTGTTCTCTAGAACGTGTGACTTTCATTACAAAGGGCTTTGGGTTGCTTTCATGAAAATCTCACCATGTCAATGGAAACTAGATCTACCTGATGTGGGCTCAGTGGATGGAGGTGGAGTTTAGCCCCAAAGCATCCCAGTGGGGGTGTCCCTTTTCTGTGGCAGTGTCGTACTCTTAGATAACAAATGCTTTAATAAACAAGGAGGTTGCAAAGTGTAGTGTTAAAGTGAACTGTTTCTCTGTTTTAGATGCTGGCAAATAGCCCCACACTCCAACCTCCTGATTCTTGGCTGGAAGCCTGAATCTATCCTAGGGTCTGCAGAGACGGGAAAACATTAGAGTGCCAAGTGTCAGGCCAGACCAGCAGGAAACCTTCATGGGAAGGCTTTGTGAGGATAGAGATGCCGTGCAATCTTAGACTGGTTTATTTTCATGGAAAGTGAAGAGCATGAGAGGAATATACTAGAGGATAGAAAATGTTACTTCAAATCTCTCCTCTGACCTGAAAAAGGAATCTGATTTTGGAGATTTTTAGAAAAGGAATTTTTGGCTGAAGATAGGCAAATGATTTAATTTAAATGCTGTGGACCAAGTCCAACAGCTCAAAATATTAGACAATTATTTTTTAAATATCGAACCCTAAAATTATGCTATTTCATTACAGGCTGTTGCTCTATCTCTCACTGACTTTGACTCACCATGATTACTTTTTATTGTCATTAGTACAGACAGAGTAGTTATAAGTTTATTATAAAAAGTGAAGATACATTTTTAACATTATCTTTTTAAGAGAAATGATCACATTCCAATAAGAAACCAAACATTGACTGGGAAACCTATTGGTCTTTAGTCACACAGCACTCTGAACAAGCTGAGGCTGGAGCTGGGTTCATAACAGTTATTTATGGAGATTAAATAAGTGAGCGAAAATGGAGAAAGCTCCATCCTGGGGCTACGATGCTGCTCTCCCAAGAGGGGAAATGAAAACTGTGTCTAGAGTGAGGACTACGCTGTCTTTTTGTTTTTGTTTTATAATGAAGGGATAAGCTAAACTATGTTTTGATGGATTTTCAATGCACTGAATTGAGTCAATTTGGTGCACGTGGTCAGAGAAGGTTATTCTCAAATTGATTGACTAAATGGTCTCCAGGAGAAAAAAATGAATTAATTCCTAAAACTGATTATATTTTGTTGTTAGGAAAAGTTAACAAGGTAGAATTAGACAAAGTAGGGAAATATTTCGTTATTTCAAACTTTGCCTCTCTGCTGAGGTGCCCCTGGCCCCTCCACCCCAGGTCAAAGTCTCTTGCCTCAACTACCTGGATTTTTTTTCTCTATAATAAGTACCTGGTGATATCTTGTGGGAGATAATTTATAAATCACTTTCAGAAATTTCCCCAGAGTTTGAGCCAGGGTGTGGTCACCAGGTGTGAATTCATGAATTTAGAATTTTAAAAAACCTCATGGAATGATTGTGTAGATAAACTGAAATAAATTTGATGCAGGTTTAACAATTAAAAGAAAATCTAGTTAATTGTTAAATGTTTACTTTAAAAAATGACATTTTGGCTACCAGGCTTTTATCTTCCTAATACTTCTGTGTCTTAAGAAGTGAGTGTTTATATATATTTATAATATATTTATGTTATTTTTAGAGATTCCTGTAGAATAACAGTGGTATGATCAAAGTCTTTATTTATTTGAGATTTTTAAAAAGTCTCTCTTTCAAACCATTGATTATTAACAGAGTTCTAAAGAGAATGAAAAGGTTTTAGTTTGTTCCAGGTAATCAATATTGCATGCCCCAACTTAGAGGGAAAATCTGACATGTGAGCATCATATAATTACATTTATATACTCTTTGCTTTAAAAAAAGTTCTTAAAAATCAGTTTTGAAGTTGTAGTTTATTTCAATGAGACCAAACATGTTTATACTAAACAGTTTTTTCTTAGCTCATAACAGAGCCTTTAGATTTTCTTATAAAACTAAAGAAGGAATGGAAACGTTGAAAAAGTGTCTTCCCCATGTGACCAGAGGACATTGTCCTTATGCCCAGGATGTGTAGTCAGAACAGAGTTCACTTCATTCCTTAGTGACAAATTAAAGGTTGTAAAAGTTAAGAGTTGTAAGAGTAAACAGGTGAAGAGCTGTGCAGGGCGCTTCGCTCCTTAGCCCTGCAGAAATATCAGACCTGCGAAGGTGGGCGTGCACGTGTGGGCCACCAGACCTGTGGGCTCTTTCATTATAAATTAAGAAACACTGGAGCCTTTACTGAATATTAGACCCTGAGCAAAGGACTATGGGAAGTTAAGATTTTAAAAAATCCCTGAAATGTTCAGTCTTCTAGAAAAGGTAGCAATGCAGAAAGATAAAAATGACACTAGGTGGTAATTGGGGAAATTAAAGTTAGAAATGAAATGCTGAGGGAGATCAAAACATCTGGAACTTGCTTCACCTCCAAGTACCTCTATTAGCAAGAAGTACCATTAACTATTAAATCAGATTTCCCCCTCTTCAGATGTCTGATTTTAAGCAACTCACCTTTCAAAACTGTATGAGCCAAGGTAGAGTGTACGTTTCACACCTGTAAAGTGGAGCTCTAGAAATTTATGGAATAATTTGTTGATTCTCATACCTTGTATCACTTAAGACTATTCTTTCAAATCATTTCCTTATATATAATACCTTTAAAATCCATGGCATGAACTTAATTGAGCTCTTAGAAGATGAAAAAACCATAGAGCACACAGAAGACAAACAGACATTACGTACCATTGTTGAAGCAATTTTTATCTACAATTTTAATTTTACATAGCCATGGAAATAACTGCTTGCTAATGGGCCCAGATCAAGTAACGATCTATTGTGAATATCACAGAACGGAATCTTTCTTTTATTATGTTGTCTGTGTGGCATCATTAAGGAATAGAACTGGTAAAATGGATGAATAAATTTTTAAAATTGTATACTAGTCAATACTGAAAACAAACTATGCCAGTGAATTTGATCTAGAGTAGGAAGCAATGGAAAGAACGTTTCTGAAGCAGAATAACGTTTACTATGAGTAAGGTTTCAGCTGTTATTAGCTGTTTTCTGTTCTAAGTTCTCTCTGACATTGGGTCCTGACAGTTATTTCAACCTGTGGGATTTTTAAAAAAATGCCTCCTTGATTTTTTCTTTCGAAATTTGCAGAGCTTAAAATCAGCCCGCTATACCACAAGGGGTAAGAAAAGTCAGCTTGAGGGAGGGCAGAGGAAGCTCTTTCCTCTTAGGGCCAGTCCTACGGGGCGGCCAAGGGTGTGGTTTCAATAGTGCCAGGAAATCTGCCATGCCTCAAAATATCTCCCTTTCCACCTGTCATGGAGTCTGACATTCCTGATTTAGACAGTCACTTCTTTGGTGCATGAACATGCAGATACCATTGGGAGGGGCAACACCTTGCTATTATTATAACCTAATTCTTGCACTCTATTTATCTGCATAAGGGATCAGATTTCCACGGGACAGCTGAAATCAAGGGGCTTGAGGACATGAGAAATAAGATAGCAC
Organism: Equus quagga; assembly: GCF_021613505.1. Taxonomy (NCBI): domain Eukaryota; kingdom Metazoa; phylum Chordata; class Mammalia; order Perissodactyla; family Equidae; genus Equus; species Equus quagga. The sequence continues at coordinate 64,830,444 of NC_060272.1, read as the reverse complement.
AGTTTCTCTTAGGAGAAGAAGGAAACCTAAACGTGGTTACAGAAAAGTAACAGCCAATAGGATTTACCATAAGAAATGAGTCACGAATTTTGCCCTAGGAATTAATCACCTTGTTCTTTGGTTCTTTTCTAGCTGACATTGATGACATGAAAATATGCTATGTTTTAAGAGAAGGGGCTAATGCCACAAGTGATATGTTCCATTTTACAGTTGAAGATGGTGGTAAGTATTCCACTCTCCTGCTAGTATAAACAAGGAGGGTGACTTTTATTGGTTGCTCTTTGACAACTTCATTACCAGGAATCTGTATCGAGTCATTTTATGCTCACCTTAATTTATACTGAATACATTTGATATTTGCTATAGAAAAGCTTACATTTTCAATACTAATACTGACACAATACTACTCTGCAATAATTGTACATAAATATTCTAGTTATATTAGTTATTTCTTATGATTTGTAAATCACTAAAGAGAAAGATCTATATAAATAGGATTCCCATGTCCAGTTGTTCAGATTATGCTCTGCATGAGGCTGCCACTTAAGGTGACAAGGGGATGATGGAATTCAGCCCAGATCCGCTTGGAAGCCATGTGTCTACTTGGGTGTGTCTGCTCATGTACAAATTAGTACAAGGTGCCCTTTCCTAATTTGCACATGGGTGCAGTGTGGACTAATGCTAGTGGATAGATAATGTGTTACTTTCACCCAGGAATTAGTGCTAAATAAATGTATGTTTTATCTCACCAATCTCCTTATGTCTAATGATTTTCTTAGTTTGGGGGATTTTGTGACTTAGTCTAGCTAAAATGTTCCTTGGTGAAGTCTGAGGAATACAGCAGAGAATAGGGTATGCCTTGTGATCTCTTTCCTGAGCAGTATTATTGTCACTGTTCCCTGATAGCCTTGACTGCCGCTCAGTCTTTTCAACTCTCTTCCTGACCCTGTAGGCCAGGAGAAAGCTGCCCTCCCAGATTGGTCATAAAGATGTTTTTGTTCTCGCATGATCTCAGGAGAAGTAAAAGAACCTCAGGACGTGTGTGTGTTGTGTGAACAGGACACAGGAAGTGGGGGAACATGTGTGAGTGAGAACAGAGTGGGAGAAAAGAAGTGATTCGGATTCAGTCATCTGCTTCCTTATGATGCTGTTTACAACAACACACTATTATGTCATCTATCTCAAAGCCATTACATGTGTACCCTTCATATTTTTTGAAGCATTAGCATTTGTTTAAAATAGCCAAACAATATTGGACATTATTATGTCCAATAATGGCAGCTCTGAAAAATGAAATCTACTGGGTATATGCCAGAGAGACAAAAAAGTATGTTAACTTGGATTGACCTATTTAATTTCTACTGTAAGTTAGATGTTTAATAATTTTAATGCATTTATTTTTATAGCAACCAAATCATAGTTTAGTGTTCTACATATTGATAAAAGGAATCTTAGTATGAAATGAAGTTCTAAGAAGGAACACAGCTTATAAAAAAAATAATCTGCTTGCTGAATCCTGCTGCTCAAATGGGAAATTCTACTGTCAGTAAACTTCAGAGTAAGACTCTGAAATAATTCAAATCTGTGTAGTATATCAAAATTTAAGGACTAAATTATTGGTTCAAGGCACCATGTTTATCTCTCGTTTAACTGAATAAATCTCAATAGCAAATGTATGATACTTTAAAATTACGAAAAAGTTTGAAGTCTAATGGCTACAATTGTAAGACATTGTATCCTGTATTTTTTTAATATTATGGGTTTTTCCCCCTCATTATGCATATCTATCTATCTATCTATCTATAATGAAATGGTAGCATTTACTTTAAAACTTTGGTCTGTATTCAAACTTCAGAAAACATCGTGGAGTATCATATTTCAAAATATTAAGTGAGGAATGACTAGCTGAAGAGACTGGGTTTATTTTTGGATTTGCTGAAAATGTGGCTGAGCCACTAAAGCGTGTGTTTATGGAAATAGGAACCAAATCACTTCAGGAACTTTTTCAGAAGTAGAGTCTCATGTGAGAGAAAAAAATCCAGAGATACTGTTCTTTATCCTCCTCCTCCCCACTGTTGGGGTATTTCTTATGGGGTTCATTCTGGCAAGCTATCTGTGAAACAGAATTGATCTTAATTCCCCTGATGTAAGAAAACTCCCTTTTAACAGAATAAACACAGAGACCTGCAAAATTAAAAAATAAAAAACTGCATATATGTTTCAAAATTGTTTTAATCTGATAGTTACTTTTAGGATTTTTGCATTGTCTTGAAAAATATTCTAATGGTTGAATGAGAAGTGCCATACTATTTAAACTTACAGAGTATTTAGAATGAAATTCTCCTCTCAGGGAAGTGTGGGGTATTTTGCCAAACAGAAGTAAAAAATATTTGCAGTATTTGTGGTAAAACAAAAAATAAAGATATCCTTCCTTTGTATAAAAACAATATTATCCTAAGAATTTTGAATTTTTTCTGACCGAACTATATACCTCTTCCAGTAATACAGTCAATAATTTTGATCAAAATATACTCTAGAAAAGATCTCTTTTTGTAGGCTGTAATATGAACATTTATTTTCAAAATTTCAGATTTAACAATGTAAATTTCATATAATAGAGGACATGATTATCAAGACATTTATATTGTTTGACACTTCTCAAAGATATTTGTGTCTCAGGAATTATGGCAGGTACTTGAATCCTATGAACAAGCATTATTCTTGTTTTTCATTTGGATGGCTCTAGGTCTCAGAGAAGCCAGATAACTTCCCCAAAGCATCCATCCATCCAGGAAGTAACAGAACTCTCTCAAGTGTACCTACTCTTCCTATTTAGGTGATGACAGACTTTTTGGACCAGTAGGTAGTCTACTGAATTCAGCTATAGTGATTTATTATCATTTACTTCATACAATGATAGTATGCATATCCATAAACCATCCCCATGAAATATGTGAACTGCTTCTCGTATTTCACATCTGGGAAGCAAGTCAAAGAACCATGGCATAAAATTAAGAACTCTCTACTCGCAATTCTCTATCCAATCCACTAAATTCACCTTCTTCAAGTCAACAAGATTGATTTGTAGGACAGTGACTATCTAAAGAAATTCCCAGGGCAAACATAATCCTTGAATAACCCAAAAACTAAAATATAACTTTTGGTTTCATGAGTCAAAAGTAGGAGAAGAGATTGAGGAAAACGGAAAGCTAAAATCTCTTGTTTCAGATTTAACTATATTGTTATAAGACCCTGACTACCCACTGTGATGTGCTAATGGATTAGGACCACCCACCAAAAACTGGGGTGGTGCTTAGGACAGAGTTACTGCTTTTTGGATTTTAGAGAGCTTTGAGACAATTACCAAATGGCAAGAGTAAAGATTACAGTATTTGAAGAATAGATTGTGTCAGAATTTTCACCTCAGGGAGTTCCACCGTGTTTGGACTTAAATCTTGGTTGATCTAGCACATGCATACACACACACACATACACACAGAGGCACACACAGATCCTTATATCTTAGGGGTTCTTTCAATTATATCTTAAACCTTATATATGGTTTGTTGTTATTTATGTGTTTGCCTTCATAGCATTCCTGTGAGCTTTGTAAAGAAAAAAAAAAAAAAAAACCCACTTATTATTCCTATTTGGCAGATGAGGAAACTGAGTCACAGAAATAAGTAACTGACCTCCCTCAATTGCATACCCATGAAGTTAGAGGCCTATCTGAGTCCTAGCTTCTTTCTCCAAACAGTAGCTTCTTCACTTATTCAGGAAAGGCATACGAGGGGGGGAATCTCAAACTTTTCTGGCTTCTCCAGACCAAGTTTTTAGGAATGTTTAGTAGATGAGAGTGAAATGAGAGTAGGATCTACTGATAAACAAAAATTCTGTGTCTTCTGGAGTGTGAACTTTTACTTTACACTACTTTAAAGGTCATTATGTCCTAAAATTTATAATATTCTTTTTTGGTATCATACTGAAATTCTTTTTTTGAAAACTACATATGGAAAAATATTTATTTTTCTAAAGTTTAAATAAACACAAATCAAATCAAACTTCAGGTATCATTATATACTTATTTTAGCAATTACAAAGAAACTTTAAAAATCACTTAGAGGCCGACCCAGTGGTGCAGTGGTTAAGTTCACACATTCAGCTTCAGCAGCCTGGGGTTCGGCGGTTCAGATCCCAGGTGCAGACATGGCACTGCTTGGCAAGCCATGCTGTGGTAGGCGTCCCACATAGAAAGCAGAGGAAGATGGGCACGGATGTTAGCTCAGGGCCAGTCTTCCTCAGCAAAAAGAGGAGGATTGACAGCAGTTAGCTCAGGGCTAATCTTCCTCAAAAAAAAAAAAAAGAAAGAAAGAAAGAAAGAAAAAGTCACTTAATACGGGGATTATGATGAAACAGGTGCCACCATGTAAAAAAATAGTAATCTGGAAATTACTCTAAAAATCCAATAAAATTAGAAAAAGCTTTTTAGTAATGGCAACAGCATAAAGAAATATTATGAAACCCTTAAAATTTATGAAGTCTATCATAGTGTGATTCTTAAAATGATCATTTAGTTATGAAATATGTTTATTGGAATATTAGTGAAGAAGACGAACATGTTATATCAAAATAGGCCATCTATCCAGGTGTTCTAGGACCAATGGAGACTTGTGAATTCATAGTGACAATCTATGAGGTCAAACCCTGAAGTTAGGAACTGTGCTTCAGTTATCTATGGCTTCGTCCAGGGAGCTTGTGTATTTGTGAGTATGTGTAGCAGTCACCTATAGACTTAGCTAAATCATCTTCCATTTCTTTTTGTTTCCCCCTTTATGTCTTCATGAGGGTAACTCATATAATAATACAGAGCTGGAAAATACATCTTCCTTTGATAATTGTCTCTTTGAATTCTAATTCCAGATCTACTACTCCAGAATTTTGTGGGAAGGAAAGGCCATGTATTCTTTTATCCTCTTCATAATAGAACATCTTTTTATCTAATTTCTTCTCAGCATGCAACTCTGTAATTTTCCGGTAGAGTATTCTAGCATGAAAGTGCTGTTGTCCGTTTTTAGTTTTCTCTCCAAGAACTCCTCTGGCTCTTTATTGTGATGTGAAAGCCAGTTTCAGAACTATTCCAGCTATGCCCCACCCTCAACCTTAATCACTGTTAATCACTCTTTAGCGCCCGGCTCAAATGTCATTTCCTCTCCAAAGTTGCTCCCTGCATCAGGATGACAAAGTTAGCCACACCCTCCTTTGTGCGTCTATTCCTGCCCTTTTTTACAGCAAGAATGTTGTATTCTGATTATTTGCTCCTGTGAAGACCTCCATTAGTAGAGAAGGAAATCCTTCACCTCAAAAAAGTGTCATTAATCTTTGTGCCACCGTGCCTACCCAGGTTTGAACACATGGCAAATATTTAATTAATATTAAAATGAATGGATACGTGGGAAAAAGAAGTTCCCTTTTTATATAAGGACCAGTTAAATAGTATTCTAAGAAAAGCTCCTATAAACAATCCCCAGTGGACCCTTTGCATTCCTGCAGAACATCCCCTTATCCTAGCATTAATTTAAATCCCCGTGGCACCAAGAAAGATTGTTAGTAAAGCTTTCACATTTTTAAACATGTGAAACCAACTGCTGTGAAAATTCTTTTGAAATCTTCAGTGAAACATACTTAGGATGGAAGAGATTCACATTAACTACCAGTTTGGAGCTCACGTTATTCTTAATTCTTTTCAGAAAAAAAATGGACAGGATCTTATATAAATAATTATACAATTTTAAAACATAAAGGGAAATAAAAATTTTCTATAAATCACTGAAATTTTAAAGTCAGTACCACTACCTTAAGTATTTTTAGTTACCCTAAGTTTTTGTCTCGTGTGATATAGGAGAACATTATAGCAGGTAGAGAAATTATATGCGTTAGCATAAAGTTTCCTCAGGCCTCATTAAAAAGTTGTGGTGTAAAATTTTCTTAGTTTTCTTGTTTGTTTGTTTAAGTCTCAAGGCCTCGGCATCAGATCCAAGATATTTCTTGACGGGCATAAGAATTAGGATATGTGGCCATCTAGTTGGATATAATGAATAGGAGGAGCCTGACTTTTTCTCTGTTTTGAAAATTCCTTGGCGGCTTCCTCATTTGACCTCTTATATGACATGGGTGCCCAGTCTAAGAGACTTCCATCTCCTAGTTTTGGCACTGAAACTGGGGCATCAGACATCATATTTGTGTTGGCCAATCTAACATATTTGGTCCATAGCCAGACATTTGTTGCCTCTGTCTTTGATTATGCATTTTGGTGCCCAATTTTCCATCCACCAAGATCCTTAATTCATATGCTATTGAAAGATATAAATAGCATCTTGACATAGTAGAAGAAGTTGCAAAGTCATTTCTGTGTATGAAATGTCAGTTAAGGTTGAGGCTTTTGGATTTTTAGTCCGTATTTGACAGTTGAATGCTCAGACACAAGGAGATGGGAAACACTTCATTCTAGTTAGAAGGAACACAGGTTTTTTCTTGAAGGTAACTAGTAACTTCAGAGTTTAAGGCAAAGTCATTACGATAATTAGCTTGAATTTAAAGCAAGGGCTGGAAAAATAAAAAGTGCAGTAAGTCGGAGAATGAGAGCTGAGTACAAGTATTAAGGCTATACAGACATACTCAGCGTAGAGAAAAAAAGCAAGCATTCTGGGCAATAAAATTAATTGCTAGTGACATGAGAACTAGAGGAAAGATACCAGTGCCTTAGGGAGTTATAATAAGACGATGAGGTAATGTCAGGCACTGATACAAATATTTAATCTGTAAAAGAGCACAAGATCTACTAGAATATAGATGCTGGGAAGGGCTGTTGGCTACTGTAGCTAAACGTTTGTAAGCCTTTCTGTTTTCATTGAGCACTGCAGAACAGTTCAACTCTCCAGGTCATTCTGTGCCAGATCCCTGCCTTTAAAAGTGTGACTCCCAGAATTATATATCACATGGATATACTACTTTTATTGGCTTTAGTTTAGAGGAAACTTCTTAAATAGTTAAATCTTTCAGTGAATATGAATCCTTGTTATACACATTTCTAGAGGTTTAGCATGAGTCTATATTTACTCTCAAAACAAATGATAATTACCTTGTAAAAACTAAGCAAATCTTGAGCCAGTCTTGATGACCTAGTGGTTAAAGTTTGGCGTTCACTGTTTTGGTGGCCCGGGTTCACTTCTTGGTCGCGGAACCATACCACCATCTGTCGGTAGCCACACTGTGGTGGCGGCTCACATAGAACAGCTAGGAGGATTTACAACTAGGATATACAACCATGTGCTGGAGCTTTAGAGAGGAAAAAAAATAGAAGAGGAAGATTGGCAACAGATGTTAGCTCAGGGTGAATCTTTCCCTGGAAAAAAAAAATACAACTAAGCAGATCTTTAATAGGTCATTAAAATACCATAATCTCAAATCAAATATTTATTGGTGGTATATATTACATAACTTGATAAAATCCCATTCTGTCTCTTGAAGTTTGCTCTGGGTGGCTAGGAGAAATAGAAGGTCATATTCAAAGGTCTAGTGCACAGTTGTAATTGGTATGATTCTATATTTGCCAGAACGTGTGAGAATATAGTAGAGAGCAAGAATGCAATTAAGAGAAGTTTCAGAGTTTCTATGGTGAATCTTACTTGCTAAAAAAAGATTTCCTATTCATTTATTTATTGAATTATTCAACAAGTATTTTTCCAGCACCCACTAGGTTTCAGGCATCTATTGGGATCTGAGAACAAAGATGAACATAACAGTTATGATCTCTGACCTGAAATTATGATAGGTACAGATGATAAAATAGTAGACAAAACATTTATACACTGTTTAAACTATTATGGAGGTTATAATTAAACCCAAGATAGAGATGCAACTATCAGGAAAGGCCTCTGAAAGGCAATATTTAGGCTTAGACTTAGGATGAGATGAAGCTGCCACAGGGAAAAGAGAGGAAGAAATGTTCCAGGCAAAGGGAAAGGCACGTGCGAAGGCATTGAACTTTGTGTGTTCAGGTGACCGACAGAGCACCAACATGCTTGGCGCTCAATAAACAAAGCAGAGAGCAGCACAAGATGCTAGAGAGCTAGACTGGAGCCAGACTGTGCAGAGCCTTATAAACCCAGGGGAGTAATTTAAATTTTGTTCTAAGGGAAAGGGAAACACCCCAAATCATTTTAAAGCAAAGGAGTAACATGTTCCGATTTATGTTTTGAGAAGATGGCTCTTGCAGCTGTAGAGAGTCAAGGGGAGGCAGCAAAAGGAAAACAGGGAGACTAATGTGAGGCTGATGTTGTAAGACAGATGTGATATAGAAGGAAGACGACAGGCTTGTATAATTTTGGATCTCAATCTATAGGATTTATTGATGGATGGGATTATGGGATGAGGGAAAAAGGAGAACTTAAGCATGGTTCTGGGTTTCTTGGCCAGTGGAGAGTGGTGGTGCAATTCATTGAGATGGAAAAGACTAGGGGGACTGGGAAAAGTTTAAGGGAAGAAATTAAGAGGTCACTTGGAACATATTAATTATGAGAGGTCTTACTTCTTTGAAATGTGTGTACAGGAAGGCTGGTCTCTTGACCCTCTTATCTTCCCTTCCATCATATTAGGAGCACAGCCTTTGGAGTCAGAACTGGAACAAATATTGGTTCTGCCCCTTGGAATAATTGGTGACGTGACCCTGAGCCAAGTGACTGAACCTTTCTTAGATTTGGTTTCATTTGTAAAGTGGAACAATAATAGGCCCTAGCTAATAGACTTCTTTTGAAGATTAAGTAGGATAATTCATGGAAATAGGATCATTCATGCAGCACAGTTCCTGTCACATAGTAATGGCTGGGCAGGTAGCACTGCTGCTTTTGAAGCTGCTGCTATAAGGATTTCCAGAGCTTTTCCTCCTCTTTGTGTTTCTTCTCTTTTTTTTTTTTTTTGCTTTATTTTTCTTGCTTATTTCCCCTTCTTCTCCTTCTCTCCTTTTTTCCTTTTCTTCTTCCTTCCTCTTGCCTTTCTCACAGCAGCTGTGTGTAAAGTTTGTCTGACTGTTTTTGGTGGAGAGATGGGAGATACAGGGATACAAGTGGGAAAATGATGAATACTTCTGCATATCTGAGTTTAAGGCTGAGAATGCTTCCAAAGTTGTTTCACTATTACTAAGTAGCTAAACTAAGATTTTCACTAAACTAGTAATGAATTTTCCCTATAGTCAAATAATGGGAGTGGAATACACTGTATCTCCTGAGCTCAGTTTGCATTCTTTAGTTCTCCTTTATAAAGACTGGAAATATAAATTTTATAGGCTTGAAGGTTTAATATAGTAACCTGCTTTTACCAAAATATAGCACTCCCAAAAGTCTGGTTCAAAGAATGTGGTTCAAAGGATAGTTTTGATTCCAAGTCTAATACACTGAGCCACAACAGAATGAAGACATTGGTAAAATACCCTGTTTATTCAGGTCTTGGAATCAACTAAATGTATTTAGTATATGTAGAATATTGTAGTCACCTCAGCTGACAGATGTTCCAGTTAGTCAATATTGTAAGGGAAAAAGCAATTAAACAAATGTACCTTTGAGAAAACCAGTAAACTTAGGTAATAAGAAGAGCATATATTTTGAAATTCTCCATTAAGGCCATTGGAAAACAAGTGCTGTGAATATGTATGTTACTCCTAACATGTTCCTTAAAAACTGAATATTGCTTGTGTGAATGAACTGTAGTAAGCAGGTACTTCTTGATTCCATGTAATACGAATGTAAAATGTTATTTTCCTGTGACATCATAGGAAAACTATCTGCTTTTTAAAATTTTGGACCTCTAATGTTCTTATAAATAATGACTGGATAATATGTGGATTTTATTTAACAGCTGTAATAACAAACTTTCTACCTGATAAGTATTAAAGCCATGTATCTTTCTGCAATATCCCAGAGAGGTCAAAGGACAAATGTCATACTTAATCCTGATTGAAAATAATAAAAAATAAGATTTATTAAAGTTTAACTTCCTGATAAAGTGATGAATAAGTGAACCACACATGAACACATATAGGTATTTTGGTTCTTGCTTCACAAATATAAATTGATTTCATAATGTATATTTCCTGAGAGCAAAAACGTTCGTGTAATTGAGAAAAAATTTCTTTTCCTTAACATTCTGTTTTAGAAAAGTTGGTATAAATTTACTAAGATCATTAATTTATTCATCTTGTTCTGCCCCTAAGAATCAAAAACTCCATTGCCAAGCAGCTGTATATAAACAATTTTTCACTGAGAGAATAAATATCATGTTAAGAAAATAGTGTATCTTCAGGTGGTTTACATTTAAAATTCTTGCATTGTTGTTTCTGTAGAAGTTTCCGGAATAAATTATTCAGTTATGGCCAAATACCGTTTAACATAAGACTCACTTTTTGCAAAGGGTATTAGTGTTCTTGGTACTAAGAAATTAAAAGAAAAAGATTAAGGGAAAATAATTATATGGCTGTGTTTGGTTTCAATTTAGAACTATTTTTTATTCTTCATGTTAATTTTGAACTAAGCTTGGAAAATAGCACCCTTCGTGGTGTCTTTTGATGAAGGAATCCAGGACACAATTCCTCTCTTTTTGTTTCAAGAGAGCATTCTTCCTGATTAAGAGAGCAGAAGTGCTCTCTCTGCGTTTCTTTGCTGGTCTCCTGAGTGCAGACAGGTCTAATCATTTCATCTTGGTAATGCCCCCCTGCTACCTGCAGCTCCACTTATAGAGCTGTTAGAGGCATAAATTGAGAACACTGAAAACAGTGTTTTCAAGCATAGCTCAAGAGAGCCACTTCAGAAATTGAAATTAAAGTGGTAAAACTGGTCAGTAGACTTCAGAAATCCAGGAGTCAGAAAAGAACCATTTTGTGTTCCCACAATTCTTCTCTTGATTTACTTTATTTTATGTAACAATAGCCCAAAATTAAGTGCATGGCTTCATTGCTGTAGAATTTAGAAAGGTAGGCTACATTTAACCGTTTAAGACATTATTATTAACCATTTCAGAAAAAGTTGTTCTTGCTGCCTAAACCTCCAGAATCTTTTTGTTTCACCATGCGTGTCCATCCAGTCACTAAATCAAGTCAGTTTTATCTGCTTCCTGAGTTTCTGTTGAATGCAATTTCATCACTAACTCCATGGCTATTGATCCCATTAGAACCACACTGAGGTTTATCTTAAATGATTTATAAATATAAACTGCTTAAAATAATGACTGGCCCTAGAGTAAGCACCGTATAAATGTTAGCCATTTTCCCCCATTATAATACAATGTGATATCCCTCAGAGCCAGGATTTTTACCTCTTTTTTTCATTGATGTATCCTCATGCCTCAATAAATGTTCATTGACTAAATGAATAAATTTTTTCTAACTTAATTCTTCTAATGGACCTCTTTATCTCTTCTGATGCAGATATACTGTTTCCATAGTTACCTAAAATGCAAATGTGATTTTTAAATTATCTTTAAAAAAGCTTCTATCCTCTTCTCTGCTGCCACAGTTAATTTTCTGAAGTGCAAATGTGATACCATCTTTACTTCCCAGCTTTCAATGTTCTCATTAGGCACAGGATAAAATTCAGACTCTTATTGATGTACAAGCTGAGCAAGGCGGATCCATCTAGCCACCTGGCCTGCTCAGGATGCCCGCACGTGCTTTGGTATTTCATGCCCTCCTGCCTTTCTTTTCTTTTCAGGTCCTTACCATTGTCTCTGTGTGAGGTTCAGTTCAGAGAGCACATTTTCTCCCTGACTTCTTCTGCCCCTGTCTTTCTGCCCCTGCCCTGAGGGTCAGACAGTATCTCCTCTGTGTTCCCATAATGACTCATGTTTGTACCCAGGGATCACATTGAAAATGTTGATTTATATATCCATATATTGGTCTATATAATAATGTAAATAATTAAGTCAATTGTAAAAATATATACACATACATAGGAGTATGTATCTGTATATACACATATATATATAATTGCTTACCAAGTGATATAAGTGGCAGCACAAATAATAATAGTATAATGTAGAAGGTTGGTAATACACTATGCAGTATAATATATGTATATATATATGTTTTATAAAAGTGCTTATAAGTGTTGTAGTACAAATCACACATCAAATCACTAATAATTTTAAAATCTTCTACTTTGAGTCACCTTTTATTTAAAGCATCTTTCACAAGCTGAAGGATACCCTCCCTGGGCCTTGATTTGACATGGGATCAAACTCCTCCAATGACTTTGCTCTTAAACTGGTTATTGCTGAGTGACTTGTAACCTCAATTGGTAGAAAATTGCTCTTACCATCAATGATACTGTTCATGGTGCTAAATATGTCTCAGCTTTTTTTGAATGAAATCAGTCCAAATTAGTCCTAAGTCTTGCAAAATATATGAGACCCATGTATTCAATATCTCTATTTATAGATGAAGTCACAAAAACTGTTCACTGGAATGCAAGGTTTAATTAGATGGAACTTAGTACTTTAGGACCAATGAGAGGCGACGTAATATCTTGATTAATAATGTGAGCTCTTCTAGACGTGTTGGGCTTGAATTCTGACTCTGCAAAGTTTTAAATAATCTCTCTGTCTACTTATTAATCAGTACAGATGTGTTTGCCGTTTTAACAATCAGTATACCAGCTGGGGGTGTCCCACTCTGTACAGGAACCCTCCACATACATTTGTGTTTCTAAAGCTTCCCCACAGCAGGAGCTGCTTTGGTCATATTCATGTCTCCTTGTCCCAGGCTTAGTCTCCACATGGCACTTAGTAGGAGGTCAATAAATACTTAAGGAGTGAAGTCATGAATAAATGCTGAATGTAAATAACTGCTGGTTTCTATTTTCTCTTAAAGTTGTATGTGGAGTAACTTCAGAAGTCAAGAGAGGAATCTGAAGGAAAATAGAATAATCTTAGCCATTTAAAAAAATGTAAAATAGACAGAAGCGTGTGTTTACTTTCAGATATCTTTCAAACACACATAGGTACATATGAACACATACTTTCCCAATATTCTTTGCATAGGCTTTTCTGGTGACATCAAATTCTTTGTCTTGCTTGTTATAAAATGGAGATTCTCTTCTTACATGTATGTGTCTGGATATGTTTCTAGTTTAGAGATTTAGCTTTTAGACATTTCAGCATTTGTAGATGCTGCCATTTCTTTGACATAGTTATTATAATAAGCATGTTGAACCTTATTGGTTTATGTTCTAGACACCATTGAAAATGGAATGAGTTTATACCCTTATCTTAATAGTCTTACTTCACTCCCCCTTTTCTTGCATCACTTGACAAAGCAGAGACAGCTGCCGGCCCCCTCCCCATCTCCATCTCTGCCTCAAGGATGCACACAGTAAAAGACAATACCCATAAGAAAAGGTACAAAGTCAATTAAATGACACTTGGTATCTGTTTCATTTAATTTGGGAGAAAGGAAACATTGTAAAAGATAGAGTAGATTAGCAAAGTGTTTATCCTGGAGATTTTTTCTAAATAAATGATGTTGCTAAAAGACGTGATCAGGTAAAAGTATCTAGAAATAAATCAGTTTTTTTTAAAATGTCCATCTTTATGAATCTCTGTTTTCACCTGCTTGATTAAATATTCATTGTATAAATATATGCAGTGAATGTGGTGAAGACTATCTGTTGTAGAGACTTTAGAATTATAAATACTGTATAGCATTTGATTTTGAGACTTCAGAGAAAGGATTGTTTTTAAATAGAAGATTCCTAAAGGTTTGCTGCGTTGATCAAATCATCAGTTTATTATATTTATGTACAGTTAGTTTTAAAAAGTCTTTTTGCTTACTAAAAAAAATTAAAAATTATTCTAGAAACTGAAGTGAATTGAGTCCATGTAATTATAAAACTTGGATTAAAAAAGAGCATTTGACACTTTGTTATTACTATTCACAAATATCAGCAGTGACCACAAACAGCTTTTTAAAAAACGGCTTATCTTGTGGATTTCTGAGACTGAGGGTTAAGTATTTAGATGCAAGCGGGGCCGACAGGAAGCATTTGGTATATATGCTGTTTAAGGGCTTTTCTGCAATGCTTTGGAAAACATGATTCTGCCTTGTTAGATGCTTGCTTAATCCATGGTGATTGTGTTACTTGGCCCAGGTTTTTTTTATTGTAAATAGAAGATACAACTGAATTCATGATTAAAGCTCCTTTGCCCTTACTAGCATAGCTTAATATAGGTTCTGCCATATTCTTATTTCTTCCCCAAGGATAATATATCCATATAAACCCCTTCTAGTATTTTAGTGATCATTCAGTATCTTTATTAATTAGAATTCAGACAGCGCATCAGTTACTTTAAGGCAGGCAGGTGTACACACACACACACACACACACTTGCACTCACACACAGACTTCTGTGGGATCCTAGTATATCACCATTTGGGAACCAGTTTTATACTTTAATAAGTTAACATATTCCTGCTACTAGTTCCAAAATTGGCCTTTTAAGCAATAACCTAAAAAAGGCTGTAAGCGGCCCAGTGGCGCAGCAGTTAAGTGTTCATGTTCCGCTTCTCGGCGGTCAGGGGTTCGCTGGTTCAGATCCCAGGTGCGGAGATGCCACTGCTTGGCACGCCATGCTGTGGTAAGTGGCCCACATATAAAGTAGAGGAAGAGGGACACAGATGTTAGCTCAGGGCCAGTCTTCCTTAGCAAAAAGAGGAGGATTGGCAGCAGTTAGCTCAGGGCTAATCTTCCTCAAAAAAAAAGGCTGAAAATATTTTATTACATTCTGAATTTATCCTAAGTAGTAGCTTAATTTGGCATTTCATTCTCACAGTAGTTAGGCAGCTGTATTACATGCCATTCTTCTTCTGTCCCCATTTCTTTAAATGGTATGTCTTTTCTCGCAATCATCTAAACATCTTTTAATTTTCCTCCTCCATCCTCCATCTAATTAGTCCTCAAAACCTGCTATTCTTCATTTGTACTATCTCATTGACCCTCTTTGCTGTGCCTCCTGTGGGTGCCACCCTAGTACCCTGAGTTATGGAAGTTTTCTAGTAGTTTTTAACTCACCTCCCCTCTCCAGTCTGCCCAACTTCAAATTCCTCCTGAACAAAATGCCTCACAGAGGAAGTCTCTGCCTTTGTAATTTAATGGAAAGAACCCTGGATTTGGATGCAGAAAATTTAGGTCCAACTCTCAGCTTTGCCGCCTGTTAACTGAGTGACATCAGACAAGTCCCTTAATCTTTTGTTTCCTCATCTGTAAAAATGAAAACATAGTTCTAATGTAGCAGTCTCTCGGCAATGTTAAAAGGACTACGTGACACAAAGAAAGCAAACATATAATGTAATGGGTCCATGATATATACTAATGCTATTGATGTATCTTTCCTTGGCATCATTTTGTTTGGTCAATCATCTGCTCAAAAGCTTCAATTTTCTTCCTTTATATACTGACCAGATTATGCTATATAGTCATTAACCGAGGCTATACATTTAAGGGCAACCACTCTATAGCCACAACCAATCTCTTGTTTTTTTATCTCCTCTTGTCCACCTATATTCTCCCTCAAACAGATTTCTCATCATTATACTTGTTAACAATTTGACAAGTCAACACATTTATTTATGCTATCCCTTTTTTAAAAGTATAATTTCATGTTTTTCTACTTGCCTTTAAAGTGTCACTCATAAGCCTTAAATTCTATGAAATCTTGTCAGGTGTCTCCAACCCAAAGCAAGCTCTTCCTCCTCTGTCTATACCAATAGTTCTCAACTGCGGAGGATTCTCTGGGACACCCCAGAGGATATTTGACAATGTCTGGACACGTTTTTGACTTACCAACTCAGGGTGTGGGAGATGCTACTGGCATCTAATGGGTAGAGAAGCCAGAGATGCTTCTAAACCTCCTACAAAGCACTGGACAGCCCCCTACAATGAAGAACTATCTGGTATAAAATGTCAATAGTGCCACCGTTGAGAAACTCTGGTCTATACCACTCTCAAGAATTTATTATAACGCATTGGGCCTTGTAGTTGTTGATGTTGTGTTTCTGATGATAAACTCTTTCAGGGCGGATCCCTCATCACAGTCCTATTTGTGTCTTGAGGAGTGCAAAGCATAGTGCTGTGTGTATAGTGACCAAAAGGAATATATTCAAATGAAGGAACTTGCTCCATAAAAATATCTGGGTACATGAAGTGTTAAGCCCCATGTTTATCAATGATGGAAATGAAATTAGGATCCTGGGTTAAGAGATGCATCCATAGGACATAGGGGAAATAAGAACCTCACTTAAAATTACATCAGATAAAG
Organism: Equus quagga; assembly: GCF_021613505.1. Classification (NCBI taxonomy): domain Eukaryota; kingdom Metazoa; phylum Chordata; class Mammalia; order Perissodactyla; family Equidae; genus Equus; species Equus quagga. The sequence goes on along the minus strand of NC_060272.1, from coordinate 64,814,088 downwards.
AAACATGAAATGCACCTGAAAGTGAAGTTATCACTTGTTGATCAAAAACGTTCAATTGTATCTTTAATGCTCAAAGTTGTGAGATTAGTCCAATATTTTGCTCAAAATTTATGTTTGTAGGTTTCAGAGTAGTTTTTACAGCCTCATCTTTAAAATTTTGAAGCCATATTTCTTTAAACATGCCTTACCAAATCCCTCTCATGAGAGATAAGGAGAACCAATCCAACAAAGGAAAGAAAATCTGCACTCCAGAAACCCTGTCCCATTTTGTGATGCTTTCAATAGTGACGAAATACCAAAAGGAATGGTTCAAAATGGGGAAGGACTCAGGAGCTGTAGGCAGGATTCCTTTGCCATTGCCCAGAGGATAAAAGCAGAATCTCTCTTTAGATAAAGTGAGAGGGCTTAATAGACTGTATCCAGGAGCAGAAGGAGATGTGTGTGACGCTTACTGGATAATTCAGAGATCACCAGACACCGAGCCTTGCCAGGGAAGCCTATGGGAAAGTTAATAGCCCTGATTTGTTTCTAGATCCTAATCAGATTTTCAATCTGCCAATAGTCACTTCTAATGAACCAAGTTGTGTTTTGTTTTAGTAGAAGGCATTTGTTTTTCAGAAAATAGTGCTATTTATTTATTTATTTTGCTTGAGGAAGATTCACCATGAGCTAACATCTGTGCCAATCTTCCTCTGCTTTGTATGTGGGTTGCTGCCACAGCATGGCTACCAGCGAGTGGGGCAGGTCCACACCCAGGAACTGAACCCAGGGTGCTGAAGCAGAGTGCACCAACTTAACCATTAGGCCACGGAGCTGGCCCCAAGTAGTGCTATTTAAATGTACATAATGCCCCTATTAATTGGCTTTAAGACATTTATCTTTTACAATCCATGGTATTGTAGAAGGAATTCAAGATCTAGAATCCAGAAAACAGGTTTAAATCCTGCCTTGACCATTTATTATCTGTAACTTTGTCAAATCTCTTAATTTTTCTAATCTCCAGTTTCCCACATATGGATAAAAAAAATACGTTTTGCAATATTTAACCTTAATCTAAGCTTAAATTAAGTAATGTCAATGAAAATTTTTTGCCAACTATAAAGTGCTACATGAATATAAATTCTTACTTGAAATAATTTGTGCTTAGAATTTTTAAGTTCCAAAGTTACATAGTAAATTAAGAATTGATGGGCTGGCTCCATGGCCGAGTGGTTAAGTTCGCGCGCTCCGCTTTGGCAGTCCAGGGTTTTGCCGGTTTGGATCCCAGGTCGGGACATGGCACCACTCATCAGGCCATGCTGAGGTGGCGTCCCACACAGCACAACCAGAGTCACTCACAACTAGAGTATACAACTGTGTACTAGAGGGCTTTGGGGAGAAGAAGAAAAATGAAACAAGAAGATTGGCAACAGTTGTTAGCTCAGGTGCCAATCTTTAAAAAAAAAGAAGAATTGATTTAAGACAATTTTAACAAGAGAGTAAATGATTTATTTTAAAATAGTTTAAGGAGACATTTAGGGAGATGTGACATTTTTCTCCTTTTCACGTCCTGCCTAACTGGGCTGAATGGGTCCCTAAGAAACCTAGAAATAAGCTCTTTCCATATGATTTGAATATTTGGGAGTCTCCTTTTCTTGCTCATGACAAAGACCTTTACAAAGGTCTACTACCTTTTCTTCACTACCAGCTTTTACTGTTTTCCTGTGATCCATCTTACTAGAAGTTTGTGCAATGTGCTTTGCTATTTCCAATTAAAAATAGATGCATAAACAAAATTCTTATCAGCCTGCGTCCAGCTGCTCCCACAGCCTCAGAACCATTAGGACGCATCTTTGTGGTTCCATGACATCAACACAGCATATTCTCAGCATAGACATTTTTTTGTATCTTCCTTCTCTTTCACCTTTCCTCATATCCTTCCCCATCTTGTTGCCTCAGGAACCATATCTGCTCTTTCTTGCCCTCCCAACACACAAATGCACGCACACATACTTGCACATACACATATACACATAAATTTGAATTAAATGTTCTTTTTATTTGTTCCCAATGCCATGCCTCCAGATTAAGAGAGCTTTTATTGTAAATGACTTTAAATCCCTTAAGTTTGGAACCAAAGTCTGGAAGCAGGGAAAAAAATTATGATTTGTCTGGCTTTGAAGCACTGCCTGAGATTAAAGTGAGCTGTCACATTATGATAATCTTCCTGTCACTCGAAGTAGTCAAGTCAAGTCAAGACAATGAAAGGCCATTGTTAAAGATGTTAAAACTGATTCTTAGATAGGGTGAGACTGGATTAGATATTAATTCTAACTTTCTATGATTCTAGCTTCACTTGAGAAAATGACCTTGCAGGTAAAGATGGTTAAGTCCTTATCTTTATAAATATGTGGGAAATTAAGGGCTTTTCCTTGAAAATATTCTCATTTTACTACCTGAAAGACTATTACAGTGAGTTTTCATCAATAGGATTTACTTAAGGTTTTCTTTTTACACAAGAGATTTTCTTTATATATATTCCTTGTAGGAGAATTAGCAAATTCAGAACTAAAAATAACATAGATCATCATAATCTCCCTAAACAGGGAGAATCATGATTAACATTTCACTGTGTATCTTTTCATATTGTGTGTTTTACCGAAAAAAAAAAAAAAGCATCATTTAACATATACTAGTCTGAATGCTGGCTTTCACATGTCAAAGCACGTTTAGAACATCTTTCTAGAATAGTGAATAGAAATCTACAAGGTTTTTAATGATTGTTTTGTGTCTCACTGTGTAATTATATTCTATTATTTATCTAAACAACTGCAGACATTATTTAAAAGTCTATATTTTTAAGAAATGAATTATTGAGTGACTTTAATGCAATTAATGTTACTAATATGGCACCCCTACTCGAGGGGTGAGAGGATAATTTTGGATCCATCTATATTCTCTCTTCCACTGCTAACAGGTGGAATCAAGCTGCATTCTTGCCACTTTGAAGAGTTGATGAGACAAAGACCTCCTTTAACATTCCTTTTTCCTTTTAGTATTAATGGAGAGAAAGTATGGTTTATAATGATCTTTTGAACTTTGAATTCCTGACGTGCTTATTCAGAGCATCTACTGGCTCAGAAGTCATTTTACATCCTCCAGTGATAAGCTGTATATAAACAGTTTCTTTAGTACTTGCTAATGGCTCTTGTTCTACCAGTTTTTCTCCTCCCCCTCCTTAACTATAAAAAATTACACTAATACATTTAACAGATAATTCTATAAAATCTTAGATTTTATAGAAACCTGTTAATTGCCTTCAGTTTTGAATATAGCCATCATTGCAAGATTTATGGTGGCAGGTGGGTAGTGGTTCAACAGATAGAGACGAGGTGGGAAACAGTGTGTATTGAATACTTCCTCTGTGGCCAGCAATTTACCCAAGTCAACTCATTAGAAAATTCTAAGAGCAATGATTTCTATTATCCCCATTTTACTTAGGAAGAAAGTGAGACTCAAAGAATTAAAATAAATTTCTCAGAGTCATTGTATTAATTTCCTATTGCTGCTGTAACAAATTATCACAAATTTAGTGACGTAAAACAACACAAATTTATTGTTTTACAGTTTGAAGGTCAGAATTCTAAAATGGGTCTGACTGGGCTAAAATCATGGTTTTATTGGGTGTAGGCAGGGCTGTGTTCCTCTGGTAGCTCTAGAGGAGAATCTGTTTTCTTGCCTTTTTCAGCTCTTAGAGGTTGCCTGCATCCCTTGGCTTGTGGTCCCTTCCTCCATCTTCAAAGCCAGCAGTGTAGCATCTTCATAAATCTCTCTAATGCTGACCTTCTGCCTTGTTCATCCACTTAAAAGAACCTTTGCAGTTATATTGAGCTCATCTAGATAACCCAGGATAATCTCCCTATCTTATAGCCAGCTCATTAGCAACCTTAACTCAATATGCAGTCTTAATTCCCCTTGGCCACGTAAACTAACAAATTCACACGTTCCGGGATTAGGACATGGACATCTTTGGGGAGCCATTATTCTGCCTACCAAAGTCATCCTATTTGCAGGAAATAAGCCAAGCAATGAGTCAAGACCAAATTTGTCCACATATTGTTGGAATTTAACAGGCACAAGATAGATCCTCCTATGCAAAAATAGCTAACCCACTGCCTGCCATAATAACTGAAATTCCATCATTAGAATTAGTTTCTTTGAAGTTCCTATGCAAAAGTCATCAAGAACCCCCATGTAAAATTCAGATATTATAGGTTCTCAGGATAAGATTTATCAACAGCCTATTGATTACATAAAGAACATTTCAGGGGCAGGAAGTAAAGGAAAAGGATACTAAAGAAGGTCATTAAAAAGGGATGTTTAATGATGCCAATTTTCTTTCTAGCCTGTTACATCATTTGGTCCAGAGCTAGTCTTAGTGGTAGTATTTCCCCCTTACTTAAGCATATGAGGCATGTACAAACAACGTTATGACTTTGATGTATTTTTAATCCTTATTTACTGCTGTCTTGTTGATACTTGACAGTTTAACTCTAAAGAAAATCAACTGGCCCACTATCAACTAGAACGGAGATGGAGATTTGTCTACAGAGATTGATGCTAAATGTAGTCAATTCAGTTGGACAAAATTTCATTAAGCTCTTAGTATGTACAAGCCACATTGCTTACAGCTATAATGCTTACACATGCTCTAGCAGATACCAATTGTGTCTCTTATTCTGGGTAGATACTGACATCCAAATGCCTGGGTTTATAAATTCAGAGCAAAATGATCTAAATGACTTAAAGAAAAAGTTATCTGAATCATACCCATATAAAATTAGGACTTGGCGTGTCCCATGGACCCAGGCAGGATTATTGAACCTGAGCTAAACCAAGGTAAGGGTAGGTTTCCAGCCCACAGCCTAAGAGTCAGAAAGCTAAAGTCCTCAGTCCAGCTGAACTGCCAATTGAAGATGCTGAGAAGTGTTTCGCAAATACTTCATGAGGCAAAATGATAGACAATAAAGAAACCAGGACAAAGCAACCAGGTTCAAAAGAGAGGGAGAAAGACTGAATCTAGACAGCCTGGGGCCTCTTGACGTCTCTAGGATGAGAAGGGAGATGTTAGGGTACCCAGAAGGTTGAGGTCCAAAAGAAAGAGTCCTATTTCTAAGATGTATATTACTCTCCTCAATATGGATCCTGTCCTATTCAGGGTATCCTCAAGAGTGGAAGTGGACAGAGATATTTCTGATCATGAGTTTTGGTGAAAAGAGGTGCTATAATTATTAAAGTAATCATGTTTGGTAGGTGCAGAATAAAAAAATGCTTATTGGATGACAGGACATTGAAACTAAGTCCAGATGTCCCTAGAACTTGAGGAAAGTGAGAAACTGACAAGACGCCAGGGGGAAGAGAGCAGTGGAGAGCATGGGTAGGGACAGGGAGGGTGAGAGAGAGCACAGGAGCAGCCGTGGATGAAGAGAGCAGAGCGGATAGCTCTTCTGAGAAGCGCTGGATCGGCAGAGATAGACCCCAGGCTAGAGAGGAGCAACGCCAGCCAAAGAGCTCTGTCACTTGTGTGACAGTGACAAGCTGAGGCTTAATGCAGAACAGTCCCCAAACCTGTGGCAGACCAAAGGTGAGTGTATCAAAGAGGACATTTGCTGATACTGATCGAAAAGGCAATTTAATAGCAAAGTTTATCAGAAAGAGCGATTGGTCAGGCTATGCATATTCAAGCAATAAACGATCGACAGATGGTGAAGCTGCAGGAAAAAAGTATCAACTGTTTCAGAACTCTTATTTCTGAGACTAGTCTAGCTCTTGACAATACATTTTAGCACTGATGAATCCAGTCATTTTGATGAAATTTGCCAAGTACTATCCTAAGTAACGGTAAATTAAGTAATTTACCTTACATTTTAGTAGAATAAATACAGGCTCATTTTCTCCTTATGGTTCCAAAAGCTACTAGTGCCAGAGAATAAAAGCCTGGAAATACACAGTATGAAGATGATGACAGTTCCCATCCTTCCTGTATACACCTACAGCTTAGAAGGAATAAATTCTCCATCCTGGTCAGGTATCAGAATCACCTGGGGAGCTTGTAAAAATCCAAAACCCAAGCCAGTCCCAGGAATCTGAATTTCTGGAGCCAGGACACAAGCCTTGGGATTTTTTTTTTTTTTACCTCCTCAAGTAATTTCAAAATGCAGCCAAGATTGAGAAACACTGACTTGGGGAAAGGAGGTTCTAAATCCTGCCTGGAATTCTGATTTCTTTTTTTCCTTTTTAGCACTGATTTAACTGACTAAGCTAGGTCAAGATTCTTTGAGCAGTGCTTCTCAAATTTAGTCTGCATCTAAAGATCCTGGAGGGCTTGGTGAATCACAGATTAATGGGCCCCACCTCCAGACTATCTGATTCAGTAGGTCTGGGGTGGGGCTCAGGCAAGGCCAATGCTGCTGACATTGGAAGCACATTTTAGAACCTCTCTTCTAACAGGATGGTGTAGATAATCAAGCAGGGTTTATATCTGGTAGTATTTTTTCCATCCTACTGCCTGTCTACTTGACCTTAAACATTCAATCTATGACCCAGAGTTAATATCAAACACAAGAGTTCAAGTACTTTAGATTATTCATTTCTGACAATCTGTGGAAGAGGTTTGCAAAAAGTTTTAGCTGGATGTTGAAAATTTAAGCTTTGAAGTATTTAAAACCCAGCTGGAGATGCCCATGGGGGTGTGCCACAGTCAATGTGTTTATTCATCTTAAATGAGTTAATATCTGTGTCTGACACATAGTAAGCACCATGTAGAGCTTAACGCATGCATAAATTTTTCATTTTGTCAAATATGATAAGAAATTTTTGGAAATACTGAATTAAATTATGGATATTCACAATCCCTCCCCTGCCCCTGCTTATATTTCCTGTGTTAGCTTTTGGTGAATTGGGGGAGGGGTGGGGAGGAAAAACTTTTCTTTGAGAAATATGTGGAAAGGATTTTTAGGATCCTTGCTGTGTGTGTGGTATGACGTAATTCTCCTTTCCCTATCTCCTAAAGAGAATTTCAATAACAGCTAATACTTGTTGTTATTTTTATATCTATCCTTCTCAACCAGGGTTCCGTGAGAGAATTAATCGCTAATGCCTGAAAGCATTTGTTGTATGAAATGAATTGACTTCTTCAGATACTAGCCGTGCACCACTCTGAGAGAATTGAGAAAATGATCGGTCACATTACTTCCTGTAGGGCTGGAATGTAGGCTTTGCTCCATGTGCTTTGTATGTAGTAGCTCATTTAATTCTCACACCTATCCTAAGAGGAAAGTCCATTATTTATTTATCCCCATTTTTACAGATGAGGAGGCTGAGATACAACTAAATAACTTGCCCAAGGCCATACAGGAAGTAGGAGAGGCAGGATGCAAACCAAGAGCGGTAGAAGCCCTGTTATTTGCTCAGCTACACTGTGTTCATTACAATTCTAAATGTTTCTGGAGTTAGATTTGTGTTTCTTTTAGACTTACTCACTTGCTGAGTCAGATGACCCAGCACATCCATGCTCCAAGATTGCCCCTTAAATTGTTGCTCCTGTCCTATTTGTTATATCTGTAACTAGTTGGGGATGGCATTGGGAGGGACAGTAAGAAGGAATGGCCGTTGGATGGAAAGTCAGCTATGCCTATAGTAGGGAACTCACCTTGGCTTAATGTCTGCTGTGAGCCTGATGCATTATCTCACTTCATTCCCATTCGAACATTATAAGATAAAGTACTTCATAGTTTAAAGACACAGAGACTCAGAAAGATAAATTAGCTTAACCAAGATCCCACAGCCAGCATGTGACAGTCGGAATTCACACCAGAGATAGAGTATTGGATTCCAGAGCCCAAAAGTTAGAAATTTTTATCACTATCATTTGTAAGATATCATTTAAAGAACCAGAGGTTATAAAGCACTTTAGTTTTTTTATGTAAAATACGAATTATCCTTATAATAGTAGCATCATCACTCATTTGTGTCTCCCAGGGCTCTTTCTGTTAGAAGTGATCAAAAACACCAATTAACTCTAAAGAGTAGTAAATTTTCCCTCAGCTCTTTTCCATCCCTGCCCTTCCCCTCAATAACATAGATAACTAAAGGAGGAATAGTTCGCTCTGTCTAAAATCGATTCATATAAAGATATGTTGCTTAAATATTAATTCACATAATAGCCATTAATATCTAGATCATTTGTCCTAAGCCAGCTGATAGTCAATGGATATTTCTCTCATTTTTATTTATTTTTTTTTCTGCTTTATTTCCCCAAATCCCCCCTAAATCCCAAAATGCACATAGTTGTCTGTCTTAGTTGCAGGTCGTCATTTTAATTTTTTTTTAAACAGTTACCATACATTATAGGTTTCCTGTTTTTTAAAGGAAGCCTTTTTATGATCTCTCTGTCTCAAACAAACCTTTGTATTCCATCTCCTGTGTTCTCCATCAAGCTGATTAAGACTTCTGCGGCTTTAATTGTTTCTTGGGCTTTGCTTACTTGGCAGCTTCTGAAGTCCTGCTCTGAAATCTACGAAAATATTAAAATTTAATTAAAGACAAAGGGATTTAAGAGAAATTTTAATGAAATTGTACTTAGATAGTAGAGTCAAGTTTTATGCAAGAGTTTAATTAATGATAATACTGATAATATTTGTGTACAAAATATCATTAATAGGACAGACACACATACCAACGCATATATTTAAAGTGTAGCATTCTCTCGGGGCCTTGATGCCTTCTTGTATCACGTACAAACTTCTCAATGTGACATTCAAGGCCCTGTCATGAGATTGATCAAATCTATCTTTTCAGTTTTATTTTATTCTATTCCCAGTCCAACAAAACTATATGTCAACATCTGACGAATTTTATATTCTCAGAAAACGCCCTATCCTTTAATCCCTGTGCTCTTCTTCAGGATGTTCCATTTGCCTAGAATACCTTCCTGCTCCTTCTTTATCCCTACCTCATCCCTCACTCTTAACTCGGTCTGGAAACAGAGATACACCTTTATTCACCTCAGTAATTCGTACTACACCTTGTACATGGTTTTGCAACAAATATTTGCTGAATTAAATTGACTCTTACATATTTCTGTACAAATTGTATTAAAATGGCAAATATCTCTTTAATTTTGTCAAATTAGAATTTAAAAATCGATAGGTCATGCTTCTTTTTCAACTCCCTTATTCTTTGTTGATATATAAGAAAAAAAGATTATCATTCACAACCTAGAGTCAATTAAATCTTAATTAAGGATCATGATAAGGAACAACATTGTTGACTAGCATTAATCCACCCTTGATAATGACTCTAAAATGAAAAATGCCATTCTGTTGTACTTAAAATTAAAAATCAGTTCTGAAGGTCTTGGAATAATCCTTCCAAAATATTGGTAGTATGGTGTCGTGATTAAGAATGGAACTCTATGGAATCAGAAAAATCTAGGATCTAATGCTGGTTTAGTCATTTACTAGCTGCTCGATTTAGGCAAATAAATTTTTGTAATCTTTAGCCTCTAATCTGCAAAATGGGAGAATATCTACCTCTCAGTATTGTTTTAAGGACTAAAAAAGATAAATATGTAAAGTGTCTGGTACGACACCTGACACATGTTCAAGTGACTGATAAATGGAGTTGAAACATTGCTACCCTAGGCTAACTACTCAATAAATACTCGACAATTAGCTGAATATTAAGTACTAATTCGGAGCATATGACACTGAAAAGAATACATTATTTTCCTTTTACTTCTCTAATTATGCCTGGAAGAAAATGATGTGATTTATTTCCTATGTTTCTAAAATAAAATTATTCAGGAATATTGAAAACATTGGGTTTATGTATTTGAGCGGGGTTTTTTGGTAGGTTTTTTTTTCTACTAGTAAATATATATAAATCATTAAATAAAGATAATTGTTTCCTGACTGTAGAGAAAAACATAGTTTTTCTTATGTATTTGAGGGGATGTTTTTGGTTTGTTTTTTTTTCTACTAGTAAATATATATAAATCATTAAATAAAGGTAATTGTTTCCTGACTGTAGAGAAAAACATAGCTTTTAGTCTAGTGAATTTCCTTCTTGGTGTTGTAATTTGCCTTTCTTCCATAAGAAAAAATGAAACACCACTTAAAAAAGAATATATGTGTTTGTAGAAGAGTTTTAATCTCATAAAACTAAAGGCAAACAATAATATGCTATATTTATCACATATTCTTCATTCTTCCAAACTTCATAATTATTAAACGAAGATGTTCCCATATTTATAATAATTCCCACAGCAATATTTTCTATCCTGTACTAAATAACAATCACAGGAACCCAGAGGTACGTGAAAACTTTTAGGATTAATCATATTCGTAAGAGGTCCTTAAATTTGAGTACAATATTTGCACAAAGGAATATTTTTTCAGTCCCAAGAAGAAAAAAGTTAAAAGGATAGAATTATTGGGGCTGGCCCCGTGGCCGAGTGGTTAAGTTCGCGCGCTCGGCTGCAGGCGGCCCAGTGTTTCGTTGGTTCGAATCCTGGGCGTGGACATGGCACTGCTCATCAAACTACGCTGAGGCAGCGTCCCACATGCCACAACTAGAAGGACCCACAAGGAAGAATATACAACTATGTACGGGGGGCTTTGGGGAGAAAAAGGAAAAAAAAATAGTTTAAAAAAAATTAAAAAAAAAAAAAAAGGATAGAATTATTTTAATATGATCATCCACCCTCAGGAAGATTATAGGTTGGTGGTCCTGTAGCATCATCTGAAATAAAAGGGTCTAAAATTTAAAACAAATTTTTTTTTAAAATTGAAATTTGTTTAAGCCAAAATCTATTTGTTCATGTAATTGAAAGCCAGAATAAGCAACTTCAGGGGTGATTAAATCTACCATCATGAAGACCTGGGGTCTTTCTGTTTCTCAGTTTGGCTCAGCTCACCTTTGTTGTTTGGCCTCATTCTCCGGGGCCATGTGATGGCAGGAAGGCTGCAGCACTCCAGCCTCACACCATCCACGGTCAAGTCCAGTGGGAAGAGCAAGCCTTTTGTTGCAGTAGCTCTCACAAAAATCTGAGATTTACTTGAATCGTGCCAGCTAAGGTCATATGCCCATCCACGAACCAGAAAGCACTTTGATGGACAGACCTGGGTGACAAGCTCCATACCTGTATCTAGGGATATTTCTGGGGGAAAAGGAAACATGATCTGAGATGGAAAAATTTTAAATGCAAATTATACTTGTTTTGAAATATACTTTTTAGGGAAGGAAAGAAAAGGATGAAGCTATAACTAGGATTTCAGGGAATTGCACATAATCCACCCAGCCAATGTTATATAAGCTACAGTCAGTAATATGGGTGGGCAAATGGGAATGCATACACGTAAGTTCATTTATTATTTATTCTTTCATTAACTGTTCGTTATCTGACAATTTTGTGTCAAGTATAATGCTAGGCACAAGATTTAGAACATAAAGAAAACATAAGGAATCCCTGCCTTCATAGTTCTTACATACAAACAGTAGGTAGGTAAACAGGTAAATTTTTAAATGGTTATAGATCGTGATGAGTGATCGAAAAAGAAAAGGAAACAAACAAGTGGGTGATATGGAGAATAGTGGGAAAACGGGTAAATGTAGGAGGTACTTAAACTTTCCAAGGTATGGCCAGAGAAGGCCCCAGTTGAGCTGTGTTCAAGCTTAGCCATCATAGGAGAGAAGGAGTTAGCCCTGGGAAGACTTGAGGGAAAGTGAGCCACTCAGAAGGAACAATGTGGGTAGTTTCTGCAAAGGCTTGAGGTAGAAAGGAGCTTCCCTTCTTCAGAACTAAGAGAAGAACAGGTTAGCTGAAGCAGAGTGAACTGAAGGGCAAGTGGAGGAACTGAGCAGAAGCCAGATCATTCAGCGCAGTGTACCCTGTTAAGGACCATCAATTCCATTTAAAATACATTGGGTATCATGGAAGGTTTTTAAGCAACTGAAGGAATTCATCTAATTTACTTTTGCAGATCTATAGAGAACTGATTTTGGGCATTTTCAGGCTCATATAGTTGGATAAATGACAAGGTTTTTTACTGATGTGGGGGATACAATTTGGGGAAAATGAAGTTGTGCTTTAAACATGTCAAGATTCAGATATCTATGAATGAGATGTCAAGTATTCAATTTCAGATGGAGGTGTAGAATTCACAAAAGTCTGGGTCTATTTTAAGATGTAAGTTTTATTATTCTTCACATATGGTGACGCCAACAGATCAGGATATGACTGCCATTGAAAAGATAATTTTTTACTCATAGTTCCCAAGGAAAGGGGGCATGTCTCACCACACTGGGTCACACAGGGAAGCACCAGGGTTGGTCTTGAGTCATAGGAAGCAAGAGGAAAGCATGGGTAGGAGCCTTTATTGTGGTTTCCATGGGCAAGGCAAGGCAGGGGAAGCAGGCTTAGGACTGGCTGGTTTGAATACTTTCAGCAGACTCTGAGGTATAAGGGCTGTCTCTTGTCAGGTGCCTGACCCTGGGATGATTAGGGCAGAGGAATACTGCCCCTGGAGTGTAAGAGCCAGATGGAGGAGTTGGTTCAGACTACCTGCTCTGGGCTGATTGGTTTGCTTCTGAAAGGCATGCTGCCAGGGGGGTCATTTGCTCTGTGTAGGAATGAGCTAGCCATGAGAGAGAGAGTCTCTGCCGAGTCAGCAGGACCTCAGATGCCAGAGCATCAAGAATACAGAAAATAAGAAAATATAGTTAATACAGGGCTAGAGATATGAATTTTTAAATGTGTGCATGGGGGAGGGGAATAGATAAAAGTTGAGAACTACTCACTATCCTAGATACGTTTGGTAAATGCTAGAAAATGCATCCAAAAGAGACACTGGAAATATTCTTTTTACTGTTTCTTTGGCTCCGCACTAGTAAAGATCATGGCTGTTGGGAGCTTAGACAAAGAAATTGCAGCTGCTTACCCCACCCCGTTCTGTTGCCCAAACTGTTCTTATGTGATGTTTTAGCATAGATGTATGATTGTGGGTGCAAGAAATAAAAATATGTATCCATTCTGCATATAATGAACTTACCGCTGTTGCTGCACCTTAATTTGGAATCTGATAGATGTTTCTAAAAGAGTTAAGTGGTGGTTCAGTTAATCGGTAAAACTTCTGCCAAGTTGCTAGGTATTTTAATTAAAATAGTCAAATGAAAGGTGGTGATTGTCAGGCCTAAGTAAGAATCTTTACTTACTTTAATTAAGGTGCAAAGAAAGTATTGTTTTAATTCCCTGAAGCTTATTGGAGGTAGTTTTTATGTCTTAGGTACAATTTCAGCTGTACTCAACCAAAAATTTTCTTCTATTGCACCAAAACACCTCTAAATCATAGGTATTTTAGGTTTTAGATTTCAGTCTAAGATATAGAAATCTTTACTATGTCATAAATCTAAGTAATTTAAAAAGAATCCCTCTGGGTAGTATATTGTTTTATTCATTTATTTAAAATGCTATAAAAAATACAGATCAACATTCTGCTCTTCAAATGCATTTGAAAACTTTTCTTTTACAGATATAATGTTGTAGGCTGCCTGAGGGCAGGTACCATGTTTGTTCACCATTTTATCTAGCATGGCTCTTGGCACAGAGTAAGCTACCAATAAAACCTAGTGAGTGAATGAATGAATGGCCACCAAGTAAATTTCAATGGCGCAGTTATTATCTACATCATAGGTGTTGCCATGTCCTCATGTTTTTTGCACTGCATAGCTTCTCAATAAATTTCTTTCTTCAGACCTGTTTTGCTTCTGCCAATAATATTTCATAATTTTGTTATATAATTTAGTGATAAAAAAATGGAACAATTCAGAACTATAAAATTAATTATATTCCTCTTTAATTATAATTACAACTAATCCAAGCTTATTATATGAGTATGGCTTAGGTGTAGCTAGTTACACAATACTAACATTGCCAAAAGTTTCAGGCAAGTCATATTTAACCTTACAAACACACTTTGGATCTGGGGTTGGCCCATTTCTTGGATGAAGAAAATTAGGCAAGTAGAGGTTTAGGATATGCTTAGATTCAAGTAGATAGTTCACGGTATATTCACAGCCAGAATCCTCGGGTAAGCTTTGCTCTGATGAACACATGATATCATAAATAATGCAGAACATTGTGTATTCTTTTTCTTTCCTGTTTCTCCCTACTTGATCGTTTTCTATCTCATAAGGACCAGGGCACCTGTTGTCATTGGCAGGACTGCCAGTGTTACCATTTTTCACTGAACAGCATTAATACTACAGGAGTGAGTTAACGACGAGTGGGAGCTTTGGTATTCCTCATGTAGGTTAATCAGAAGGTCACATAATAGGGAACAAAGGCTTTGTGTTGGAGAAGGAACATCCACAAAGACTCCCCATCCTATCATTTCCATGGATGTGTTTTACAAAATGAGATATTCCATGAAGAAAGAGTTTCATGTTTGGGAAATGCTGCCTACTTTATCCCCCTCTTAGAGAGTCACAATAGTTTAAGAGTTCTAAAGAAGAGAAAGCCTTAACTCAGCATTTCCAATACTCGTTTGATCACAGACATTTTCCTTTTCAAATGACACCGATTAGTATACCGTGGAATAGGTCTTCCAAAGAACACAGCTCACGATGCACATTATGGAATAGAATGATGAATTTTTTTGTGCATATTACATCTTTCTTCTGAATTATTTTATTTATGAGATAATATCAAGATAAGAACTTGTATATCATTTTTGAAATATATTGCCACATTGCTGTCCAAAAAGATAATATGAATTTGTCGTAGCCTCAGAAACATATTAGCATATAATTTCTATTACTGCAACATCACCAGGATTGCGATTTTTAAAATTTTATTTTAATGATTATCACTAAATTCTTGACCAAACTAGGAATTTGGACTACTTTTATTTCTGGCATCTTCAGTCTTACTAAAGGACTTGGATTTAGTTCTCATTCAACTTTCTTTACCAAAGAATACTTCTTTAAAAACCCTATCCTCATTCATGAGTGATGCATTACAACAAGCACAGTATGTGTGATCCATGAACTGAGGCTTTCTTCAGACCTTTGCATAAGTGTTAAATGTGGGCTCTGTCATACCTAAAGGTTAACATTTGTGAGAAACTGTCGTTAATATGATTCTTTCAAAGGTGCATGATTATAGAGTATTTAAAATTTTGTTTCATATAATGAATTAGCAATATTGAGAAAAATGATAGTCTTATCTTCTAGTCTGGTGGTAAATGTAAAGTATCTTACATTGGATAACTATAGTTTTATCCAGATTTGTTAAATGATAAAACAGAGGCAATTGTCAGAATAAAGCTACAAGTCTATGAAGTTGATAAATGAAGAGAGCAAAAACATGAGGAGCAAGTTCTCTCTCTTTTTTTTAAATAATTGTTAGGATAATTGTTTAGGAGTGATACCGGGAAGAAGCCATGATGGCCAAGAATTTAGAAAGAGTATTAGAACACTGCCTTAGCTTGGTGTCAAATAAAGCGAGATTCCATTGTTGTGCACATCTCGTGGTAGGCCTAGGTCTAGCTGCAATGTGACAAGGTCTTTGCTATAACTGGAATTTTCTTATTTTCCAGCAGACTGTCCCAGTATGCTTAAGGTGCATTTGTTTAAAAAAAAATGGAGGATGGATTTGCTGTACACTTCATTATAAATGGTCTTTCTTTTTGTTTATAAAGTGATTCTCTCTGTTAACCATTATTCAGCGGTAAAAATGCAAATGGAATCTAAGAACTTAATATATGGAATATGTACAGGGAAGGTGAACTTGGTGCCTTGGCAACTAGTAAAGGCACTCACATACTTGATGGAGGGATTTCTGTGAGCTTTTGCTTTTCTATCAGTGTGAATCAGTACTCCATTCTGGGAGAAAGGAATGTTGGATTGCTGGAGATTCTCATTAAAACTTGGCACTTTCTTGGAAAGAGTTGCAAGAAGAAAGTAAGAGAATTATATTTGACCTATTCCTCAGGCAGCTCACCCTCACTCCCCACCTTCCCCCAAACCTATTATTTGCACCTATGTGTTTTGAGATGTGTTTATATCTTATTCTTACAAGACTAAAACGTTTTTATTGGACTGTGATTTGTCATCAAGATAAGGCTCCTTGCCTTCATTTTATAGGTGCAGATAAGATGAGAGAAACAGCCAAAAATATCGTTGTTTGTATATTAGAGAGAAAGATCAAAGACACTATTTTTCTTCAAGTTTTTGAAGTATAAAAACCTTGCTCAAATACACAAAAATGGCTATAAAAATATTCTTATGCAATCTAATTTTCCATAAGTTTTTCTTCTCCACAGTTGTCACCTATATCTTTGCTGAGAAATACTAATGCTCCTATAAATATTGTCTAAACTAAAGAATCCACAATTTTCTTTTTGGATCTAAGTTCAAACACAAAGCGTAATACTTAGTGTTCAATTTCTATATACCTTTTTTATTTTTTATTAACTGTGCTCTGTTAAAAATTGTATATAGGAGAACTCTCCATAAGCGTGGCAAGTAAAATAGCTAAAGAAGACTGAGAAATCTATTAAGTTCTAGAAATTGTAGGAAATAAAGATTTTCTGCTTAACTGATTTTATTTTACTTAGTAACTACTTTAGATATTAAATCAAGAACATTGTAATGACTAAAATATGTGAAGTAAATGATTAAAGATTATTCTTAGCTAAATTGGCTTTAAAAACAGCTTATAGATGTCAGTGGGGGGGTCCCAGAAATGATAAGATGGCAATGAAAAGTGGC
Organism: Equus quagga; assembly: GCF_021613505.1. Classification (NCBI taxonomy): domain Eukaryota; kingdom Metazoa; phylum Chordata; class Mammalia; order Perissodactyla; family Equidae; genus Equus; species Equus quagga. The sequence goes on along the minus strand of NC_060272.1, from coordinate 64,797,276 downwards.
AGCAAGTCCTCAGTTGGACACACTTGCTTGACAAATGGGCCTTTATGTCATTTTCTGAGGGAGTCAGGTGGACAATATAACTTATTATCTTGCCAGGATACTTTTGAGAGAGAAAGGGGGCACTAACCGTACTGGACACCAAGACAACTGATGTAAACCAGAAGGGTCCTGGACCAACAGGAAAGAGTGGTCAAGCTACAGATTATGAATTCTCACAAGGAGAAAAGAAAACTCTTCAATAACCACTTTTCCTCTTTATTTATTGTGTTCAAGGCACTGGGAAACAATTCTGAAAGGAACAAACAAGTCTGTCTTCCTGGAGCTTACCTACATTACTACCTGCAAAATAAAGTATTTGCTCAGAGTAGAGTGATTTACAAATAGATGGCCTCAATCAGGCAGGCACTGTTGATGTCTGTGAAAAAATAAGTCAAAAAATATAACTTTAAGTGTACAGTAGAAACCAAGCAAATAATTACAGTGGAAGCAAAAAGAGATCCCATGAGTTAACAGCATTTGATACCTGATATAAAGCAGATGATTCTGAATTTTCACTTTTAGATGTGTCATCTAGAGCTTTGAAATGTTAAAATAGTTCATACCACCAGTTACTTCACATTCAGTTAAAGTGGCGACTTCAGAAGGGTGGAATATGTAAGTATGCATTATCCCTTTCCATTTTGAAATATGTAATATTAAAGGTACTTAAAGCCTAAGCTTCATTAAAATCCTCTTAAAAGAAAGGAACTAAGTTGGAGAAAATTTTATGTCTTAGTAGTCCTTTAAAGTGGAAAATTTTAATGTAATTTTCTATTAGGTTTTTAATATTGACTACATATAGATCAGAACTTAATTCATGTTTCCTATCAAGTCTTGCTAGGTTGTTAAGTTTTCCTTATTAGGTTTTGCTAATCCATGGATGTTGCTAATTGACAGAAATTGCTGCTAATAATAAAACTTTAGTACTGTATATTCATTAAAATTTGTGATTTGTTTTCACTTAATAAACTAGTCTAGTTGTTAAAGCCATTATTTTTAGAGTGTACTGTCTGTTGATTCAAGAACTGTCTGTTGAATTCTTTTTGTGTGTAAGGCTTTATGCTAGGCTCTATATGGTGATTCAAAGATCTCTAAGACATAGCCCCTGCCAGCAAGTGGTGTAGAAATGGGGAAAGAACTGACATTAGTGTCAGACAGACTGGGTTCAAATGTCATAATTTATGTTAGCTGTGTAATTCTTTCCAAAATATCACAGAAGCTCGCTGAAGGGACTGATGAAGATAGATGTTTCAAAAGGAAGAAATCATCCTAACAAGAGTAATAATAGACGTTAACAAGAAATTAATGAAATAATTGCTAAATCTCATCAAACTTTAGTTCTGACTTCATAGTGAATCTGCAGAGAACATTATCAAACGTGCTTTAGGAAACCTCCAGCAGAACTTAGGAGCCTGTGGGGAGGGTGGTCTTGCTGACTTGCTAAATGGTGAGAAACGTTGTTGTATTATTGGGATATTGTTTCAGTAAGTGACAATGGTTAGAGAACTGTTATGGCTGAAACTGATGCCAGAAGAGGATTTTTGACAAGGACAATGTGAAGAAGGCTTCACCATGGAGTATTTGATGTACTTAGATAGGATGGCAGTGGATGACAGAGAGAGGAACACCATACACCAGCTGCAAGAGTCATCAAGTCAACAGGAAGGGTATCTCAAAGGTCTAGACTCAAATGTGGCATCTGAAGAGGGAAAGGGTTTTCAAGGGATGACAGTGGAACCGCCAGTTTCTAAGAGACACTGAGGAATAAGGAATGGAGTAGCACCTCCTCCACTTTTTGTGGGGCATGGAGAGTAGGAACAGAGCAATATCTGTTGGAGAGGACTTTGCCGGGGGGTGGGCTGGGGGGAGTGGCGTTCTGAGGATGAGCAGATTCGATGAAGGCAAAGCAGTGGAGGACCACAGAAAGGCTCAAGTGCGTGAAAGTGTTTGCCTGTCATAGAACAGGGATAGAAAGAGCACGGCAGGTTTCCTGAAATCATACTTACCCTCACTATCTGCAGCAAGTGGACATTTTCTCTTCTATTCCCTTTGTTAAAACACTGGTTGACTCACCCACTAAAATGTTTTCACTAACTACTAATGGAACGTGTTAGGAAAACGTTACAGTAGCAGATTTTTCTTGCAATAAAAAATGTTTTTAAGAGTCTTTAATCCATATGTAGCTCCAGCAAGTGGTATAATGATTGAAACAGAGGCATGATATCATTCTTTAGTTCATTTTCCTTTCCTTTGTCTTGTTATTTTAAAAAACTATTGGACAAAATACCTCTGATATTTATCTTATGGAAACATAAGCTGCCTACATATGACAAAATGTCTTATACAGAACTGTCTTTAATGCTCAACTAATGATAAAAATGAATCTTCTAGTCTCAAGCCAGAAAAAGTAACTCACTGAAACAAATATGAGAAATCAATAATATAAATTAAATATAAATATACATATAAATAAACATAAATTAAATTAAATAGATTGTATAAGTGAATGCAAGGAAAGCAATCATTTACATTATAAACTAGATCATCTTAGGATTACCTGTTTATGTTGTTATAAAAAGCCATTTCTAAGTGAGCAAACTAAGTGAAAGAAATCAGTCCAAAAGAGGTTTTGATTTATAAAAAGTAGCATGTGGTACTCTATTTTTTTCAATGGTCACATATGTCTACTGAGCTTTACATGTTCAACACTCATTTTTGAGCCTGGCAGGAGGCATAGGGCAATATGAGAAAGGAGACGCTATCACGAATCCGCAGAAAGAAATGTATTCATTTTTCAACTATGAAGTATTTTCTATACATATAACCAGTTAAAAGATTTTTCCTTGATGCTGGAGCCTTTTGTGATTAACTGACTGTGTGTGCATATTGTGTAGCAGCAGTTCTCAGACTTTTTGGACAAAGAACCTCTTTTTCACTCTTAAAAAATTCTTGAGGACTTCAAAGACCTTTTGTCTGGGATATATCTATTGATATATACCATAATTTAAACTGAGAAAATTTTAAAGTGTTCACATATTAATTCATTTAAATATAACAATAAGCCCATAACATATTAAATAAAATTTTTATTAAAAATAACTATGGGGGCCGGCCCGGTGGCATAGTGGTTAAGTTCGCTCACTCCACTTTGGCAGCCTGGGATTCGTGGGTTTGGATCCCAGGCCCACACCTATACCACTCGTCAGCCATGCTGTGGATGTGTCCCACATATGAAATAGAGGCAGACTGGCACAGGTGTTAGCTCAGGGCCAATCTTCCTCACCAAAATAAATAAATAAATATGTGTTCCTAAATGCAAATCTTAGTGAGAAGAGTGGCGTTGCTGTGCAGTTTTAGAAATCTCTTTAATGTTTGGCTTGATAGGATACAGCTGAATTCTCAAATCTGATTCTGCATTCAATCTGTGATGAAATGTCCTTTTGGTTGAAGTATAGTAAGAAAATCCTTCCTCACTACTTTCTCGTTTATGAAGAATTCTAATGTCTTCATATTAGATATAATTCTTAGAAATTGAGACTCACCCTTCTGTAAAAGATGTTAAAATCATCTCAATTTACAACAGTCTTTATAATGCAAATTATAAATGTGTCCTTTAGTTGAGAAATTCTGTGGCCTCACTTAGATAAGCAAAAACCTATGAGAGCAGCACATACATCCAGTAACGGCTGTGTTTGAAAGTGCAATTCATTAAAGGAAGGAATTATCCAGTCTCTGATGGTTTTCTCTGATTATATCTGTGAAAAGATAACCACTCCTTTGTCATTCCATTTTCAGTTTTTATTCTTTGTAACAACAAGAAAAAATCCAGCTATCAAAATAGTAATTACCTGTCATCATAGCAGGAAATTGTAGCAAGAGCTTTTTAAAAATGCTTGCCCAGGAGCTACTTAGGACAACTTAAATAATTGTTACAAAACAGCTTAACACACAATTGTGACGAGTCCCAAAAATGTTTTGGTTAGTCAGAATGGAGTGGCTTTTAGAGTTGACCCAGCAGCTGAATTTCTGTTACTGCAAACACTGCTCCAGGCAGGTGAGCATGTGAGGGAGCTGTGAGCACCAGAACGATGAAGTAACACTGACTGCTCGCTGCCTCCCCATCGGAGCAGCTCTCTCCACCCATATTTCCAAGAGATGAGAATAGGAGAGCGGGATTTAGTTCACCTGACCTCCTCAAAGTCACAGAAGTCCTGTCGGTATGAAAATTGGAGTCCCCATTTCTCCAGGGAACGGAGAGGAGCAGTCAGTGGGGGAACAGATAGTGCGCAATATGGCTCCCTTTGGCTGCATGAAACCGTGTTAATGTGTCCTGAGTGCCCCCAGCCACCAGCCCTCAGAACTAGACTAGACTGCACTGTTTATTCAGTCAAGCTTTTCTTTGCCTCAGAGGTTCACTTAATGATACAAGATATCTCAATCCTTGAAAGATAATTTTTAACTAGAAAGTAACTTATTTGTAAGAATGATTTTTAGCAAGTGGTTCTAACTGGCTTATGTTTTCTGGCCTTAGGGTGCTAGAAAATTGTTTCAAAAGGAAATAAATGAGCCTAAAAGCAGATGCCAGGAAATAGGGGTTGAGAGACTGGTTATGTGAAGGGAACGTGTTTAGAAGTGTCATGATTTTATTAATCGGAATATCATTAAAACTGCTCTCTGTAACCAGGGAGTGGGCATTGTTTTTTGGAAAGCTAGAGAGAAAAATGTACTTACATTTTACTGTAAGATTTTGTGCTATTTCAACATGTGAAACCTCTTTGATGGTTTACAATGAAATGTTTCCATTTTTTCCACACTCCCTACCAAGGCTTTGTTTATGGCAGTATGTTTTCTCTATTCCTGTTAGGTATACAACATAATATTCTATAGCAAGATTGTTTTGAGCATGTGGCTTATGGGAGAAGCAGACCCATAGATTCATGGTTAAACTTCATTCATTGGGATGACAAAGTAAAAGATAAGTGGATATTCCTAGTTTAAATAAATAAGGAAAACCATCATGGAAAGAAATTTATCTTGATGCTAAAAACCAACACATTTCCCTTTGATGGAAATTCCATTAACCAATACATAGTGTTAACTTTCAACAGAAGATATACAGATAGGTAATTCACATATGAACTGTTTACTTTTCTTCTTCCTTCCTTAATTCTTTTTTATTTGCTTTCTCTCTCATAGCTTACTTTTAGTGGCCCCTGCATTTGGTGGTCTCTCTGGCTCAAATGTCCTTACTCTCGTCTCTGTTTAAACTAAGTCCTCTTGGTTGCTTAAGATTCAACTTCAGCATGGTCTCCTCTTGGAAACCACTAGTGACTAATCCAAAGCAACTTCTTTGTGCCGCCTGCCCACAAGAGTCCTGTGCATGTGTGGGCATTTCAGTAGCTGGTATTTCTGTCCATTTTCCCTTGGGGGCTCTATTTCCTTCATTTTTGTGTCCTCTACCTCCGACACAGCCCCTTACACATCGCACATTTTCAAGATTTGTTGAATAAATTAATAAAATAATGAATAGATTGTTTTTGAACAATTAAGAACCCAAGAAGCCCTCTAAACAGTTATTATTTTGACACTAGATGGTTGGAATGTACGTGTTTTTGTTATTTAGTTTTTTTAAAATTAAAAACAGTATCCAAGACAAACCTGAAGGAAAGAATAAAACAATGTTACCATATTTCTCTTGAATGCCTATGGCAAAGTGCAGGTTGCAGAGATTATCATGCATACATAAAACTACTAGAAAACTTTGTTTTGATCTGTGGAGTACACACCAGTTCTGAACTGTAATTTGAAAATCAAAACTAATAGTAAATTAAAACACAGTGGCTCTCAAGAATTTTCTAGGAAAACAGGATATAGCACTGAAGGAAAGTATAGATCAGTGCTGAGTATGTAATAGAGGTTCACTACGTCTTCGTTAGAGTTGAACACATCGTGTTTCTGGACTAGCAGATGGTGTGGGGTGATTGACCAGTTGGCATGGAGGCACCAGGGGAATGATACCCATTCTGTAAGGAGAGGCCAGACAATGAAGGTTCCTATATGTCGTTTTAAGGTTTTACACTTTATCCTCAAGTCAAAAGGAAGCTAGTGAGGGATTTTCACATGGAAATGGTATCATATAGGCTAGTGTTTTATGAAGATTATTGGGGAGTTAAGTGGAGGTTGGAGGGTGGGTAAAAGATTGTGAGATGGGAGGCAGATATACAAGATAGAAAGCCATGGCAGACAGAATATGTGGGGCTGACACAAGGAAGTTGCCATTGCAAAGGAAAGGGGGGATGAATTCCAGAGATGTTTAGGACTTGGTGGCTGATTAGATATGGAGGTGAGTGAATGAGAGAAGCTGCTATGACTCCGTGTTCTGCTTTGGTAGCTGAGAGGAAGAAAGCACTAATTTCTACCATACAGAACGTAGCGGGAGAAGTGGCTTTGCAGAAAATAATAGTGAGTTTGGGACATATGTGAATTCCAGGTACCTGTGGGACATTGAGGCAGACATGTCTTGGTCAGGAGCTGATCAAAGTGGTTTGGATGCATCTACAGATTTTAAAGTAATTGAAGTACAAGTAGGAGCTGGAGCCATGAGAATGGATAAAGATCAGTCAGACACAGAGTGTAAGAGCAGCAGATTGCTAAGCATGGAACCCTGGGGAGAAGCAAATAGCTAAAGAATTTCTTGAGAAAGAGAAGCTCATGAAGGAAACTGACATGAGACATCCAGAAAGCTTGGGATAAAACTAAAAGAGAGTGATGTCAATTGTGAACCTTGGTTCCAGAAATACTAGTTGTATCACACTAGGCAAGGTAACTAACCCCTCTATGCCTCTCTAGCTTCCTGATTTGAAAATGGGTATGATAACCTATCTATCTCATAGGAGTTATGTGAGGATTAGGTAGCAGCATATATGGAGAGCACTTGGCAACGTCTAGCTCACAGTAAGTAAACAATAATTGCCGTTGGTAGAGGGAGTGTTAGTAGTAATAGAAATTATAAATTAGTGATAGTTGTAGTAATGATTATCGCCATCTCTTATTATTGTTAAAAGAGTTTCAAAAAGAATTGAATATGACTTTAAAAATTGGCAAATATTGGGAAGAGATGAAAGAAGACAAGCACTAAAATCTGCCCCATGGATTTGATGACTAAGATTTGATGGGTGACCTTGCTAAACACCATTTTAGTGGGACCAGAAAACCTACTGCAATATGGGTAAAGTGTTGAAGGAAGGTGAAGAGACTAGGATGCAGTGTGTAGTCTTTGACTTTGAAATCACATTGTCCCACCGATAGATGCCTTCCCTTGTTCTTGCTGTTTTCCTTCCTAGAAAGCCTGAGCCTGCTCTGATCGTCCCTCTCTCTGACTCAACCAAACTCTCAACTTCTCCACGAAGTCCCCTCTCATCCCTCCTTCCCTGGCTCTCCTGCGTTCACTCTTTTAGCACGTATCCCCTGCACACATGGATTCCGGGTCTTATTAGGTTAGACAATGCGTGGCTGGACTTGTTTATTGATAATGATAAAGCGGTTGGAACATATTATGACATAATTTAAAGTTGCTTTTTTCATTAGCTTAGAAAATGTGTTATTTGTATCAGAACCTCAAATCTACATACACACTTCAGGTCTGAGAACATTCAGAAAAGGGTGTTGACTGCTGATGCCAACACAATTTTGTCCTTCAGTTTAGAGTGGCTTATATTTAAGTCTGTCTAAAATAACAAGATGGATCATAGTTCTTCAACTGTTCTTTCCACTCTTAGAATTTATTCATTTGATTCTCTAAGGCAGTTCAAAGACAAACAAATTCCATACTTTTACAAAAACTTTTAAGTGTGTTTTATAAACTCTTGGGAAACTTCCTGTTGAGAGTTACAGTAATCTATTTTTAAGATGTCCTTCATTAATATGTTTTTATATGAGTAAACAAGTAACTCATTGAAATGTAAGTAGTAGAATAAGCTTGCTCAAATACTTAATAAGGCATGGAAAAAATGCTTTTAAAATGACATTTTCATTACGCATTGCATGTTCATGTTATAGGGATACATTATTTTGATTTATAAACATTACAGAATGGTAGCAAAGTAAAAAATGAGTGACAGCAAGTGAAGTGAGGTTTTTAAACATGCACAATTTGAAATGAGGCTTTACCAGTATGTGCACCATCAGGAGCTATTGCTTCTCAAGTGAACGTGAAAATACATGAATTGTGGATGTGCTTAATTGGAGCCAATAGGTGAATCTAATGATCATGTTGCTCTCTGTGCTTATCCTTCATTGCAAAAACAAAAGAGGCAAAGAAAATAACAGTATTCTATTTGCAAGCACTATACCTCATAAGGAAACAAATGGATCATTCTGTATTCACTTCTCTGATTTTGTTACAGCACCAATCATGATGAAAAATTTAGTAGAATGTTATTGACTCTGTGGGCATCAATAAAGGTTGATGGTAATTAAAATTTTAATTGCAAATAGAAACACGGTTGTATGCAATCCCTCTTTCAAAATTGAGATCTTGTGTACTAAGGGTTTAGAAAAGTTTTACACACAGCATTCATTTGGAAGCTTGCTTCATTATTGGTGGTTATTGTTAGAGGCAGATAGGAATGAGAATTGGATTACAACTCTTGACTCCTTGCCTGCCCTAACAGTGATGAGAAAGACAGTTTCTCTAGAAAAGGAAGAATAAGTTTCACAGTTCAACAAGGCAACACTCAGTGGACATACACGTCACACACACACACACACAAAACCTTCCATAATTATATAAAAGAATATACACTTTTGTTTTATATTCATTAGCTCCAAATCCTTAACCTATAAAATCTTATCCCCATGTTACAAGGTGGGAAACTGAGGCACAGCGAGATTAAGTAAGATATCCCACGTTACACAGAGTAATTGGCAGAGCTGGGATTCAAACCCGGGTCTGTCTCACTCCAAAGCATGCATTTCCTCTACTAAACCTCAGCACCCTGAGACAGGGCAGTATGGCCACAAAAGAGATAAGTGAGGCTCATGCCTGAATTCAGCACTGGGAGGGGACTGGGAGGAAGCAATGTTAGACGTTAAGAAATAGAAAGATGAGCAGGTGCCAGGAGTATCCTGTGCTCTTTTACCACATTTTCAAACAGAAGAAAGATTAAGGCCACCAAGTTACAAATAAGCAGAATTTCTCTCTAATGAAAACCATTTTTTTGTACCCTGAAGTGAGTCACCGAAATACCACAAATTTGGATGCAATAAATTTTTCTGAAAAATCAACATACATGTACAATTGAAGTCAGCTCTTGAGTGTGTAAAATGCAGTATATGGCAAACAACTAACAGTGTGGCCCTCTATTGTTCCCAGGAAGTTGTGGTCAGAAGTTAATTAAGGTACTGAGGATACTCGCTTTTAGTTTTTCCTCAGAAACAGCACAAATCAGAGATGGTCATTACCTAAACAGCACTTCACTTAATGGGCTCCCTGACACTTAACCTTTTGAAAAGTTTGTTTTCGTTCCCTTACATGAGTTGAAGCAGCTGCTTTCATCAGTCATGGAAGGTAATTATCCACATGGAAGGTTATGTAGCTGCGACTCTGCATGCACTTTTGTGAGGATGTGAAAGTGGGCATCATTTAGTCAAAACGCCAATGTAAAGTCTTCCTAAGCCAAGTACGTGAATGTGGGGCTGAAGTCCAATATGCTTGTCTGGAGCTAGAGAAGGCACTGAGGTTTTCTGATTATTTTTTTCTATTGTTTACCTAATAAATATTGATGATGAAAAAAATACATGTTGATCCAAGACTGAAAATACATTATGAGTAAACCACTAAAAATATATTTTTGAATTTTTGAAATAAGTAAGGCAAAGTAGCACTTTACAATAACAATTAGGCAGTCATTTTCCTGTCTGTCAACATTTCTTCCTCAGTGTTCTCAACTGTTCAGGTTTTAAATATCTTTACCTGCTATTGAGCCTATATTTAGAGTTCCTACTCAGGATAAGTGTTTTAAAGACCCATTTAGGATAGATGAATAGAGACGGATGCAACTATGAGAGTTCTACAGAACATGACCTTGCAAATCTAATGATGGGTATTTCTGCTGTGTTTCATGAGGCAGAATTCCCTCATTTGTATGATACTCTTATGATCCCATTTATAGATGGGAAATGGGATCAGCTTCCTCATATAGAGAAATTATATGGACTAGAAAGTGTACCAGGAATGTGAATTTGGCCATAAAACAGAGGCTAGCTGTGAGGAACTACCTGGTAACATCAATTTCTGTGCATTTTTAGGATCCTCAGGTACAAATTAGGTCTCTGGGCTTTTCCCAATGCTGATTTCATTTTTTATTTTCTGTGTTCTTCTGAGTCTGTTACACTTGTCCATCTGCTTTCCAGTTTTCAAATATTTTTGCTTTTGCATTCTTTCCTGTTCTCTTTGTTCTTGGAGAATATGTCATTTTACTATTTACAGCATTACAATTTTTGTCAGGCTTCCAAAGAGGTTAGAAGTGTCTGTGTGTGATCTATATGTAATCTTCTAACTGTGAGCCTCAACCCTTGTTCTGTACTACATTACAACGGTTCTTCCAATGAGTTGTTTGTTTGTTTGTTTGTTTGTTTTGGTGAGGAAGATTGTCTGTGAGCTAACATCTGTGCCAATCATCCTCGATTTTTTGTACGTGAGATGCTTGGTGAGTGGGCTGCCGAAGTGGAGTGCACGAACTTAACCACTACACCATCGAGCTGGCCCCTTCCATTGAGTTTTGAGTTTAGAACTTAAATAAAGATTTAACTTGGTCCCCTATCTTCTACATTGGCAAGAATCAACATTTGTGAGTTACTGCAATTGTATAATTGCCAGGGTCACAGCAATCACATTCTTCCTTTATATGTAGCAAGGTCTGAGCTAGTGTTTCTAGGATAACTTAGACATTGAGCTAGGACCACAAGTACTGTAACATTTCACATGTATAAAACTCAACATACTTGGCAAACTTATCTATCTGGGGGGTAAGAAGGAGTAATTAGATGAAACAAGCTTTTGATGAACAAAATTGATGCCTCTAAGTCCACGCACTGTCTCATCCACGTTACTCAAAGGTATGCTTCTATGTGGGGGTCTCCTCTTCTCCCAATCTACACTTAAGCTATACAATCCAGGGGTACTCCAGCCAACTTTAAACTTGACGTACTTGAGCAAGTTTTCCACCCAGGTTTTTCCCCTTCTGGATGGTCCGTGCTTTACCATTATGCTATTTCTAAAAATACTATATGTGGCAAAGTTTCTCCTATTTGGTTCACTTGGAGCATGTGTAGTTCAGTTTGTCTCACTATTTAAGGCCCTGGCAAATCTCAAGGATAACATTAGGGTGAGGATAGAGAGTCTACTAAAGCAAGGGAGCATTAATAACATAAGTGACAGCAAACAATTTACAATAATGGAAGAAAGAGAAACATCTATTTTAAAACAAGCTCAGAAACTCAAATGGCACAATGGGGGCTATTTAGTGTAAGCATAGAAATCTTGTACCTGTCAATAAGCCATGAGGCATCACTTTATTACAGAGCAGTGTAATAACAGTTGTTCATAATTGCATTCCAGAGTCTTCAAGACTGTGTGCATCCTCTAAACCACCACCGTACCCTTTGCCCTCCAATATCTCAATCCTTACCACACAGAACAGTAAGGATGTCTTTCTTTGTCTTTTCCCTTACTACATCATGAGCTTGCCTTTTATATCCATGTCCCTGGAACCAAGCATGGTGCCTAGTCCCTCATGGTTACTCATAATTACTTGTATAATAAATGGATTAATAAAATAGCTAGCAATGTATGTATTTTTATAGAAACAATTACAGGTAAATATTGCTGAAGATCAGTGAAATACTTTTAAAACAAAACATATAAAGACAAATTCCCTTAATTCTTATAATGGAAAGGGAAAGGTGGAAAAAAGTTAAAATGAACAGAGTAAACCCAAAGATGTTTTTGAATTTAAAGATTTTCAGCTAAGAATATAAACTATGAACATCTGTGAAGTCTGAAAAAAGACATCTAAAATATTCTATTATAGCTCAAGTACAGAGTAGTGGCAAACCTTTAGTTTTTCTCTGAATGACTCCAACTTGTTACCAAACTTAATCCAAAATAATTCCATATAAAAGAAGCCAATTCTGTCATTAAAAAGGAATGCCACCTTCCTCATCCAGGTGATTAGGCAGATTTTCAATAGTGCTTTTTCTCACGGATGCCATGATGCAGTAACAGATAGTCACAGCCGTTGTTTATTTAGTTTTATAGAGACTAATGTGACACTGAAGCTCACTGAATCACCTGTTTCTCACTAGAAGTAAAACTGTATACATTCAGATTATATCTTGATTTTTTCTAAAGCAAACTAATTCATTGCCATTAAAATATTAATTAGGAAGAATGGCTCAATAATCTTCAAGTAATAAGGTAACGCCTGTATGGAAAATAGAACTATAAGGAACACATAAGTAGTATATAGAATCTGAAAGACTGAGGAGTAAATATTCGTAAATTAATGAGGTTTTAATCTGATCCAATTATTTTGAATTCTGTTGAAGTAAGTTCTTTGTTCTTTGTTTTTTTGAGGTAAGATTGGTTTATAACATTATATAAATTTTAGGCATGCATCATTATATTTCAATGCTTGTGTAGACTACATCATGTTCACCACTGAAGTAAGTTTTTTAATACTATAGTTACCTTAAAAAAAAAAGCATTGCTGAGCATGCTATTCATGTTTTGTGACACATCTTCATAAAAAGTTCCAATCTGAGGAGATGAGGGGAGGACAAAAGAGGTAAAGGGGCACATATGGATGGTGATGGATAAAAACTAGACTATTGGGGGTGAGGATGATGAAGTCTATACTAAAACACATACTGAAATTACATAATGTTATAAGCCAATATGACCTCAATAAAGTAAAATTTTTAAAAAGTTACAATCTGGGCTGCAAAACCAATCCTGAAACACCTCATTTAAGTAAAATTACTTATACTTCCACCTCACTTTTAATAAAAGCTTTGGGTAAGTCCTCTAACGTTTCATAATATCATTCTTTATTTTTCATTCTGATATGATTGCTTATGAAGGTCAAGAGGTGGTGATTAATCAGCAGCCTGAACACACCAGGCTTACTTCCGTGTCTCCTTCTTATAAATGCCGCCTTCTTCTTCTGGATTTTTTTTTTCTCCAACATATCATGGGCACAAATCGAAACCAGGAAGCTGACAAGGCCAGTCCAGAATCTAATCCCATTTCTCACTCTCATGATCCCTGCACCATACAAATTAGGAGTCTTGCCTCACTGCATACAGCAGAAATATTCAGTATTAGATGTGCAAGTGTATAGTTTTGTAGAACTCTTATAGTTGCATTCGTCTCTACTCATCTGTCCTAACTTGGCCTTTAAACCCCTTAGGCTAACTAGGAACTCTAAACATAGGCTCAATAACTATGGACTTTTTTTCCTTCATAACAACATCCCAAGCCTTTTTAACTTTTTTATATGTTTTGCAAATAAGTTCAGAAGTAGAGAAACCTGTGCACCAAAGAAGCTACCATATGTCTTCAGACTCTTCCCAGTGAAAGATCTGTAATGCTGTCTAGGTGTGTTGAGTGTAAAGAGTGATAGGGTCCTTATCCAGATTTGCCATAACACATAAAAATGTCCATGTTCATACTCACAATACCCAGATCACATTTCTAGCCAAAACGCTCTCCCTAGAAATGACCGGGTGAAGAATAGGGGCTGGCCAGTGGGTGGTGGTAGGAAGATGAAGTGAGCCAACCGTGTGAGTTTATGAATGTACTCCCTGGAAGATTAGCTAAGGGTAATGGTCTAGAGTAGGCAATGATTCAAGGAATACCTGTGCTTAAAAATATCTCCTCTACTAGAAGAATATTTGATATCAAGGAGCCCTTTGTTATAAGAAATCTTGAAAAGATAAAATTATGCATATTTTAGCCTGAATAAGCTCATTAAGACAAGTTGTCCTATACCTGACACATAGTGTTCAGGTAAAGGTGTTTATAATTGAGGTTAGGAAGAAAGAAGGGAAATTGCAGAGCTGGAGGGCTGGCATGAAAAGAGTGAGAGCTTCATATAAATTTTTCAAGTCCAGCTTCTATAAATTCTATCAGGTATTTCCTGGTTTGATTCCCATCCCCCACTGATACTGACCCTCTCATGTTGAGAAAAGAGAAGCAAGAGTAAAACAGAGAAGAAATATAGATGTTTCCCGCTGTCTCATTCACTTTGTTATCAGTAAGGTTCTAAAAGATATTTATGAGATTTTCCTCTCTTAAGAAAGCATTCCGAGAATTTTCTATAATCTTGAAAGATAGTTTTCCTTTTCTTCTTTAAAAGGTACTCAAGGTGTGGTTTTCTGTTTGTGTGTATTTTCTCTTGTAAATATTTTCAGTATCAGTTTCTTGAGGGCCCAAAGAGTGTGTGTGTGTGTGTGTGTGTGTATTCATTTCTTGCCCTAAATCTTCAGAGCACCTGATACATATACTCTTCTCTACATATATAGCCCAATAGTGGAGTTAATTAACAATTTTCATTTTCATTTGATTCTTTAGTGAATGAAAGGTATTTTCCAGTAGAACTGGTTAATATTACAGCAACCAGTTGAGATGTGAATTGATGACTCAAAAATGTCTTTCTGCTGCCTTCTAGAATTGAAGAGTACAAGGCTGTTGTATTTATTGACGTTCCCATGGGAAGTGGGGACTAATGGGGATGAGGAAGCCTAGGGAACAATGTGCTTTCAGATTTTTTATCTGTTTATCAGCCTTAACGTTTTTGTCGCAGCATTATCCTCTATCCAAAACCCAGCTTAGCCTGTTCTTCCCGTGCTGGTTGCTTTAATAGCTTCAGAGGCATTCTTCTTAGTAAGCCTTTAAATCCCTTATCAGAGCCGGGCAGATCATAGGGTTCAAATATCCACAGGGAATAATATCCAACTGGAAATGGGAGACTGACGTGGCTCGTTGTGCATTGTTGGTGATTTTAGCTGTGTTTTGGAACCTGCCAAAAATTCTAATCTTTGTCTCTGTTGACATCTAATTCCACATTTGACTAATTAAAAAACAGGGCTGGGGCACTGTAGTGTTAAGCCTCAACAAAAGGAAAGCATGTGTCTCCAGCAATAAATGTGTTTTCTAGGGAAAAAGTATACCAGTAGTCAGTTGTGTTTACTTGAACTTAGTTTATTTTTCTTGGCATTCTGCAAGCTAACATATCTACTTTACCGTTTGGGTTAGGAGATGGAAGTACCTTGAACCAGAATTTGTGTAGCCGATAGGAGGGAGAGACATCCCTTAACTTTATGGTTTTTGTTCCTCAAGATTATGAAGTACAATTCCAACTTTTGGTATAAAATGTGGACAATTGAAAATTATGTTACTTGGATGTGATTGATACTGTGCAAGACTCTCTAGTCATATCTGGATTTTAAATGGTTTATACTCCACGCTGACTTGTCTCAAAGTGCATTCTGTAGAGCAGAGGTTCACATGGTACCCTCAGGAATGAGTTCCCTCGTGAAATGAGATTGGAAAATGCTGCATGCTCTGTCCCTTCCTTGTACATGCTCAGTGTACGTTCCCATATCAAAGGCCTTAAGAATTCCTACAGTAAAGAATTATGTTTACATAGCTTAATCCTAGGCTATTTCTCTCCTAGTTGACTCAGTGATTTTTTAAAAAATTAATACCTGTTAACAGACAGGAAAAGTAAGGTTTGAAACATGTATTTTGGGGCTGGAAAAGTAAGGTTGAAACATGTATTTTGGGGCTGTGTGCTCTATATTTCTGGAGAATGTTTTGAGCAGTATTTTCATTTTTTATAAAAGCATATGAAAGGGTGTCTGTGTGTGTCTGTGTGTGTGTGTGCACACACAGATATACATACTGGCATACATGTGCACTTGAATATGTAGCATTTCTCCTTTCAGGTAGAAAAATGCATGGAAAGCTGGGTGACTTGTGTTCAATGCCCAGCTTCGCGTTCCTGCAGTAACCTTAGGAAGCCGTCTTACTTCATACTGTCAACTCTAAAATGTTCTAGTGAAGCCTAGTCTGCTGGAAAGCTCTAGAATGGAAATCATTGCCCACATATTTGATTTTATACTAAATTCTAAATCATGCATGCAGTATCACTTGGGCACAGTTTGGTGCATTCCCCGAGATCCTCGCCCCTAACTTCCCAGGGGATTAGCCATAAATTCTGACTGAGTAGGAAAACTACTGGCTCAACTATTTCCTACAAGAGAATAAACTCTCTGTACTAGGAAATTTCCCACATCAATGATGGACTTGAAAAGTTCTGCATGTTTATGTAAGAAGAGGAGACGGGTTTATCATTTGACTACCTGTATTAGCAATTCATTAAAAAAATGGAATTTAGAGAGAAAAGTCAGATAATATGTTGATGTTAGCTTATATACATTGATACATCAGAATGTAATGTTAGACCAGGGTTTCTCAGCAGCACGGTTGACATTTGGGGCCAGATAATTCTAATTCTTTGTTGGAGGGAGAGGTCCAACTACCCTGTGCCATGTAGGGTCCCTGGCCTCCCTCCCTCTACCCACCAGACCCCAGCAGCATCCTCTCCCTTTTCCCCATTGTGACAATCAAAAAATGTCTCCCAACATTGCCAAATGTCCCCATGAGGGCAAAATCACTTACCCCTCCCCACTGAGAATACTAGTTTAAACTGTGTTATGAGTTGTAGAGTCAACATATTGGCTTTCCAAGGAAGCCTTTAAAAATGTTTCTGCAACCCATGAATTCTCTGCAGTAATCATTGTCTGAAATGCTCAGAAGATTCATAAAATGCTACCAGCATTGTATATTAACCAGATGAAGAAAAATGCAGTTTATCTTGACCTAAAATCCTGTCACACTGATCCTCATTTTTTTTTTTCTTTTTGAGAGACAGAGAAACTTTTACCTGTGGTATGCATTTGGATTTTTACCAAATAGACGCTTACATCCAAAACTCCTCCAAGAAATCTAGTCATTGTTTCTTTTTGACTGCTCAGAATAAATGAACTCTTAGACTACCTTCCTTTAAACCATTTTCTTAAGGACTCAAAACAAAAAGAAAGAAAGAAAGAAAAATTGTTAGAACTTCAGAATTTATGTACATTTAAATAAAGCCTGATTTTTAAACCTCTGAGTACATAGCTGGCCTAAATTTTAGGATCTTCAAATAAAAGTCTTAGTTTCTCACTCTGATTTATTTTATATAATGCCTATTATGAAAATTACTCATGAAGTTTGCTGATAATATTTATTTAAAAGTTTTTAACCCGGAAGCCCATTGAAGGATTACTGAAATACCTTAACTACTAATAATGACATCTGATTACTAATAGTATATTTGTCCCTCAGTAAAAAAAGCACTTTTGTTTAAACAGACAGGAGTAGTGGATTAAACACACAAACTTTTTCTAACTGGAAAGTTTCTTTTAGTTTGAAAGCAAGAATATCCAAGCTGTAAATTATTTTTAAACAGAACACTAAGTTTTCCAGTTTTAAAGAGACATCAGTGCCTTTCTAATGCATACATATTAAAAAGTGTAGACCATAGACCTTTTTGCTAAAATTCAGAGGAGAGAGTCCTTCTTCTTTATTGACTTCCATTCATACAAAGTTAGTTGCCAAAAAAATTTTAACAAAGAATTCTTTGATGGGGCTCTTTGGCAAAAGTTTGTGTCCATTCTGCTAGTTTAAGTATTCTTGATATTGGCTGCTTATGGTGGGCATTTCTGCTTAGCCATTTTATTTGTTCATGGACAAATGTTAATATGCTAAAGATTCCTATTTTATTAGAGACAAAACTTTTATTTTTTCTTGTGGCAGTATTTATAGACTCATTTGTATCATCATATAAGTTTTCTCTTCCACTGGCAGAAAACCTAATTTGGCGGGTATTTGTGAATGATATCTTTGATTCCTAGTCCACCTTTATTCTAACAAATCCTTGAATAAGTCTACCAAATTAATATTTCTGAAATCAGAATTGAGATTATGTCTTTCTCTGCCCCAAGTTTCCTTTGTTGGCCCCCTCACTTTCCAGCTTACCTCCTCCTTCTCCACTTTGCTTCTGCAAACCCTACAAAGCTGGACTCTTTTCTTGCTGCCCACACAGTTCTGGCCTTCTCCTGTGCCTGTTTTCTTGCAATTCCTTCCCCTGACAGTGGCACCATGCTTCCTTGTCCCTCCACAGTGCCCCTTGCGCCAAGCCTTTCATGGTCTCCCCATTCGAATGTCCTCCCATCCCCGCTCTGAGCCCCAGGTATTATATGTTCACCATTTTACCCTACGTTTTGTATTATAGTTTATGTATGGTCTTTGGTTTACCCTCCTTACTAGAGTCTGAGTCTTGTAGAATGACCTATATGTGAACCATCGTTATGCTGCCTGCTCAGCACAGAGCTCTATCCAAACACACAAATTGCTGTGTGTTGTCTACATTATTTTCCTACGAGCTCTGAGGTTCTACAGCCAAACGAACTTGTCTTTATATTCATTATGCTTTTTTTCTTTTGGCAGCTAAATATGTAAATATTTTATATTAATCAGAGACAGTAAAATCACCAAGGAGGGCTGCCTTTGTAGCTCAGGCATAAATTTAAGGGGATCAGAGCAGTTACCAAAGGGTTTAACTGATTAAATAATTCTGCAAGTTAAGTACAAAAGCCAGCTTTGTAAAACTAATCTGAAATAAATGAGAAGAAAATGTGAAAAACAAATATATGGCATTGACGGTATTCTACTCCGTCCTCTCTCTCTCTCTGTCTTTCCCTCCTCCTTCCCTTTCTGCTTCCTTCCTTGACAGACCTCAATGACAAGACTTTTTTTAGTATGTCACAGGAGCAAAAGCCAGGTAACCAGGTGTACTTCCCCATATTTCTTTTTAATCCTAAATCTAGAAATCTAAAACTTCCAAATCTTGATTTTACTGTTGAAAAAAAAATACCTAAGCACATGTTACCAAGTCAGATTTAAAAACAACAACAGATTAAACTAAAAATATCTTCAGGGAGTTCCCATTCAGCTCTGGCATTCTAGGATTCTAAGTTAAAATTCACTCTCAATATTTTAATTCATAGAATGACTCCTGTGCTCCCATCCTACCTTAATCCCTCCATCCCAGCCATCAAATTTAAATTTTGGTAAAAATAGAAACAAATCAAGATAAAGAAGCTTTGCTCTTTTTTTAGCAGGCAGATTAAAGCACTGCTGGGGAGTTTTTCTTTTATATTTTTGCCTCGATGTGGATATAACACATTTTCAAAAGAAAATCCCAGATACACCTCCAGCTGTAATCCTTGTTAATTGTAATGGCTGTGTCTTATGGTAATGTGCATGGTGCTGTTATGTAAATAGGAATTAGAAAACGACCTCACTTCACAGGGAATTAACTAAATGGTGCTAAACCGGTTATTCTGAGAGGTGCCCGGAGAGCCTCTGCTTTCATTTCCCTGCAGAGTCTCCTTGGGGTGGGGGAGCTGTCTGGCGCCACAAAAGGAATTAGGCTCTGGTTTGAACAGAGACCTGAAGGCTATTAAGTTTATTTTAAGAATGTGTTGCCAGAGATCTAATAAATGTGTATGTTGCTCCAGGCAGTGCATGCATGAAGTCTCGCTACACCAGGTGGGTTTTTTTGTGTTTTTTTCCCTTCCCCGGGGGCGGGAGAGGGTGTGGATCTTCTTGACAAACTTAACTCAGCTTTTGATAAAGCGCTTATTGTTTCTGTGAAAGTATAGAGGTTTTTTTTTTAGATTTTACTTCTATTTGTTGATGGAAAAAATAGGATAGAAAATTATTTCTGGGCTACTTTAAAGAGAAATAAATCCCCCCAAATTTAAAATATATATACTTCATAATTTCATATTGTTTTAAACACAATTTTTGTGATTTTATGCTTAAAAACAATATTTGAGATCACCGTCTGTTAAATGGAAAGACCACTAGACTAGGTGTGAAAAACCCTTGGAATTTATTCCTCTTCTGCAAATAGCTGCTTTGCCATCTTATTCAGACCACGGCCTGTCTGGGTCTTGGTAAAATGAGAGGTGAGGAAAGATGCTGTCCAGTGTTCGTTGCTGCTCCAAAATGCTGGGAGTTTGTATTTGTACTCTTCACCAACATAGTTATTTCTGGAATTAGTTTGTATTCTTGTTTGAAATACAGTTTCACACTTACACTTTCAGAAAAAAAGCTTCCTTGGCCACTCATATTACAGCTTGAAGATGACTCAATTAGCTTTTAATGTAGACTGCACGGGATCATCCTGTAACATGCCTGTTGTCGATGTGTTTGCTTTCTCCTTTGTTTTCTGTAGATGGACACCTGAATTCCATATCCCAGGCGTGCATACCAACAGGGAAGACGTTCATTCCACTGGGTTTAAACTTCTAATTAAGAAAGCAAAGTGTTGCACAATTAAATCACATTCGATTAAGGAAATATTTTTAAGCCCTAGGTTAGGAGGTGTAAACTCATGGTCCTCCCCTTTTCCTTTTCTTTTTGTTACAGGGGCAGAAAATAAGCATATTCATTTTTTCTAGGGATGGAGTTGGGGGGGGCTGTGCTTACAGAAATGTGGGGGGTTCCTGCAGGCTCTGGCAGGCCCGCTCTGACCCAGTCCCGGCCTGATGGAGCACATCGTTCAGCCTGGAAGAAGTGTTTTCCTTCCAGCTTCCCTGGCATTTGGTTGTAGTCTCAAATTTATCCATAAAACAAAAGGGTCTCACCCTTAGCTTGTGTTAATTTTTCTATGATTCAGTCTCAAATATTTCAAAACTGACTTGCTTACCCTTTTTTTTCCCGCTTAATTCTTACCATTTGTCGGCCTCACTTATTCATTAGCACAAGAGGATTTGCTGATAGTAGAGGGAAATGCACTCAGATCATCAGTTTTGCTTCTCTTCAATAGCACTCATTTATAAATTAAGTTAAAGCACATTAAAATTAAGTTAGAGTCGCCTGTAAACAGAATATCGAGCTAACTGAAGTAATCTAATTACTCAGAGGAAGTATAGAAAGAATACTGGAAGGCTGGATTTGAATCCTACATCTGTCACATACTGTACCTGTAGGAATTTAAAGTGAGTGATTTAACCTGACACCTACCTCATCCGTAGGCCGTGGAAATGCCCAGCTCGCAGGGTTATTGTGAGATGCATTGAGATAATGTACATGTTATCAAAATCACCCTGACCATGGTCTTCACTGTGTCCCGCTCTCCTGCCCAAGCATTTTCATGGTCCCCAAGGCTAAGCTGACATTCAGCCAGTTTACACCTGCACTCTAGTGAGTTCCAGTTATTTTTGGCCAGTGTCTTTTATGATTGGTCAGTGCCTGTGTTGTGCCAAACCTGATTGGTCCAAACCCATGCTTCTGCCCAGGGGTAGGTGTTCTCTGCAAAAGCCCAACCCCACAATACTGCCACAGCTCTGCCAGGAATCCCAGTTGCTATGTCCAGCCTTCCCATAACAGGGATCTGCCTGTGGCCTCAGGAGCCTCTGGGAGTAGGTACCAGAGCTGTGTGGTATCTTTCCTGTTAACCTTTTTTGAAGGAAAAGGATGTCCAGAAGAATGCTGCTTGGAACCTAGTATGAAAGAAAGGTCAATTGAGCATCTCCTTAAATTTCCAGTTAGGATTTTCTTCTTTCCTGAGACCCAAACAGTCATCCAGGAGCCTGGGCATGAGTTAGAGATGAGTAACACTCTTACATGTGAATCCCTACTTTGCTCTGATGTTTAAGACTTTGTACAGTGTATTGTGCCTGACACATCCATTTCTACTGTGATGAGTTCTCTCTCCAGAGGCTCCCTATAGCCCAAGAAAATCAGCTTCCATGAGGTCTGTTACTCCAGCTCCCCAAACAAGCATAGATGGGCATGAATCTCTGATGAGGGCTTTTACTTAAACTGAGACCATAGAACAAATTATCCTAAGATTTTTCCAGCAGGATTAGGAGTTATTCCACATCAGAATTCATCCCATGTATATTATTTTCCCATAGGTTAAATATTATCCTATAAATTCTCTTTGTATATTCTCAAATTATGGCAGGTAGCCATGTGGGAGCCAGTACACCCTTCATGCCTGAGCCACGACTGTGTCTGTAGCCTAGTGCTGTCGTGGCCAGGGGCAGATGGCTGGAGGGCGGCCAGGCTGCCCACAGGAGAAGGAGTGAGGGTTCTTTCCAGTTCACACTCTTGGGCATGTACTGGGGAGAAGGTGGATTAAAGAGAGGCAAAAACGTGTGTGGAGGTGGAACATTTTTCCACTCCCTGTGCTCCATTTTGTCATGTCCCAAGACTAACTTACTGTGACTTGTATTGAGTAAATATGATTAATTCTCGTTATTTGCGGTAGTTATAGTCTCACAATCACTGCGAATACTGAATGATAGCTCCTAGGGGAAATACAGAGTTAGATTCCGTGCAAGCCTCTGATCACAACAGTTTATTAACCAATCAATACATAACCTTGTGTTATGTGTGTTTCCGTTAAAGGCACCTAATTTGATACACAGTATGTTGTTGATTCATTAACATTGAACTCACAGCCAACAGCACTGTAACCGATGCCTGAACAAGCTTATCTAACACATGTCTTTTCTCTGTGAGTCATGCCACAGCCTTCTTGTGCTTAGGAACACTGGACAGTACTCTGGCACTGTGACTGGGAGATATACTTTTTTAAATTTTATTTTATTGAGGTCATAATAGTTTATAACATTGTGAAATTTCAGTTATACATTATTATTTGTCAGTCACCATATAAATGTGCCCCTTTACCCTTTATGCCCACCCCCAACCACCTTTCCCTCTGGTAACCGTTAATCTGTTCTCTTTATCTATGTGTTTATCTTCCACATGAGTGAAATCATACAGTGTTTGTCTTTCTCTGTTTGACTTATTTGCTTGACATCATCCCCTCAAGGTCCATCCATGTTGTTGTGAATGGGATGATTTTTGTCTTTTTATGGCTGAGTAGTATTCCATTGTATAAATACACCACATCCTCTTTATCCAATCATCAGTCGATGGGCACTTGGGTTGCTTCTGTGTCTTGGCTATTGTGAATAATGCTACAATGAACATAGGCGTGCATAAGTCTCTTTGAATTGTTGATTTGAAGTTCTTTGGGTAAATATCTAGTAGTGAGATAGCTGGGTCATATGGTATTTCTATTTTTAATTCTTTGAGAAATCTCCGTACTGTTTTCTGTAGTGGCTGCTCTAGTTTCCATTCCCAGCAGCACTGTATGAGGGTTCAATTGGGAGACATTTTAATCAGCAAAATCACCAAGAGAAAGCACACAAATGTGAAAAATTTGGCACTAAATAGACTGTGACAAGGACACTGGTTTACAGTATGAGACCTGAAACAAGAAGGCAGAGCATCAAGTGATGCAAATTTTTCAAAGCTGCTGTGCAAGTGTCTGCGAATGATCACAGAAGCATTGCGGGTATCAATTTTGGAGTTACAAATGAATTTCAGCAGGTAGACAAATTCACAAATGTGAAATCCAGGAATAATGAGGATAGACTGTGTATCAGCCTCTGGTATAGTAGATGAACAGAAATTCAAGTCTTTGTAACCTCATGTACAAATATCCATTGTATATCCATTATGGGTTATATATGACCAAATAATGTTCCTAAGGAACAAAACTACGTGTAGTAAAGCAGATTGTGATGCTCTTGGCTTCTAAGGTGAATGTTGGTGTACTTGTCAGGCCCATCTCCACCTCCACATCATCTAGCAATTTATCTTTGGAGCCTACAGAAGAATAGAGGGCAGAGTGCAAACTAATCCATACTTGAGCTCTATTCCATGTAGTTCATGTGGCAATTACCAAGATATCATGGCTCCATTTATGCTTCTAGTTATGAAGCATGTGCTTAGAGGTGCCTTTCCTGAGAATACCCTGAAAGACTATGAGTGTGTTATCCAATAGAGGTCAACATGTGCTGGGCCTATTTCTTTGCACTTCGGGGTCTTCTGTCATGCTAATTCTCTTTCTATGCCATTCTATATATATTCTCTATATTTCTTTCTGGATCTGACCCCTTGTGCTGTGCTGCCTCTTTTTCAGAATATGAATGGTGGTGGGAATGCTGTGGGTGGGTGTGTACAGAATGGAGGGAGAAAATAATATATCAATTATCAAAAGTTGCATTGGCAGCAATTTTTGAATAGCTTACTGTTGGACTGAAACAATCGCTGGAATTATTAAGTTGTCTACAAAATTATAAAATCTATTGACAACTTTTCTGGGTCTGTCTCCCAGTTCTTCAGGAGCTCCATCAGTCATAGGAAGGCACAGCTGCCCTGAGGTCAAGGTTCTTCATCTCTGGGTGTCTGGGTCACAGGGTGACTTGTGGGATTAGCACCACTGTCACCCCTCCCAGAGCAGATTTTGGATCCATCCTGACCACTCCCTCTTTGTCTTTAATATCCAATCACTTAAATAGGAAAAAGAGAAAGACAGAACTATTTAGTAAATGTCCTGAGCTCCTACCAAATTGAATTGTTTGAAGTTCCCTTTTTACTGCCTTTCTTATCTCTGTTCTTGTACTTAATCTTCCAGAAACACCTTCCTCCCATCTTTCCGAATGTCCAAATACCATCGTGTACTTAAGTCTCCAGTTAAACGCTATCTCTTCCGTGAGGTTGTCTTTGATCCCCTTGGGTTAAAGTAATCTGTTGCTCTTGTGAACTCCCACAGCTCATTCTCAGTGTCTCTCACAGCACTTGTCAATCTCTAGCTTATTCACATTATCTATGTACTTGTGTCGTCTCCCACAGTTGAATGTCAACTCCTGGGGGCAGGGGCAGGGATGTTTAAGAGCAAGTTGGCTTCAACTTGGTGGTTTTCAGTAAACAGTAAAATCCACCTGACTTTAAGGGCCACAGGACAGGATTCCAGGAGCTCTCAAAGATTCTCGTATGGAAAGTTCTAAGGCAAAGTGAAGTTAAAAGAAGATCATCCTAGCAAAGAAATGGCAATGAAATAAATTTCTTATTTCAACTTTAATTTTTGATTCTCACAGTGATTAATAACCTTGATGCTGACGGTAGTTGCATGATTGCTAATAACTATCCTTATCTTCTAAGAGAATAAGTCTATTTAAAAGTCAAATTATCAGGCCAGCCCCATGGCTGAGTGGTTAAAGTTCCGTGCACTTCACGTCGGTGGCCTAGGTTCACAGGTTCAGGTCCCGAGTGCGGACCTACTCCACTCATCAGCCATGCTGTAGAGGCATCCCGCATACAAAGTAGAGGAAGACTGGCACAGAAGTTAGCTCAGGGCTAATCTTCCTCACCAAAAAAAGCCCAAAAAACAAAAAAGACAAATTATCTAATTTTCCCAAGAAGTTAGGTAATATTGTTAGCTTAATCTTTTCTAGTATAAATATCTATTTCTTTCGCTGATTTAAAGAGTGATATCCAGCTTTTTAATAGCTGTATATTTGATTTCCAATTCAGCCTCCAGGCTGAACTTTATTCTGGGCAAATGGAAGTTTAGCAAGCTAGAAAAATATTACCAACAGGATTATGTTCTATTGGTAACTAATTTTTCTCCAAGAAAAATTTTGTCAGAAAATTTTGAAAAAGATTTTCAAAGCTAAGTGGGTATGCAGAAATTACCCTTTATCAAGTATGAGTCAAAATTGTGACACTAGTTTCACATGGAAGATGTATGCTTTGTCTTTAGAGAAGTCAGGCAGCCCTGTGTTCTTAGGGAGGGTTAATTGAACGATGTGATTCTTTGTTATTCTAAAAAAACTCTTGTGTTCCCATTGAAAAAGAAAACGAAGACGACTAAAGACCAGCTGGAAAACTTCAAAAGAGGTCTTTTCATCAAAACCTTAATGGCTTTGGTGTCAGAGTTTGGGGACAAAGCATTTGGGAGTGTGCTTATCAGCTGTCAGGCACCTGTTGTAGGATGTGCGACACAAGTTACGGACTTTAATTTGTTTCCAGTGAGACACTGAGACTAGCTCCCTGTGCATCATTGGTGACAGAATCTATTTTAGAAAAGCAAAGAATCACATTGAAGGAAAAGCCTGTCATTTTTTTAAGTTGTTTAACTTTATCTGAAATTTTACTTTCAGTGAGCTGTGGCTATTGTTATTAAAAGCGGCAACATTGCTTACTCCCATCTATTGAGGTTTTGGAGGAGTTTGCGCGGTATGTAATATGTGAAGAAATAACATGTCTTCCCATTCTTTAGAGAAAATAGAATTCCACTGAGCAAGGTCAGTTTTAATAACAAGAGTTACAATAAACTACCGATTAATTCCTCCAATCCCTCCGTCACTCCTGCATGCTGAGCAGTACCTAAGGTTTTAGAAATTCTGAAATGCGATAGAATTTACATGTATTTAAATCAGTAGTTATTTAGTATTTAATTCTATTCAGAGTTAAGTTTTATACACTTAACTTCATATTCTCTAGCAAAATATATACTTAAAAATTTTCCATTTAGGGACCGGCCCAGTGGCATAGTGGTTGAGTTCGCGGGTTTGGATCCCAGGTGTGGACCTATGCACCGCTCATCAAGCCATCCTGTGGCAGCATCCCACATACAAAATGGAGGAAGATTGGCACAGATGTTATTCAGGGGCAATCCTCAAGCAAAAAGAGGAGGATTGGCAATGGATGTTAGCTCAGGGGCAATCTTCCTCACCAAAAGAGAAAAAAAAATCCCCCATTAAGAGTGAATGCTAAGCATCTAAAACCGTTAGCCTGGCGCATGTCACTGTCTAACTAGGTAAAGTTTCTCAGTATTGTTTCTGAATTTTATTTCAAATAAAATCTCAAGGTGGCAGACATATGAAATCCTGGCAAACTTGTTCAGTGTGTGTCACTCGAAACCCCTGATTAACCGGTAACCTGGCACCCTCATCCTTCCAGAACATAAGCACCACCCAGAAAATCAGCTTTATAAATCTGTAGGTGGAGATAAAATGAGCTACGCCCAAGACCATTCAATAAGTCCCGGAGGTGTCGTTTAGATAAACACAAATTCTAGTAATTCACAGTTATAGACAATCACTTAAAATCTTTACACAGTGCTTGAGAATAGAAGTATGCAGGACATTTCAGAGAGGATGTCATTAAAAACAATTACATTTTTTTTAACAAAGATCCAGTACGAAAGAGCTACGTTGCATTTACATAGGACATTTATACTGCCTGATAGACAAAGCGCTACCAAACATCTTTCAATGAGAACATCAGAGTGTTGAATTCATTTAACAGGTGTTTTTCTAACAGTGAGCAAAATGCACTCCCTGTCCTCCTGCATCACAGTTTGCAGTAGGGGGAGACAGGATGTGAACAAACAGAAACATCGGCATGTGTACCATGTGAGGTTGTGGAAGCACTGCAGAGAATGAGTCCCGGGAAAAGGGCTGGAGAGTGCTGGGGCCTGCACGGGGGCCCGCTGTTGTGCACAGAGCAGCCACGGAGGGCCTCATTGACTCAATATTCTTAAAACCTAATATTTAGAAGAATGACATTTTTTGGAAGCTCTCAGGAAAGGATTAGAATCAAATTTCAAAATTAGCTAAAAATTGTCAAAATTTTGAGAAATAGTGAAACCATACCCTCAGTGATCTCTTATTCTTGGATATAGGGGAAGGAAATAGTCAGGAATAAAGTATACAGAGCTATAAAATACAATATATTTGTTAAACATAAGTGTTATTGAACTGGTCAGAGGACTAACACAAGTCACATAGGACTGTAGTATGCACTTTGTTTGTGTAAGCTGAAAACTGTTATGAAGAAAGGAATAAAATAAACAGGAGTCACAAAGTAGCCACTTTACTACTAAAGATCATACTTATTCCATAGGTTTCTCCAGTCAAGGAATGAGTCTTCAGTCCTCGTGGTGTCCCAGGCACTGCGTTTCACTTGGAGCCCAGAAGGATGAACGTGGCCAGTGCCTGTGCTGGGGGGCTCAGGCGGTTAGATGCAGACACATGCATGTAGAGACAGAATTACAAGGACTCTTGTCGGAGATGTACAAGCACACACTGCATGCTAAGCCGGGCTTCCTGAGCTGTAGGGAGGTGTGTTGGACCTAAACAGACTGTTACGAGGAGTAGGGAAGCTGCGGATATTCTGGGCAAAGGCACCCATCAGGTTCTGAAAACGGTGAGAAGTTGGATGTGACTCGATGTTTCCGTACAAGGAGAAGTGATGGGATGTGAAGCTGTAGGTGACAGAATGGACAAGGCCTGGCTGAGATAGCATGACAGAAAGTCTGGAATAAAATCTGGGACTTGCTGGAGCCGCAATCTAAATGACTCAGAAGTGTGGCATAAAGTTGTTTCCATGTAATAATTAGTTGAGAAATCAGAGATGTTTTATATATTAATTTAATTGATTAAATGTTATTCTATTCTTTCTTCTCTATTACTTTCATGGGGAAATGTCCCAAGTAACCGAACAAACATAATAATTAAAAAATATATATTTTTAAAGATAATAAGACTAAGTGTTGACAACAGTAAAAGAATGAATGGATACTCTCAATGTCTGACAAAAATCAGTACAATTAGTAAATTTGAACAAACAATATGAGAGGATATCTGATAAACTGCAAAACCATACAGAGTAATCAATATGTTAACAGCTGCAGAATCAGAGATGAGAGGGCCTGAGCCACTGCAGGAGGCTTCCCGAAGGAGGTGGTACAGGGAGTCTTTGAGGAGTGGAAAGTGTGAGCAAAAGAATGTTGGGGTCATCATTTTAGGCAAGAAGACAGAGGTGACAGGAAGAGTGGGGGTGGCAAGTCCGTGGAGCAGCAAGACTCTTGGCTGGACCTCGGAGTGAGCAGATTAGAAAGCAATGGGAATAAGACAGGGTAGGTCAGGGTGAAACTGGAGGTCCGCGAAGATGGGCTGCCTGGATGTTTGCAGCAGCTGTAGGGAAGGCAACAAGGAGAACTAAGTGCGAGGGGATTTAGGGCAGATTAAGAGTCTGGCAGTAGGTATGCAGGGTGGAGCTGAGCATGTGCAGTGTGGCAGGAGAGCGCGAGCTACCACTTGTTGAATGATGCTATCTATGTACCACACTGTGCATGTGCATATATGGGTTATCTCGCTTGATCCTCACAGCAGACTCAGGCATTAATTAATGTTACTGCATTTGACTCACCAGATGAGGAAACAGAGTTCTAGAGAAGAAACTTGCTCAGAGTCAGACAGCAGATAAGAAGTGAAGTGGGCCTTCCATTCCAGGCCTGAGGAGCCTCCAGCCCACGGCCTCTCCTCTCCAGAACAGCGCCCAGTGTCCAGGAGATGTTAGGCATAATATGTTCAGAAGGACAAAATGCAGGGTGGACTTCCTGCTCTCCAATCTAGTTATATCTTATATTTAAACATGAACTAAAAAAAAATTGAAAGGTCTGTAATCCCCTCAATTTAAAACACCTAACAGCCCCATTTTACATAGCTACCTTCACAGCATCAAGACCATTTGTTTGTGTTTTTAAATTTCAACAAAAATTGCATATTTATTATTTAATCACTGAACAACATTTCACTGATTTCGTCTACCACAATGAAGTAAACTCTACGTTTTTCAGTTCAGGGGCTATTCTAGAAAATCTTGCCATGAATAGTTCCTTGCAAATATATTTTTGCTTCTCTTAAAGCAGAAGTCCCACAGAAGGATTTAAAAGATCTAATGGTATGGACATCTTTTTGCCTCTTACACACATTGCCATGTAACTAAAAGGCTTGTGCTAATTTACAATTCAAACAACAAGAAAACCAATTTCTCTACAATAATTTCGGCTGTACTAGGTATTTCTTTAATCTTTAGCACGTGTCAATTGATCATTCAAAGTCGCTGCAGTTTTTTCATGTATTTATTCATTCATTGTTTCTCCTTATGTAGACTTTTTGCCCTCAGTCTATTAAAGTCTTGATGTTTTCCTGCCTCTTCTTTTTCTCTATTGTAGCGCTCCCTCTGTGAACTCAGAAGAGAAGAAACTAGAGTTAAAATTGTGCCTCTAGCTGTGTTTATTATTTGGGCTTTTTTCCACCCTTTTACAGAAGGACTTCAAAGAAATTACTGACGCCTTTGTTTATAAACCCCACCTTACTCGGAAATAATTGCTGCAGATCAAAGGAAGCAGAAGGATAGGACAGGGTGATCAGCTGATAAGCATTTCTCCTTTCATTCACCTAGCACAGCAGCGTTCACGTTAGAGAGCACACAAGGTTTCTTTTCTCCTGATGGGCGCCCAGCTCCATTTTGGTGGGAAGGTGGGAGGAGAAAGTCTTATCTCCAGAGTAGAAGGGAATCAATGAAAAGAGCTGTCTGTTTGCTCGAAGGAATGGAGCGGAATATAGTGGGGATGGGAGGCGGAGAAAGGATATTTGTTTTTTCTTAAGTGGTTATAAT
The DNA here is from genome assembly GCF_021613505.1 of Equus quagga. Classification (NCBI taxonomy): domain Eukaryota; kingdom Metazoa; phylum Chordata; class Mammalia; order Perissodactyla; family Equidae; genus Equus; species Equus quagga. The sequence continues at coordinate 64,766,720 of NC_060272.1, read as the reverse complement.
TAAAGCCTTCCACCCAGTTGCTCAGTGAACCAGAAAAAGGTATTTGTGAAGTTGTGTGTGTAACTTCCCAAATGAGCCATGCAAGCCTCCCCTGTAGAAAAACTTGCTCTCCGGCGGCACCTTGTGGGAAGTGAGTCATCCTGCAACTTGGATACTTGATTTTATGATTGAACCAAACTGCTTCTAGTAGTTGTACGCTCCTTCCCCATCTCCTTTGCTCTCCGAAAGATCACGGGATTTTGTCGAGGGTATGTCAGCTATTGTATTTCTGTATAACAGTCGCTGAACAGTCGCTGTACCTCCGTGTACGCACTCCGGAGTTGTGTATCAAACCAAGTAGCTTTAGTGTTTCTTAGAGTCGCATCATTAGAGTAGTCTGTGGAATTTTTATGATCACTCATTCAACAAAGCACTAATTTGGAGCTTTAAATTTTTGTTTTCCAGGCGGAAACAGGTTAACCAAGCAGCATTTTCGTCTGAATTGGGCATGGATCTCCTTCGAAAAGGAATATTACCTGATCAATGAGGACTCCAAATTTCTAGATGTCGTTTTGAAACGTAGAGGTTATTTGGGAGAGACTTCATTTATAAGTAAGTTTAATTTGCACTTCTGTCTCAAAATCCCATTCTTCTAGCAAACGTTCTTAATTTTACAATGATTAAAGTATGTTTAGTCTACTGCTCTAGTTTAAAGTTTAGGGAGATGTTAACATTTAAAGGTTCTTTAAGTGCTAAAGAAACGTGCCAAAAATTGTGTGTCAAGGCTAAATCATAGAGACAAAAGGCTGCAAACACAGGAAATGTGTAACCAAAATATAGACCTCTTCAAACCTTCTACCTACATATGATCTTTCTGTGGTATAAAATAACTTTACAAACATGGCAGTAATCACTCGTAAGTTAAAACATTTAAAATGTCACTAGATGTTAGAATAGGCTTAGACAAATCTATAATTTACGGATAAAAGTCTGCTGAAATAGTGTAAAACTTTTGCGAAAGTTGCTTTAATAATAAGTAAACAAAAAACTATTCAATAACCTATTAGGCATTGAAGTGTAATTTACTATATGTTTGTTGCATTTGAATGCTCTTGTGGGTCATTAAAACTTCAAGAACCCCAACACTACACAAAAGGCATGTGTTGTGGGGCTGGCCCGGTGGCATAGTGGTCAAGTTTGCATGTTTCCCTTCGGTGGCCCAGGGTTCACAGATTTGGATCCTGGTTGTGTATCTACACACCTCTCATCAAGCTGTGCTGTAGCGGCATCCCACATACCAAAAATGGAGGAAGTTTGACACAGATGTTAGCTCAGGGCCAATCTTCCTCACCAAAACAAAAAAGAAAGAAAGAAAGAAAAAGTATGTGTTGTGACTTTTCTTTTGTAACCAATAGTAAAATATTAAATACTAATCCTTTTCTGCTGCTTTACCTCTTTTAAATAAAATTGAGAGTCAAAAGCAAATGAATAAAACCTTTTTTCAACTCCAATTTAAGCTCACTTTCAATTTCATGTAAGTGTACCATAGAGAAAAGAAGATATAGTGGTAATTTTAAGCAGTAATATAATTGGCACAAAATATTTGGTATGTTGGTGAAAAATGATAGCACCCCAAGGAATTATATTATTTTTGGTACCCTATGTTTTATAAGCATCTGGGCTAATAACACTTTCATGGGGTAAAAGCTTTCATGGAGGGAGAGTATCAACTTAAGGTAGGGATCTAGGAAAACGTTGGCCAAATAAAAAATTGAAAACCCTGTGTTTGTCTCCAAAATGATTATTTGAAATTTTACTGGTCCCTGAAATTTAAAAGCCTTAAACAGTAGATCCCTATCAGCACACACATACAAGAGCATGCACTCACACATACCACACACACACAAGAGCATGCGCTTGCACGTACCAAACACACACCACACATGCACGCATACACACACACTCATACTACACATTATATCCTGCCACAGCCACAATAACCACCTGGTCCCCATGCTTTCCCCTGATGTTTGGGTACTGGATATTAATTACCCCTTGTTTTTAAAATGTGCTTTTTTTTTTTTTTTGCTGAGGAAGATTAGCCCTGAGCTAACATCTGTGCCCATCTTCCTCTACTTTATATATGGGTTGCTGCCACAACATGGTTGACGAGTGGTGTAGGTCCACACCCCAGAACCAAACTCAAGAACCCAGGCTGCTGAAGTGGAGCACACTGAACTCAATCCTTAAGCCATGGAGCTGGCCTCTATTTTTTGTTTTTTAACTTTAGAAGAGGAATTTTCATGCTATGTTCTGCTGATCTCCCAAGATTACTCTGGCTCCAGGGGGGCTGGTCCACCTATAGGGTCATCCTGCATGCAGCTGGGGCAGCTCTGCTTCCATCTTCTTCTTTTTTTGATATTTTATTGAGGTCATATTGGTTTGTAACATTGTGTCCTTTCAAGTGTACATTATTATATATCAGTTTCTGTATAGACTGCATTGTGCTCACCACCAATAGTCTAGTTTTTATCTGTCAGCATACATATGTGCCCCTTTCTCCCTCTCCCCAGCCCCTTCCCCTCTGGTAACCACTAGTCTGTTCTACTTATCTGTGTGTGTTTATCTTCCACATATGAGTGAAATCATATGGTATTTGTCTTTCTCTGTCTGGCTTATTTCACTTAGCATAATACCCTCAATTTCCATCCATGTTGTCAAAAATGGCACAATTTTGTCCTTTTTTATGGCTGAGTAGTATTCCATTGTATATATTTACCACATCTTCTTTATCCATTCATCAGTTGATGGGCACTTGGGTTGCTTCCACATCTTGGCTATTGTAAATAATGCAGTGATGAACATAGGAGTGCATGAATCTTTTTGAATTGTTGATTTCATGTTCTTTGGAGAAATATCCAGTAGTGGAATAGCTGGATTCTATGGTATTTCTATTTTTAAGAAGTTTCCGTACTGTTTTCCATAGTGGCTGCACCAGTTTACATTCCCACCAGTGGTGTATGAGGGTTCCCTTTTCTACACATCCTCTCCAATACTTATTTCTTGTCTTGTTAATTATAGCCATCCTGATGGGTATGAGGTGATATCTCATTGTAGTTTTGATTTGCATTTCCCTACTAATTAGTGATGTTGAACATCTCTTCATGTGCCTGTTGGCCACCTGTATATCTTCTTTGGAAAAATGTCTGTTCATATCCTCTGCCCATTTTTTGATTGGATTTTTCATTTTTTTGTTGTTGAGTTACATGAGTTCTTTATATATTTTGGAAATTAACCCCTTATCAGATATATGATTTGCAAATATTTTTCTCCCGATTGGTGGGTTGTCTTGTTGTTTTGTTGATGGTTTCCTTTGCCATGCACAAGTTTTTTAGTCTGATGTATTCCCATTTGTTTACTTTTTCCTTTGTTCCCCTTGCCTGAGGAGACATAGTAGTCAAAAAGGTATTGCTAAGACCTACGTCAAAGAGCGCACTGCCTATGTTTTCTTCTCAGAGTTTTCTGGTTTCAGGTCATACATTGAAGTCTTTAATCCATTTTGAGTTATTTTTTGTGTATGGTGTAAGATAATGGTCTACTTTCATTCTGTTGCACATACCTGTCCAGTTTTCCCAACACCGTTTATTGAAGAGGCTTTCTTTTCTCCATTGTATATTCTTGGCTCCTTTGTCGAAGATTAACTGTCCTTAGATATGCAGTTTTATTTCTGGGCTCTCAATTCTATCCCATTGATCTGTGTGACTGTTTTTCTGACAGTAGCATGCTGTTTTGATTACTATAGCTTTGTAGTATATTTTGAAGTCAAGGATTGTGATACCTCCAGCTTTGTTCTTTTTTCTCAGGATTGCTTTGGCTATTTGGGGTCTTTTGTTGTTCTATATAAATTTTAGCATTCTTGGTTCTATTTCTGTGAAGAATGTCATTGGGATTCTGATTGGGATTGCATTGAATCTTTAGATTGCTTTGGGTAATATGGACATTTTAACTATGTTTATTCTTCCAATCCATGAGCATGGAATAAGCTTCCACCTTCTTTATTTGCATGTGCCTGTTCATAGACTGTCGTTTACACTCTCTGTGTTTAACCTTCTAGAGCAGAGTGAACTCCTATTGCTCTCTCTCTTTTAGTAGTCTGTTCTCTCTGCACACTTACATGTGCTCTGCAAATCAGTAATCTGATCCTGTCTTACTTATTGCCAGTGAGAGATTACCTTTAACTGAGCTTTGTGCTTGAAAATATGACAAATAAGTCAGAGAAAATAATAACTAAACACCAGAATGCCTTATCAAATCTTAAGGATGCTTTCATCTATTTGTGTTTTATCTGAATTCCCACTCCCAATGGGTATACTTAATTACTCACTTACAAATACCCCTTGATAGCAATGGGAAAGTTAATAATTGAAAAATATTTTTTAAACTATCTTTTCTGATTTTCTCTCCATTGCCTTTTTTTTAAGCTAAATGCTAAAATGTCAAATGAGAGTTCTTTTTTTCTGAAAGTTATTTTTTCAATGAACTATTATTTCCTACAAGTGTAGGGATCAGTACCAGGAAGTCTGTGAAGGCTCTATAGCTCTACTTGGTTAACCTCAGATAGTTACTTAGTAACCTGGAGTGATAGAAAGTTGGAAAGACTTCTGTGTGTGGCCCACACCCATCAATCATTGAAGATGGTAATAGAAGTCATGCCAGGGCTAGGAATGGACGTCAGATTAAAGTAAAGGGTAGCCTGGTAGACATTCTACAATGAATATGTTTCATGTAACTGTTCGCTTACAACTTCCACTTTCGTATATGACTTTTAGAATTAGACGGTTTGCATTATAGCTCAAGGCAGAACGTCACTTACCTTCATGAGCATGTTAGTAAATCATAAATTACATTAAATGTGTATAAGTATTTTCTCAGAGATGATTATTCATTTTATAACTATTATAACCTATTAATAAATTAAACATGTATTTGCATATCACAAAAGTATTTGAATTTCAAAGATCTTATTTCTACTAGTTATTGAACATTTACTAAATGCAAGATACTTCATTAAGCATGTTAAATACTTTTCCTATCTCTCTTGCTCCTTAAAACAATGTTTTATTCATCAGCTCAATTAATATTTCTCAAGTGCTTATTATGTGCCAAACACTGTTAGATAATGGACTATGAAGTTATGATAATGAAAGCTAACATTTCTTGAGTTATTACATGCCAGGCCTAGTTCTCAATACCTTACATAGTCAACCCCATGAGAAGAGTGTCATTATACCCCCCCTCCCCCCCCAATTTACAGGTAAAGAAACAGAAAGGTTGTAATATGCCCAGAGTTACACAGCTAGTAAGGGGCAGAGCTGAGATTTGGCTCCAGGGCCCATGCTTTTAACTACCTCACCATAGTGTTTCTTAAACCCCCTACAACTGAGGGAAGTTATCAACTTGCCTATGATCCCATAGCCACCGGGTGACTGAGGTAGAATTTGAAATCTACTCTCTCATTCCAAAAGGAGCTTGCTTAACCTCCATGTCAGAGGGAAAAAAAGGCACGATTGTAGTTTCACTTCGTGAATCAAGGTAATATGTCTTATTTCATAATTAATTCTTTTTGAAATAAAGAAGCATACATTTAAGCCCAATTTTTAAACTTTTGGACTTCCAGAATTCTTTTTACTCATCTAATAATTTTATTTATAATGTGTGTGGTTGGCCAGCTGAATATTTGTATCTCTAGATAAGTGCGTTTTTTGAATGTTGAGTGTGCTTCACTGTCTCATCTCCCATGTTAGATTAAGGTATGGACTCCTCTGTCTCCTCCACAATCTATGCACCTTTCTTCATCCTTTATGAAAATGGGGTGCCTATGTAAAAGGGCCTTGTGGAGGTTTGAGGTATTTAATATGTGTCTACTTCCCCTTGGGTTTTAATGCATGTAAGATTTCCCTGGGGATCTTGCTAAAGTGTTGATTCTGCTTCAGTAGGTCTGGGGTGAGTGGGGCCTGAAATTTTGCCTTTCTGACAAGCTCCCAAACATTGCTCATGCTGCTGGTCCATGGACCACCTTTCAGTGACAAGGTTGCACTGCCCTCAGAGTGGGTACTGTGTGTTAATTATAAAAGGAAATCTTTATTTTTGACCCAAGGCAAATTTAGTATTCCATCTTAGTTTAATTTTACCTTTTAAAAAAAGATGACATGTCCTTCTTTGTTTTATCTCATGTTTGGGAAGCATGTCAAACAGTTTAAGACAACAATGTTTTTCATAAAATAGAAGTCCATTCCTCTTTGCTTGGTGAATCAAAGATATTGTCCATTTATAGTTTACATCGGATTGAGAATCCTTTATGAAACGCACCAGAAAGATTATGGGGGGGAGGGGGGTTGCAGCTATGGTTGGGGTTTGATATTACAGTTTATTTTTTATGAGGTTGGATGACTTGACTATCATTTACTAAGGATGACTAGTTGGAACCAGTAGACATTCCTTGTTTTTATACTGATTCCTTTTTGCTTTTAACTGTTTTAAATCTCCAGGAAAATAATGCATTGTCCATGAAACAAAACAAAACAGAAAAGTGGGCAGTAGCTGTCAGAAAGCAACTAACACATTCTTTCGCTAGTCATGCCACTGGAGATGGATGGGCCCATGAGTAGCAGCTGTGTTGGAACCTCAGCGAGAATGGTTCCTTTCATCATGACTCTGGCAGTGAATTTTGGTGGATCCTAGAGGTGTTGACAACTATTCTGTGTGCATTAGGAACCAGGGAGCTAACAGGAAGTCTGCAACATTCATCAGAACGTGTAGTGCTGGAAGTCCTGGTTCTGTGCCTTTTTTTCTCTTGCCATTAAATAAATTATGTTTTACCTGCTATTGAAAAAATGCAGTGTTTAGATTTCCGTTATTTTTCTGAGATCTATAAAACAAATATTTTAATGAAATATTTATTTTCATCTTCATTTTAAGATGAAACTAACAGTCAGTGATCTATTCAGATGGAGAAATAAATATTCAAACTAATCTCACATAAGCACCATGGTGGCAGGGGTTTTGAGTCTGCTATTGTCTGCTACAGCCCCAGTGCCTAGAACAGAGTGGGGCATATAGTAGGCACTCAATGAATATTTGTGGTTGAATGGATCCTATTTGGTCCAGTTTTGCTTTCTGGTTTGAAGAACAAAAGAAATTTTCTAAAACTAAGATAATCTTTTCAATTAAATGAGAAATGTTATGAGAATTTATTTGCAGACTTTTTAATTCTAATAGTCACAGTATTATATTTTTCCCTTTTTAAATCTGTGTTTCCTACCAACTTCTCTGAAAATGCCAATATTTAAATAAATATATTTGAAAATATTCTATTAACTTGACTCACTAAGAGGTCCTGATCCAGTACTTAAGGATATACGTGTACAAGTACTACTCCAATTTTATAATTTTTCCTATGATATTGAGTTTGTTGACTGTTACTGCTTTATAGATCACATATTCTATAATTTAAGTATTTGGCATAGGAATGATGAAGATCCTCTTGTAACGTAGTTAGAAACTCGGAGATCCTTCAACCTTTCCAGCTTACTGAAATTGACCTTGAGTGAACCAACAGAGTAACCCAAACATACTGCTCATAATAACCATATATATTTAGCTCTCCAATTCTCTTCACATAATTTCATGGAATTCTGGAGTGTTCCACAAAGAAGAACTTGGCAATGGTCATGCTGACAAATACTGAGTTAGATTCTTTTAAGGGTCCTAGTTCCATTAAATGTTTAGAGAATTTTATAATTTTTTATTATTATGCTTAGCCATTTATGACTTAGATTATCAAAGAATTCTTTGATTCACAGAGTCTCTTATTGGCTTAGATTTTCTAGTTAGAGAATTTTTCTTATAATATGATACATGCAGTATAACACATGCAAAGGTAAATGTGGAGTTTTTGGATTGTATGAACTTGTAGGAACAGTAAGAATATTGTACAATGTGAATATCAATTTACTAGGCCTTATTTACAAGAGGTTCTAACACAAACTTAGGTCAAAGAATATATAGCAAAATCGTAATGGGGCAAGAGTAGAGCAGAATCATGAACCTCCAGTAGAACATTATTGTAGGACCCGTATCCGATTATTCATTTCATGGAATCAGAGCAGGATCTACTTCACACTGCGGGATAAAGTGACACACAAAAGATTAACAACCTGGAAAACCTTAATATTCCAGTTGAAAGTCAAATTAAGAAAATGATATTATGTTTCTGTGAAGGTATTGCCACAAGAGATGGAACTGCAGAAAAAGACAAAGATTTCAAGGGCAAAGCACAGAAACAAGTGCAATTCAACCCAGGCCAGACCAGGGCCACATGGAGAGTGCGGATCATCAGTGACGGAGAACATGAACAGTCTGAGACCTTCCAGGTGGTTCTCTCAGAGCCCGTGCTGGCTGCCCTGGAATTCCCTGCAGTGACCACGGTGGAGATCGTTGACCCAGGAGATGGTAAGAGCTATCACCAACTTGTTTGTGTTGCTGTTGGGTTTTTGTGACAAAATACCTTACAGAAGAAGTTTTAAATTTAATATTTGGACTTTCTATACAGAGAACTTTCTAGATTAATCTCTCCATATTCTCAGGTATGCCGATGGGAGAGGGAACCCAAAAATTCATGAAAGGAAGCTGTATTTTTCTCAAGTAAATGAACTAGGAATATGCATAGAATTATCATCATGTTCTTCTTCTTCTTATAATTCTACCCTTTAGAAGCAATATTGCTCATGTCATTTTTCTTGAATTAATTTATTACTTTTTAAAGTCTTTTTAGTGTCTTTAAAAGTATTCTTTAAACAAATGGCTTAAGAATTAGACCATGTTCCCCATATTACACTTAATTATTCAAGTTTCCTTTATGTAATCACCAGCCAAAGATTTTCATTTGGCCATATGTTCCCACATTTGTTACATAATACCCACCCAACTTGCCCCCACTCCTTGGTGAATAGTGTCTTGAATCATTGCGCTTAATTTCTATTAGATTACATTTTCTTGTCAATGCACACCCTTGGCTGATGTTAGTAAAAGTGAACCTCACTGCTTTTGTGAGTAATTGGACCTTTTCCCTCCCCCTGCCATGCTTCCACAGTCCTGGCTTGTCTCAGTGAGGTCAGGAACAAAAGGTTGAATGGCTTTTTGAGGGCTGGCATTTGTACAAAGCTTGGAGACACTCTTGTAAAGCTGAAATCCTGTCAGAAGCCAGACATGACTTTCCTTTAAACTGCCAGCCTACTTTATTTTGTCAGTCAGAAAACTCTTAAATGTTCTGTGAAGATACAATCTACCAAGTACAGGAAATGTAGATGTATATGGAAATCTCTGGGTTAAAAGACTGAGCGTAATTAGAGGCTGAGACAACTGGTGCTCTGGCTGTGTTTGTTTAACCAACATCTCTCCTTTAGGTAAATATGAAGTTCAATTATGTTTATAATTTCCTTTAAAGAACAGTTAGTGTTTAATTGCACTTAATTTTATCTGCATTATCTAGGAATAAATAATTAAATTTTCTTCTAGTCCTGAGTTTTGGATGAGTGCTAGCATAATAAAGCTCCTCTCTTTTGAACAAGCTTCAATACATATAAACTGGCCATTAGTTAGGGTTTGTTTGAAGCCATTTCTTGGTATTTTATTTGCAAATTGGTATAATTGCCATACTTTACTTTAAGGAATAAGACTTAAACTCTTTTGTGCCTTCCTATATATAAGCCCAGAGTGACACTCTATGCTCTATACCCATAATACATCTGAGAAGTGGGAGATTAAAAACAAAATACATACACACAGTACACACACCCACACACACATACACATTCCTTATATAAGCCTATACTCTTATACACTACCAAATAAAACTTTGCCACAATTTCATTTCATGTAATGATGATCTTAGTTGTCTTAGAATTTTCTAGATGAAATTCAACCCTATTCATTCCAGACCATGATCATTTCTATGATAACTGACAAGTGTTCCATAATACCTGGTAGCGTCCATGTCTTGTTGAAGACCATTGGTCTTGAACTTACAAGACCTGGGTTTGAATCCCAACTCTACCATTTCTAGTTGTATGACCTTAATCAAATCAAACAGCTTTTATTAAGATTCAGTTTCCCAGTGCACAAAATAAGAAAAATTAATTACTCTCATGTTGTAGTATTTTTAGGAAAGAGTTCTACAAAACATAAATCTCAGTACAAATACTGTTTTTATTTCTAATATCATAAATATAATGTTAGATTTCATTTTAAGAGATTAAGTAATCCTTTTTTTTTTCCACTTTCCCAACCATTTCGAAATGTTGATTGTTTCTTTCTACACTTTCTCATAACTCTTCACGTATAAATTCACTAGCCCTAGGAACCGTTATGCCTGTAAGCTGTCCCTCTGCGTGCTAATTCTGGGACATGTTACAAGATTTTTTTGTATGTATTAAGATGTATCTCGCTTATATTTGTGCTGGGTACAGTGCTATGTATTGGGGATGTGAAGATAATAGAGTACCATCCCTTCTATCAAAGAGCATGTGGTGTAATGGGAACCATAAATAAGTGATTGCAACAGAGTGTGGTGTGGTACAGCAAGGTATGAACAAAGCTCTTGGGGAGCAAGAAGAGGGAATAACCAACTCTGCTTTATTTTAGTCTGGGAACTGCTTCTACTTATTAGCCAGTTTGTAAACATGTGCAAGTACATACTTTTCCCAATACTTTACTTACCCATAACTAGTACTTATAATGACAATAGCTAAATTCATCGAGCACTTATTATGTGCCAGACAATGTACTTAATTCATTATGTACATTCTTTCAGTCACTCTCTTTTACCTCACTACCTTGTAGCCATATATACCCTTGTAAGCATTATGCTTGATGTTTATAGGACACTCTCAATTTCACATGTGACAAACATGTGAAACATTTTAGAACATTGGTTCTCAAATTTTATGAGAAAAAAACTTATTAACATAAATGCTACACAGACACAACCATACATATACATCCATTCATCTTGGATTCTCACATGTTCATAATTTTACTCTTATACTCTCTATCCATTTATATTTTTTAAATTGCATAGTTATGATTTAGATAAAGATTTTAAATGACTATACATTTTATTCAACACATGATTATCTACATCCACTGCAAAAATAATGCATACACTTAGGTGCGTATTTATTTATCCTGAGACAATACTCTGTGCTCATATACATGCTCTGTAATACTTCTCATGCCTCCTGATGGTTGAGACCCTCTAGTTGGGAACCATTACTCTATAATGGGTAGAGTTGACTCTTCTCTAATGAGTGGATCCAGTCGTCATGTTTTCCTGCATCATCTGTGCAGGGGTGCAGCCTGCCTCGAAGGGCAGACACCAATGAGAGCTGGCGCAAGTGCACCCTAGTCCTCATGCCTGACTGCCCTGGGGTGGCTATGAATAGAATGGAGCTAAATTTCCTGAATGGCAATAGCCATGCTGATTCTTACCTGCCCCTGCCAATCAAGGAGGGGCCACCCAGGCACAGTTGGACTGTCAGATGGCCTTCAGAAGCCCACATTTTTATCTAGAACAGACATATTTTTTTTTTTGCATGAAAATGGAGGACTGAAAAGGGACTTTTCCTACTACTCAACAAAATGCTGTGGGAGCACAAAGGAGGCGATAGACCATCCTGCCATGATTATGGATATCAATAACTTCCTAGACAAATAGGTCTCGTCACTTATTGAATAAATCAATAAATTCCATTTCCTCGTAAATAGAAGACCGAGAATAAGAATAGAGTAATAGAATAAGAAGAGAACAGACGCTGAGCAGAGATGTGAACCTCTCTTTGTAATACTTGCGTAATACCTCCCAAGCCTCCGGATGTTTGTGGCTCCCAGGTGCACACCCAGGGAAAATCTGCTATTTGTTGTCATGATTTTACCTCATTCCTTTGTTTTTCTCTATCCCTTTGCTATCCTCCCTTGTTTCAGTTTGATTCGTGATCTCCTTCCTTTGCATATACACATAGAAAGTTCCAGCTGGGAGAGGTTTTAAAGTGCATGAAATGTTTAACTCATTTTCTGGATGAAGAACCTGAGAAATAGAGCCATCCTTTAGTCTCTGCCAAAATCAACCACTTGGAAGCTGTTTTGTTTGGTTTTCTTTACTACTGGCAGAGATAGGTGAGATTACACGCCATCTGAGAGGATGGGCACTCCTCTGCGAAATTCTACTGAGTGGTAACAATTGTCTTCCGTTAAAAGATCCTCTGCAGCTTGGCTGGACTGCAGTCCAAAGCAGATAGCGGATTTCCGTGAGACAAGGAGGTCTTCGAGGAAATTTCAGGCCACTACTATTCCTCCTGCATTTTTTTCTAACGCAACCCTAAGAAGTCAAAAAGGATTATTCCACAGGCCAAGAGTAAGATAGTCATCATGATCCCAGTCTCTACCATGTTGAGTACCCACTGTGAGCCAAACATTGCATTAGGAAACTTACAACCTTATCTCATTTAAACCTTATGTTCACCACTCTGTGATTTATTTATCAATTTCCAAATGAGATCTCTGAGGCTCAAAGAATTTATTTCTGCAAAGTCTCCCAGCTGATATGTGCCAGAGTCAAATCATGATTAAACTTTGCCACAGCAACACTGTTTCACCTATTTACAAACAAGAACAACAAAGTAGTTCCTTCTCTTCTCATTCTCTTATCCTTTCTCTTCATCTATCAAGCCTCAATGTATTAGTATAGGTGAATAAAACCCAGTGATCTAGGAAGGTAATCAAGACCACTTCATCCCTTGCATGATGTATCTATATGTTCAACAAATGATTCTTGAGCATCTGCTATCTGCCAGGAAGTCTGCTAAGAGCTAGGAATATGGGAGCTAGAGTGAAGAAGGCACACTAAGCCTGAAGGCTCATATCATTAGGTGATTACATTCCACTAAATTGTTATAATTAACAACACAGAATGCTATGTGCTCAGATAAGGGAGCAATCAGCACCCATGGGAGGGGTATCTAACCTGGGACAAAGATCCTTAACTTCCTATATATTAGGTTCCCTAACAGTCAGAAATTACACTGTCTCTCCTCACTCTTAGAAGCATATCAATATTAATTAATATTAGACATTTTCATTTCTGTTAAGAGGAAAATATGTGAGAGCTAAAACTTCTTATTTTATATAGAGATCTCATTCTTTTTTTACTCCATGTAATTTCTAACCAGAGTGAATTGAGTTTTATGTACTTTATTAGGAGAAGACAACCTCAAATATAGACATTTGAGCACAGCTACCTAGCATAGATATCTAAAGCCTGTATTTTATGCAATTATTTAGTTTTCATACTTGAAGTGTCTGCAGACTTCTGAGTGAAATGGGCTCATTCTGATATCTTTATAATACCAAAATATAGCCATGAACTAGTGGATTAAATATTTGATTCACTTTGGATTTTGGGTGGGACCAGATTAGGTTAATATTATATAATATATAGTGGAGAATAAACACGCTATTCTAGAGGAAGGTAGAACTTATATCTCAAGAACTCTAATCTTATTGGATACAAAGAAAAGGCAGACTTTTGTGTGTTGAGTGAACGAAACCCATTTCACGAGGTAGAATTCAGATGACATAAACTGACTATTATATGAAATAGCTGACTATTATATAAAATCCAAACATTAATTATTGTTTTAAAAATTTTGTACCACAGGCAATGTTGACATAGGGAAATCACTGGCTAGCTCATATTATGAGATGTGTGTGCCAAAACTGAAGGTGTAGAATTAATGAATTGATAGTCAGATGCAGCTGATGACACCAAAATGATAAAGAAAGCATAAAGGGCTTCAACTTCAGTGAATGTCAAAGCTTTTTTCTTTTTGGACTCTATTGCTATGAAGCACAGGTCATCATCTTAAGAGAAACAAAAATTTCTAAACACTTGTTAAAAGTACACCCACATCTGGAGCCAGCCTGGTGGTGTAGTAGTTAAGTTCATGCTCTCCACTTCGGTGGCCTGGGGTTCATGGGTTCAGATCCAGGGTGCGGACCTACACAGTGCCCATCAAGCCATGCTGTGGTGGCGTCCCACATATAAAATAGAGGAAGATTGGCATAGATGTTAGCTTAGCAACAATCTTCCTCAAGCAAAAAAAGGGGAAGATTAGCAATGGATGTGGGCTCAGGGCCAATCTTCCTCACCAAAAAAAAACCAAACATGAGAGTACAACCACATCTGCACATTTCTGGCACCAAAAGGTGGAGAAGGAAAAAGGTGGTGCAAAATAAAATTATTTTAGTGATGCAAAATTTTTTGAAAATTTCTACGTTAACAAAAGAAAGACGTTTAATGGTAGAAACAAAGATTACCCAAAGATTAACTCTAACCAGCATGTTTGCATAGTGCTACAGAATAATATTTGAACCTCATAGTATCCTGATGTGAACTTGTAACACTGATTATCATAACCAGAGGAACATGAGAGAGCTGTTCAGACACATCACTGACGGACTCCACATTCAGTACTACTTGTTGGACAGTCCAAGGGCACTGCGGTAGCCTGAAGATGGACCGGAATATTTTCCAAGTTATTTTTGAATGTGCCAAACTTTTTAAAGATGATGAACACTTTGTGCCTTCATCCATACACTGCATCTTCTTTCCCTTCTTTGTTTTATTATAGCGAAGATTTTTAGAAGATATTTTGTTCTATTATGTTTTTAGCATAGTCTGTTTTATTTTTTTAATCTGTTCAGTACAATTGCGAAAAGAACAGCATGATCACTCTCTTTCCACTGTAACTACAACTACTTTATTTCTGAGAAGTCATTTTTTGTCTGTTAGAGCAGAGTCAAAACCTAAAAATAAAAACTGCAGTTACCAAAGTCCTCTTTACAATATAGTCACATTGACTAATAAAGAACGCACTCACTTTATTCAGCTTTATCTTTCAAAATAAAGAGTAATGAAACTAGTCTGAAAATATGAAAGTAGCACATATTCATTGTCAAAAAGTCAGAGAGATTCAAAGAAAGAAAAGTCACTTGCAGTCCTGCCACGTGGAAATAACCACCATTAATATTTCAGAGGATGCCCCTGCTATCATTTTTTTCTGTCTGTATTTACTTAGCAGAGGGTTTGCTGTTTCTATAACATCACCCTTGCTTTGTCTCTCAATGAATGCCTTCCGGAGATGGCTGGAGTTGCAACCTAATGTGCTAATGGGATTTGACATGTTATATACTTTTATATCATACAGGTATTGTTTTCATAGACATATTATTGTGTATGTTATGTATTTTTAATGCTTTATTAAAATATATATGATACATGTTATATACTTTACATAATACTTTTATAATTTTATATGTATAAATATATATATAATTCCTATGAACACACTGGATCTTTAAAGGAATTCTCAAAATATTTGTTCGTAGCTTCCTTTCCTCTGCTTCTGCTGAACCTGCCATCTGTCCGTTTTGGCAGTACTTTGTATCTCTCTTTCATCATCTCGGTTTAGCCTTTTGTTTTTCTCTGGTGTGTGTGATGCTCCTGCCACCCTGAGGGTTCTTTTAGGAGTAGAGCATGGTGGTTATGAGCGTGGCTCTGACACAGACCGCTTGGTTCACATAGGAGAATCACCACCTACCAGCCTAACCTTTGGCCAGTGACCTAACCTCTGTGTACCTCATGTCCTCAGAGGCAAAATGACAGTCATAACAGCGCTTACCTGAAAGAGCTGTTGCAAGGATAAAACTAGCCAATACATGTAAAGTGTTTAGAATAGGGCTTAGCAAATAGTAAGAACCCCCCATATTGTATTAGCTAAAACTTTTTAAGGATAAACAAGAATGCCACTTTTCAGGATTTTACACTTAAAGAACTATGCTTACTTGAGTCAGTCTTCATATAAGCTTCTATTGCATACATAAAGTGAAGTTGAAAAATCATGTTAACTGGAAAGCCTGCCAGGGAGTCTTTCTTGATACCCTTTTCTAGCTTCTCCCACAGACCACACATTGCTGCCAGAAGTTAGGTCAACAGCAGACCTAAACTTGCTGCTGGGCTTGTTTACTCTCTGTCAGACCAAGTGTAGGAGTGGATTCCAGAGTGAGGGTCAAGCTCTGGACACCCAGCTTTCTTCTGTATTCATAGTTTAACCCTACTGGCACTGGTGAGAAGTTCTGGCTTGTTTAATCAAAACTACGTGGGCCATAGGACGTAGGAGGATCCAAAACTTAGGTACTCAAGGTATTAAATTAAAATCCCATGCATGGGACTTTTATGAATAACTTATTTGAGAAAAAATTGGCCAGTATAGATTAGCAGTATAGAATAAATATTATGTATGATCAACTCTTAGTCAGTTTCAGATACTATAACAAAATACCATAGATTGGGTGGCGTAAGCAACAGTTGTTTATTTCTTACGGTTCTGGAGGTTGGAAGTCCAAGATCAAGGTGCCAGAGATTCAGGGGTTGGTGAGAGCCCTCTTCATGGTTGTAGTCATCTGCCTTCTTGCTGCATGCTCTCACGGCCTGTCTTTGGTGCATGTGTGCATAAGCATGGACAGAGAGAAAGATCTCTCTCTTCCTCTTACAAGTATACAAATCCCATAATGAGGGCCCATCGTTATAACCTCATCTAAACCTAATTACCTCCCAAAGGCCCCACCTTCAAATATCACATTGAGGGTTAGGGCTTCAATGTTTAAATTTTGAGGGACAGAAACATTCAGTCCACATCAAACTTTAATAAGTAAAATTTTCTGTAATATTTCTTACTAATATCGTGGAGTAAATGATCCGAGGACTGCCAAAACCTAGGATACCAGAGTTAATTTCCGTAAGTTAATGAAAAGACACTCATTGAAACTCATTGAATACTTGAATATTTCATGGCACTTTGTGTATTGCTTTGTACTGAAGTGTTATGATTATTTCTATGTTGAAATTTTATGTTTGGTAAAATCCTACTTCATGATAGTAGGAGTAATTTTTGCCCTTACTAACACTCATCTTAAAAATAAATAAGATATTTCTCCAGATGCCACTTTGTTCCCATTTAAGGCAAAACTTCTTGAAGAAAATGTCTATGTTTATTGTCTTCCAGTTTCTCTTCTCCCATTCCATCAGGCTTTTGTCCTCCCCACTGCACTGAAACAGTGCTGGTGAAGATTACCAGTGACTTACTTCCCTTTGCCAAATTTGATGACAGGCTCTTGGTTCTCAACTGACTTGACTTGTCAGTGGCATTTGAAACAACTGATCCCTCTCTTTTTCTTGGAACACTTTTTGTACTCGGCCTCCAGTACCCACACGCCCTTGATTGTCCTCCTGATGGGGACCCCTTCTCAGCCTCCTTTTCTCAGTCTTCCTTATCTCCCTGACCTCTAAATGCCCCAGGGTTAGTTCCTGGATCCATTGTCTTCTTTATCTATAATCCCTCCCTAAGTGATTTTATTCTGACTCATGGCTACACATACCATCAACATGCCAGGAACTCCGTGTTTATATTTCCAATCTGGACCTCGCCACTGAAACCCAGGATTGTATGCCCAACTGGCTAATTTGACATCTCAGTTTGGATATGTAAAAGATGCCTCAATTTTAATATGTCCAAAATGGAACTCCTGATTTCCACCCCTAAATCTGATTCTCCTACAGTCTTCCCTACCTCTATAAACAGCAATTTCATCCTTCTAGTTGGTCAAGACAACAAAACTTGGAATCATCCTTGATTCTTTTGTTCTCTCACATACCATATCTGATCCATCGGAAAACTCTTTTGGCTCTTCCTTTATATGTCCTACACACAGCCATATTTTGCCACCACCACTGCCACCACCTGATCCAATCTTCCATGATCTCTTCCCTGGATGGTTGCAAAGCCTCCTAACCAGGCCCTTTGCTTCAGCTTTTGCCCCCCAGCGTCGATTTATCTCACAGCAGCCAAAAATGATGTTCCTAAAATATGTGAGATTACAGCATCCCCATGTTCAAAGCCTTCGCATAGTCATATTGAGAGACAGGATATATAAACAGACAGCGGACAGACCACATATTGAAATACAATTCTGACCCACAACCTACAGCAAGTGGGAAGCTAAACCACAACCTCTGTAGCAGTCGGTCCAAAATAGTCAGGACTTGATCGATAATTGACAGCTTCCGTAATTTTTGTCCCTGCTTCCAATTTAAGACTAACCGGAGAAAACCAAATATCTTCCTCTAATCAGTCACATAGGATGCTCCGCTTCTAGTTAGCCTGCCTACAGATTCCCAGTGCCAACAGCCTCCAATCGGGGCACAGCTGGAGCCTTCCCTTTAGTCCACTCTAAAGCTTCCCCACTCCTCTGCCTACCTTTGAATCTCAGCCAGAACTCAGTTGACAGTGGCTGACTCCCGAGCTAGAGCAAACTCTGAGTAAATAGCTTTCACTTGTTTTCATCTGACTGGGGGTCTTTGTTTGTTTCCATATCTTGCTCTAAGTAAAAACCAAAGTCCTTCCAATGGTTCTGAAAGTTCCACGTGATCTGCCCACCGCCCATCCCATCATCACTTCTCTGGCCCTATGTCCTGCTCTCTCCTCCTTGTCCAATTTACTCAAACCACATTGGCCCCCTGGCCATTCCTTGTACACACCTGGTGCAACTTGGTCTGAGGCCCTTTTCACTTGTTCATTCCTTGGCCTGGAATTCTCTTCGCTAAGTTATTTGCATAGGGCATCTCGTTACCACCTTGCAATCTTGGCTCAAATGTGACTCCATCAGAGATACTTTCCTGTATAAAGCAGACCTGTCACGGCACAAACCCCGCCCCAGCCCTCCCTGTCCCCTCTCAGCACACTCTATTTTCTTCATACCATTTGTCGCCTCCTGACATACTATATATTTCCTTTTATTTTTGCTTATTTTCTTCCTCCTCTTCACCCCCAACTAGAATAAAAACTCCGTGAGATCAGGGACTATTTTTGCTTCCATATCCTCTGTTCCCAGTACAGTGTCTGGCAAGTAGAAGTCACCCAATCGATGTTTCATAAATGAATAATTAGCTATAAAATCTTATATCCACAGATCTTTCTCTTTAAGGTGCCAATTTAAAAATTAGTGTATTAGAGTCCCAGGAGAAAACAAATGACACACTCAAAATGAGTAGTTTAAAAAGAATTTAATAACATGACTGTTTACCAAGGTGAGAGCAAGGACTGGAAATCTGCCAGGTGTCGGAAAGCCCCCAAGGCTGTAAGCGTGGGCGCCATTACCACCTCTAGGCCTGAGGGGGGAGAGAAGAAGTTAGAGGAACCCAGAGAGTGAGCTAGGACCATGGCAGGCACTGTGACTTTTATTTGGGGGTTGCAGCCAGCTGTGGAGCTATAAGGGGAGCCACGGGAAAGAATGCCAACCTCTCTCTGCTCTTGCCCTCCAAGCTCCGGCCTGTTCTCTCCTTTGGCTGACCCACTGGAAGCCAGAACACAAGGGAAACCTCTGATGTGGGTTCATATTGGCCAGGTCCTGGGGCACCAGGCAGGATGGAAAAGGGTGGAACGTGGATCTCAAGGGCCGGTATCGGCTATTCCAGTGACCTTTTATGATCATCAAAAGCAGTGTGGCTTGCTTTTTAAAAATAACCATGAAGTGTTTTCTGTGTGTATGTGAGAATTTCAGTGAAACAGACTCTCAGTGAAATACCAAAGTATCTGTTTGGAGGTTATCATGTCAAACTGTTGAACTAAATGTTTTACAGAACTAAACGTACTTTTACAATGAACTGTATCTTTAAACAATTTAATTATGCCATTTGTATTATTTAGTGGACCTTTCAATTACCTTAAAAATGAATCATTGAGACTTAAAATATTATATAAATATAATGTATACGGTGTGTTATTGTTATCCTCTGGGGGGGGGGAGAAAACCACAGACATGGTCCTTACAGCTGGTAAATAGATTTATAAATTCTAAAAGAATTGCTGCTTAAAAAAACCCCACAAAACCAAGTGTTGAACAATGCATTTTTTGTTGAACAAAAGCATTATTATATTTTTGATCATTAATCATTCAAAAGGAACAGATTTGGGGTAAAAAGAACAAGAGAGTAAACGTTAGAACATCTGAGTTTTAATCCTGACTCCATCAGTAAGATTCCTTGGCAAATAAATTCAACTCTGTGAGCCTGAGTTTGCTCATCTGTAAGGAGTGGGGACGGGAGCCTTCTGAGGTCTAAAATTCGGCCACTCCATTGGAAGGTGTTAATCTGTGCCCAGAGAACAAAGTCGGACTTAAAGGAAGTGTGTCAGCAGGACTTATGAATTGAGAAAAAAGCAATTACTGGAGATAAAAGCAATGCTGGATTTTATTTCTAGGTTAAGAATTCACTGGTCCAGAGCCTGCACACTTTATACCTACTTCTCCCCTCTCTTTCCTTCTTCTCATTGTGAAGGACGGGGAAAAAAAATCAATCATTAAGGCAATTTTAATTTGCATAGGATTATTTCAGCGATGAGAAGCTCAGACAAAAATAATAGTGGCTGTGATTGTGTTTTTCCCTTAGAATCAACTGTATTTATTCCCCAGTCTGAATACGCCATTGAAGAAGATGTTGGTGAACTGTTCATTCCCATTAGGAGAAGTGGAGACGCCAGCCAGGAGCTGATGGTGATCTGTTACACGCAGCAAGGTAGCTCGATTTGTGAAGGAACTGAAATGTCCCCCCAAACATAGAAATAAACCTCTTTAACATGTTGGAGCCGTAACATTATGCCATGAAGGGTATGCTTTATCGTTATAATTTTTATAAAGAAAAAAAGTATTTATCCAGAATCTTCCTTCACTATTACACCTTTGAGGACTCCTCTAAGTGGGCCTGCAAGGAATGCTGCTGCTTATCAAGAATTTTTCTGATTTACTTGGTTACTTATTCTAATACTCAAGTCCTTTTGGATTGCAAGAAATTGAAGCTCCCCTCCCCCACCAAACCTGCTCAAGTAGAAGGAAATTATTGTTAAAAAACAAAAATAGAGGCAAAGAAATGCATACCCAAGGAAAAGAAACTAGTTTCAAACTAGTTTGAAACTCGTTTCAACCAAATTTCACAATATTTGTTTTGCTCATGGGTAAGCATCCTCTGAAAGGTGATATTATGTAATACAAAGTCAAAATTAATATATAACGTTCATTAATATAGGAAACATCTTTCTAGGATACAGGTAGATTTTCTAAGAATGCAAAAGAAAAAGTCATATATGCTGTTGATATCTGAGCAGACATTTGTTAAAATTTCCATTAATGTATGTGAGTTGAAAGGTGATAGAGAATTGTGGTTGAAATTGCAGACTTCAGGATCAGCCTTGGGGTCTGGGTCCCAGAGAAAGTGCTTTAACCTCTGTAAACCTCAGTTACCAAATGTGTAAAACCCACTAGAGTGGCTGAGAGGATTCATGAGGCAATGCTTTTTGCATTTTTGCATGCTTTTTGCATGCAAAATTGGCTCTTTGCTTGCACACAGTAAGCATTTGAACAATAGGAGTTATTATTTTGTAATATTCTGTTGTTCTAAAGACCACTGGCAGGAGGGAGAGGAGAAAACACTTAAAAAGTCATATTCGTTGTATGTTTGAGACCATTATGAAGCTGACTCATGATGCTGGAACAGGATGTAGGTGCTATTGCAATTCCCAAGGGTGTTCACATATACCAATTGACCATTAAAATGCTGTATAGGAAAATAACTGTTGCTGGAAATATCCTTGTAACATGTTCTACAGAAACACCTTTTGGATTCTCTCTGCCTCCAGGAACAGCAAGCGGAACTGTGCCCACATCCGTGCTGTCCTATTCTGATTACATATCCAGACCTGAGGACCACACCAGCGTTGTTCGCTTCGACAAAGACGAGCGGGAGAAAATGTGCCGCATTGTCATTATTGATGACTCCTTGTATGAAGAGGAGGAAACATTCCATGTCCATCTGAGCATGCCCATGGGCGGGAGAATTGGATCAGAGTTCCCAGAGGCTCGGGTTACAATCGTTCCTGACAAAGACGATGGTAAGTACTAATTTACCTGAAAATTATTCCTCCTACCAGGCAGCTCAACATCACGCACAACCTTCTAGACAGAAAAACAAGAATGTAAAAGAATTATAGCATGCACATTTATTGTATGCTTGATTTTACGGTGTGAGTAATTTCAAAGTTGACTGCATCAATCAATTTCGTGTTCTTAATTTAATGGTTTTAAGGGCAAAAGTCGTATCTACGTGTGTTTTTTCCTCTGTACAGTTTCTTTTACAATATCATTTACCATTAGGTAATTAAACTTTTAAAATTTCCTGGTGAAGAATTGAAGCAATTTTGCTAAACTTAATTTCCTTTTTGTTTGTTTCGCTTTG
The DNA here is from genome assembly GCF_021613505.1 of Equus quagga. NCBI lineage: Eukaryota > Metazoa > Chordata > Mammalia > Perissodactyla > Equidae > Equus > Equus quagga. The sequence continues at coordinate 64,744,285 of NC_060272.1, read as the reverse complement.
CTTTGAAAAGTTTATATTTTGTAACTTTAATCTCAGAGTTTCAACTCATTTAACAAAGAAATGCATCAAAGTTGTTAAATGAATAACCAGAAAGGTAATAAGTATATGGGAACCGAAGTCCAGTGGGCAGATCTCTGCTCCAGAAAGGGGAAGGTTTCTGTTAGATTACCCTTCCTGAGGGAAGGTAAATTACCATCAGATAATCCTTCTTTCTGAAAGGAAAAAAGGAGCAAAAGGGTCTTAATCTTCCTGGCTCAATAAACAGTTTGTGCTATCTGGGGAGAAAAGAGAGAACAAGAGGAAGGATTGAGAGGAATCTTGGGAGGGAAGTGAGAGCAGTAAGCGGAGAGAGAGGACTCCAGGACTTGCATATTTTTCTTTCCCTCTTGATCTTTCCTCATGGTAGATGAAAGCGGACAAAATTGGGTGGGTGAATCTTTTGGTTCGGAAAGAAGTGGGAGGAGAGTCGAAAGACTCTCATCCGAACTATCTGAAAACTCAAGAAGTTGAGACTAACCTACCCAGGAGGGCCTGTGATAGCTAAAAAGGTAGTGACGTGTCTTGTGAGCTCATCCTCTGTGTGGAGCACAGCACTGGGTCCTTTGTACATCCTCCTCCTAACAATCCTGTGAAATAGATAATAAAGTCCATTTTTTCCTGAAAAGGTTTAAAAACATTGGTGAAGAAAATTAGGAAGGATTTTATCAAGAGGGATTTGAAGAAAGTCTTGATTCTACCTTAAACTTAGATAATCCCCTGCTGCTTTGGATTCTTAGTTTGATAAACAATCCTATTCTGTATTTAAATAAAGTACGGAATTTTTATTTTAAATCCAGTTGATCTTAGAGAGGAAGCGAGTATTTTGGATGTCAGCCAAAACAGAATTAATAGTCCACACTAAATACCTATCTGCTATCTAGATGTCTATCTATTTCTATTATGATAGATAGAAAGACAAAGATAGATTTAATTTAAAAATAGAAAATATAATTAACGATTACTTTAGTTCAGTTTGTTTTGTTGGCAAAAAAACTTTCCCATACAGATTATGGGACACACATGAGAAAATATAAAGGTACAGAAAGAAACCATTATTAGATACCAGGCATTTTCACATGTACGTTGCTAAATCTTTTCAACAGCGAAGGATGACGTCATTATTCCTCTTTCACATATGACAAGACTCGGAGAGGCCAGAGATTGACTTGAGTTTGCAAAGCTAGCACACAGCCAAGTCAGTATCCATGCCCCAAATACGTGACCTTTCCGTGCTGTCATTGCCTCTAAAATCCATCCCTAGTGGTGACAAGGTTGTGGAACCATTGTTATAGTATCTACTATCACATAATATTTGTGAAATACTTTATTATTATCAGTGTTTCCTTTAAGCTTTCCCATTCCCTGGTATAGACAGCACAGGTGGTATTATGAGTGGGGTAGCTGGAGCTCAGGGGTCTGTTTGCCCCAGAAGCGGGCTGGGGAGTTTTGGTGCCACAGGCTTTGATTTTAAGGGTGCAGGTACCATGGCAGACAGTGGACCAGCAGTTTGTCAGGAAGGCCGTCAGCAATCGCCTTCATTCCTCCTTCCTTTGCCCTTCCCCTGTTTAATAGCTCAAAAGTCCTGTATATAAATAATGCCCACCCTCAGAAAGCTTTCTTTACTGTGAGGAAGAAACAAGGCAAATGCACATTGAACACACTCACGTACAGAAAAATCCACCAGAAATTCACGATTAACTATAATCAAATACAGTGGTGTCCCCTATTTTAAATAAATTCACAATGTAAAATTTTTAACTTAATAAGGTACAGCACATATTTAGCTTTGGAAGAAGACACTTGCCGCTTTAAAGATTCCCGGGTGGAGTAAATCAAGAGATGGAATCTCTGGATAATGTCACATTGCAGTTTAATAAATATTTATTCATTTGTTCAACAAATATTTTTGAGAATCCAATATTCACTCATTCATATATCTATTCACTCAAAAAATGTGAATTGAGCGCCTCTGTACCAGCATGTTGCTAGGTGCCAAAGCAAACGGGAACCATAGCCTCTAAACTCATGGGCTTTTTCAGACTTTGGGGGTACACAGAAAAGAGAACAGATGAGCATAAAACAAATGTACTAAGTGCTCTATTAGAGAAAGAACGTTTTTGCCAGCTCAGGTTGAGGAAGTGCTTCTTAAAAAGACATGATTTCTAGTGGAAACTTGAGGACAATATCAGAGTAACCCGGTGAAGGGAGAAGGAAAGTGTTTTCCTAGAGGAAAAACTCACATGTACACAGGCTGAATGCGTGTGATGCCTCCAAGGAACTGAAGGCTTGGATATTACAAAAATCGTGAGCTCAAAAGAGTGAATAACAAAGAAGAGTTTGGAGAGATGGGCAAGGAGTCCATCTTACAGGGCCAGGAGGCCAGCTAAAGGAGTTGTGTTTTATTTTGAAATAGAAATAGGAAACTACTAACAGGTTTTAAGTAGAATGACAAAATCAGATTTGCATTTTAGAAATAACACTCTGCACTGGCTAAAATGTAGAGAATAGATTGAACTCCTCAGGAGGCTGTTGGAGGAATACAGGAGACAGGTGACAGCGGCCAGAAAAGGGTGATTTTATGGGGATGAAGAGACCAGAAGGCATCCAAGAGATAGTGCTGAGGAAGATGGGCATGACATGGTAATTGACTGGACATGAAGGGATAGAGGACAGGAAAGTCCGAAGAATGATGCCTTGGTTTCTAGCCGGGGAAGTTGGGTTAAGAACGGTACAGTTCACTGAGATAGGGAGAACAGGAGCAGAAGCGGTTTAGGGACAAAACAATGAGTTCATTTAGGACATGTTTGTTTGAAGAGTCTGTACGACTTCAAAGTGCTGGACATGGAGCAGGCTAATGGAGATTGGATCTGGAGATTAGGACAGAGCTGTGTGCTAGAGACGTTAAGTTACATGTTATCTCTATTGATAATAATACAAGTCATGGGAGAAGATAAGACTGCTTAAGAAGACATGCAAAAATGGCCTTCATATGACTCATAATATGGACTGATTTTACTCAATTTTCATACTTTGAAAAAAATGAGTGCATTTCATGAATGTTAAGCAGAGAATGGGAAATGGCGAAGAGGAAAGAGGTCAGTATAAGGGTATGACAATCCCAGCAGAGAAAAGGCTGAAAAGAATCCAAGAATCAAACGTGTTTCTGTGTCTGAATGCTATAAAACATTCTTAAATCTGTAATATCTAGCATGCGACAAGCTGGGTCATTATCTTCATTCCTCTTGCTTAACCAGAGCTTTTAACCAGTCTATCTGGGGGATTTTTTTCAACATGCAAATATTTCACTCATCTTTTAAATAATAGGAAAGATAAACCCAAAGCTTATTTTAGAAGTATTTGCTTTGTGATCACCTTTGTTGGAATACTCCATGTCTTACTAGCTTTTCAGTCAAATTTTATTAATGTCTCTAAACTTCTGTTTCTGTGAACAAAGTGAGGATACTAATTTTACCTATACTTTTTCATTTTAGAAATTGACATCTTATGATGATGTTTTGCCTATCATGTACATAGTTTATAAATGAAAACACTTCTGCTAGCCATAATGTACTGTCTGTGCAGACTTTCACCGGTTCATCACGGAGAGAAGAAAGAATGTGCAGTTAGTGGGGAGAAAGTCAAAGTTCATTCATGCACAATAATAGAGATACATACTAACAGTCGTCACTTTTGAACACTTACTACGTACTAAGGGCTTTACATGAATTATCCAGTTAAATCTCAAAACTACTCTATGAAATAGGTAGGTATCTTCTCCATTTGATAGATGAAAAAACTAGACAGAGAGGCTAAAAAAATTGTTTAAGATCACACAGATGTACAGTGTTGGATATATGTCCTAAATTTAGGTCTGTTTAACTTAGATTGCATGTGTTCTCCTCTAAGCTATAATGAATTCTGAAACTCATCAAGGGGGTTAAAATATAAATAATACCTAATGATGTAACTGAAAGGAAGCAATTGTCATAGAAATCTAGAAAAGAATAATCTAAATATAGATCAACGTTGGTTGGAGGGAGACGTTGTTTCTGAGGGTGGCCAATTTTTCAGTCACTAAAAATTATATAATTGGAGTAGGGAGAATGTTCAAGTCAGTTACACAATCTGGGTGAGCTATCCCACACAACTTTCCATACTCTTTGCTGATTGCTGTATCCATTTCTGTGGTAATGGGTATACCAGATGATAAATCAACCAACCAGCTGTTCCCTGACCAAAAAGAAAAAAATCCTTTGTGAGTTTGTAACTCAGAGCAATCTGAATTTTAAAAAGTCAGTTGATCCTCCAAAGCCAGATTATTCCTCAGTGAAATGGTAAGATGATGTTTCTGTGCCTGCAGAGTGGAGGACCAAGACCTAGACCACAAGTGGACTTTGCTTAGGTGCAAATGTCTGAAAATCGCAGCTGGGACCAGTGATGTTCTCTGTGTTGACTAATGCTTAATGGTGTGAGAGTAGAGCAGCCCTCAAAGTACAGAAATACATTCTGATAAAATCTGTGTAGCATCTTTAAGAAATAGCTAAAATCTTCATCGTGTTTGGAAGAGACTTACACGTGAGCAGCACACTGACGTAAAAAGAATGCTGTCACTTTGTGCAGCTATCCTAAACATCCTGCATCTATGTCTTTAGTCCTCAGGACTTCAGGAAAGGTTACTTTAATACTACAGCTTTCATTCATTACAAAGAGTATTAAGTCAATGCTAACAACATCTCCCTAATCTTTGCTGCCTGTCTATAGAAGTTAGTGGACGAACATTCAAGCTGAATCCATTTTCCGCTTTTGTGTGACAACCCACAGGGGTTTTAGCTAAAGCGGCTGGCTTCCTCAACCACCCTGGGAAAATCAGCACGCCCGATCTGAGCCAGGGGCGTGTAAAAGGCGGCATGATGAGCACTATGGTAAATGTAACTCAATTTGGTGCTGTTCAAAAGCTTACTGACATCAGAAAACTTTCTCAACAACAGGAGTACCACAAAGAAGAAAACATTTCTAGTGCTAGGAAAATACATCATGGTATGGTGTGTGGGGGAAATGTGTTTTATTCACTTATGCTGAGCTAAAAGACCTGGTCACCATCTTTTTTCTTCTTGAATACTATTATTTGCGTTCATGTCAGCTCCAATTAAGTAATACCAGGCCAGTCCTTGTAAGTAATGACCAAATTTAATTAAACTAACAACTTGACAAAACAAATACATTCTGTATTTGATATGCTTGAGTTAGAACAATATTAGAAATCAAGAAATGGAGAAATGAATTTCTAACTACTCAGAATATTAATGCGTTGCAGCCATTAATAGACTATTTAATATAGTTGATGATGCCAAGGATTCAGTGAAAGGCAATGGATATTTAATGAGTGCCTACTCTGTGGGAGGCATTGCAGGAGTGCAGGAATAATAAAGATTATACCAGCTTTTCCACATGGGAAGGATATCAGATATAATGATGCAGATATTACACTCTTTGAAAACAAAAGTAAGGTAAAGTAAAACAGTATATATGAAAAATCTTGCCATGTAAAAAAAATCTAATCTCACATACCACACTCACACACAGCAAATATTTGTTGTGCACTTGCAAAGTGTAACAGCTAGGAACTACAAAGACATTTAAGACAGACCAGGGTCTCACAATGCTTAAAATCTATTCAGGAGAAGAAAAGTATATGAGAGATTGAATAAGAATAATTTATTTCAATAATAATTTGACACAGTAAAAAGGAGACTAAGAAGGCAAAGTGTGATGAAAAACAATTGTATGATCGTTCTGTGAGTCAGAGGTGGGACAGCTAATGGCTTTAACAGAGAGAAAGGGTTTAGATGAATGGAGAATAACGCAAGTATTCCAAGATTACGTGAGTGAAAGCAGGAGGGAGAGACAGGCTTTGGGGAGCAGTGGGCAGCCCAGTTTGGCCAGGTCATCTTTTCTGAGAAAGCTTGAGTCCCAGCTCCTTAGACTGTGTGTTAGGAGATCTGGGCCATAATACCCTTTGGCTGCTTTCTAGTCAAGGAATCCTGACCACTCCACTTTTCTTCTTCTACCTGTTTTCCTCATTTGAAACATACGTATATTATTACTTGAATTTCTTAACTCACAGAATTTTTGTGAGGACCAAATAACATGCTCTGTATGAAAACACTTTAAAAATTAGCTAAGAAAAGAAAGATGGGAATCCTTGGCAGTAGAGTCTGAAAAATAGGTTTGAAGCACATTGTGGATGCCTTTGAAGGAGATAAGGAGTTCTGAATTTATTTGGTAGGGAGCACGGGAAGTTTTGGAACAAGAGAGGGCAATAATCAGAGCAGTGTTTGGAGGTTGTTAATTAGATAGCGGCGTAAATGAACAGAACTGGAACCAAAAAGGGAAGTGGAAGTGTTGAGTGAGGATATGGAGGCTGGAAAGGAAACGATCCCCTGCTGAGAAAAACCTACTGTGACTTGGACCTGGTGTAGGGAGGAGGGATGTGGGGAGTTTAAAAAATGTGTATCTAAAACTTTTTTGCTTGACAGGTTCAAAGAATAGAGGTACCCGTCTTTATACGGGGTGAGGAGAGGGAACCAGTCTAGGGAAAGGAAGAAGGCAAGAAATTCTGTTTAAAATGCCAAGTTCAAGTTACCTAGAGGATATGCAAATAGACCTGGACAAAAGCCTCTATGAATATGGAACTAACCAAGCTGGAGTTCAAGAGTTGTGCTGCACAGCTGATGGTGATAACTGAAACCAGGAGATATACGAGAGCTAGAAGAAAGAGAGGGGAGGGTGAAAAGGGGCAATTACGGACCAGGAGGATTTTATCTATATTGATAATAAATACAGATAAATATAAGTATGTAAAGTGGATAATGAAAGGTTATTAGAATATATTTCTACTAAATATTAATATACAGATTATTTTGGCTTTTAGTTGCAAATAGTAATTAAGTATCACTTGTCATATAACAAGAAAATTGTGGAAAATTAAGTACATTATTGGAGTTGTCCAATAATAAGTACATCTTTAGGCCCTTTTAACAAACCGGTTTTAAATTTTGCCTCTTTGTAAAATAACTAAAAACTAAAATACTGTGGTTTAGTGCCCTCGTTTTATACATCCTTGCAGTCAAATTCAAACCATTTTATGATGAAGAGGTCACTTCACAGCATTTTTTAAAATTGTAATGGCTTCAGGAGAGGGGTTGCAAAATTACAGGATTAATTCAATTTTTACAAACTCATGAGTGGGAGAAGGTAGGAAGAAAAAGAGCATTTGTGCATGTGAATGGGTGAGCCATTCATTAAGTGTGAGGAGGAGGATCCAGAGAAGAGAGACTTGCCAGGCTTGGACTTGGGGAGCACCCACAGGGTCCTAATGCCCAGTCCTCTCTACGTCATTCTGGACCCGGCTGGACTCGGAGCTCAGGAGGCCAGCTGTGAACAGGGAGCAGCTCCACAAGGGGCTGGGGTGCAGGGGCACATATTTACATGCAGGCAAATGAGCAAGGGTCCGAGGCTGCTGGAGTGGGCTCGTCAGCAACGGGAGTGCATTTGACTCAACCTGTTATGGTCAGTAGCTCTGTAGGACCCTGCTACTGTGCTGCTGTGAACTCCCCTGGTCTTTTTGAAGCTGTTGATACAATGCACTGCTCGCAGCAGGAAAGGCATTAAGAGCTTTGTTCCGCTGCACACACACAGGCTTGGCAAGCAGCCACTTGAATCTCTCCTGCTAGTCACATAAAAACGTTCACCGCCGTTACCAAAAAAGGCAAGGGCTCCAGAGTTCTTTATGAGGACAGCTAACCGTTTTATGTAATTTACACTGAAGAATGACCTTATGGCCCACAAGAAAGTGAGCACGTGGAGCTGTGCCAGGACATAGGGCCAGTTACCCCAGAAATAAGCTCTTAAATTCACGGAGTGTAAATTTGCAGGTGTGTAGTCTGCAAGAGTGATTCTAAGATATTAAGATTGCAGTTTTGAATAGGATTATACTGTTCATGGTATTAAATTAACTCGTGTCTTTATTTTTCAGGGCTTCGTAGATATGACACATGCCATATAATAAAATTAACTAGCATGAGCACCTTCTTAGGTGTACTAAGCCTTTTACTTGATTATTTCATTTAATACACAGACACAAACTATGAGCAAGGTTATCTTATGCCTCAGTTTCATCATCTGAGTGGTTAGGTAACTTGCTCAAGGTCAAACAACTGGCATGCGTTTCGCCCGACTGACCACAGAGTCCATGGCATTAACCACTATGGTTCCACCTCATGTTATACGGGCAGTGTGTGTATTTAATATACACAGCTGCCTTCTGATTCTACACAACAATACTCAAAGATAGTAGTAAGTATCCTAATAGAAAGCTTTACAAGATGAAACAAACTGTATGCTTTTATATGCATAGAGCACCTGAGGATTCTAGAATAATTAAAATGTTAACAGTTACAAATATTAGGCTAATTTCTTATACATGAACTATTCTGGTTCACCTTTTACCAATTATAATTCCTCAAAGGTCATTAGGAAAGCATACCGGTGCAGTCTGGTACTTCAATTGGACAAGAAACAGCATTGCTTTTTCCACATCATTTAGCAAACCGCCCTGGGGAAGGGGTTGCCCTTCTGAAGGACTAGCTTTGGGCTCTCTTGTCATATCCTTGTGGATAAATGCCATCTTGTGTGTGTTTTGTCTTTTTCATGGTAACACTATCTGCCTGACTCCCATCTCTTCCACACAGGAGAGTGAATGATGGCCATGTAATACCATCCTGTAGATGTCAGAGGATAAATATTGCTGATTTATTATCACTAAAACTCTGGAAGCAGATCACTAAACATTTTATAGGAAGCTCAAGATTTCAGTCACAGATGAATTCCATTTTGTGCTAAAAATCACATAAATCTGAAAAACAATTTCTCGGATATGGGACTTCAGCTTTTGTAAACTTAAAGTTATTGAAAGATATTACCCTGAAAAAACAATAGATACATACGAGGCTGAATAATTGGAAAAGGTCTCTCAATAAATATTATTGTTAGCATCAGAAATTCCTAATTATTCATCAGCAACAGAGGTCTAGTGTATCCTTTTGTTGAAATCGTAAAGCACAAAGAAAATGCCAGTAAGCCAAAAGCAGCAACTTGGCTGAAAGCAGAGTACTTCCGAGTCTTGACCTGCATGCGCCATGATGTAAAGAGAGGCCAGAGTCCGTGAAATTTTGCAATGAACTTGCAGAGGTGTGGTTATTTATTCAGCAAGTCCAGACAATGCACCATGTACCTATGGTCTGATGTTGAAATATGTGCTTTATAAAATTCATCACTGAACTGATGGGAACCCCTCCTTTTACAGTATTAGAATGAAAAATTAAGGGAAAAAATTGAGAATATATGTACTATTTTCTGACACTGTTGAAATACCAATTGGTCAGAGTAGAAATGTGAAACTTTTAGTCTGCTTCCTTAGAAAATCTGTCACCAACCGGAAGTAGTTCTCCTGGAAGTAGGGGTCATTACAGGGTGGCCAGGTTCTGCATGTACCCTCCTTTCTCTTCACAGGTAGATGTTACCTTTCGCAGGACACAGATAGGTTTTGTGCTTTCCCTCAGAAACAGGTTTTCATTTTATCTTACTCTAGCAGACATTCAAATCTCTTTTATTCTCCCTTTATTCCTAGTTTGTAAATCTCTTATACATATCTTTCTTGTAATTGACCTAAAATCTTCCTTTAAATGATGTGGAGAACCTTGCTGTTGACCTAGAGAGATACAAGATTGCCCAGTAAAGTATACGGTTAATATCATTTGATAAAACCAGTGAACTACGTCATGCTACAAATAATCCCAATAATAATCTATATTGGGATTATAAAATGTGGCTACAACTCAAAGTGCCTCTTTTCTTTAGGCCATTTGTGACAATTTGAAGCACCTAAAGTTAGGGATAAAACTTTCCCTTCATGCTTTCCCTTCATGTAAGGCATCTTCTTCATCCTTTCTCCAAGAAACAGGTCTTTGTTCTGATGTATTGAAACAGACATTTGAAGTTATATATATTCATACATTTATTCATTTTAAATATTTTTCAAGCATCTCTAATGTGCCAGATGCTGTGCTAGGAGAAAAGAGACCAAAGATCTGTCCCGCCCTCACTTCACATATTGATTAGACCGCTGCTAAGTGGAGGGCACTCTTCAAGGCACTGAGGACACAGTGGTGAACAAGCCGGGCCCAGTCTTTAGAGGATTCCCACAAAGAAACAGGCTAACAGATACAAAATGGCAAATGATACAACTAGGCTCCACACGCAATGGGAACTCTCAAAGGGGTATCCAGTGGGGCCTCGGGTTCCGGAAAGGCCGGGTCTCCTCCACACAAAGACCTGGGAAGACTGAGTCATGAGAGTCGGCAGTTTACAAATTGATGTGCATTGTCACATCTCCCCTTGGGCCAGGACAGCCTCTCAGTTGTGAAGACAATTGCACTGTTAGGGATGAGTCAAGTCACAGTTCAGATCAGCAGTCGCTGAGTTCAAACACAGTCCTGTGAAAAGAAAGAAAATGGTTGGTAGAGCTTTATTAGCTATTTCTTGAAAAAAAAAAAAAGGCAGAATATAGGCATTGTGAGAGAAAAATAGCTTTCAATTTACACCTCATAGGACTGAAATATATCTCAGCTTCAGCTTCCCTGAGGGTGTTTGACAAACAATCTGTTTCACAGTCGCAGGAAGTGTGCCACAAAGCTAAAGCACGGTGGTCACAATGCCAACGAGAAGCTCATTCTTTTTAAGAATCACACTTATTCAGAGGGATACTTTTCAGGACCACACTCACTGCCAGGGAAAGCTTTAAAAAGACAAAGCCATAGGGTCTTTCACATTCTCAACGCTGCAAGATGATCTTATAAATACAAGATAAAATTATAAATAGTATAAATGTTGGCTTTACACTTTGCAGGTCTAGGGTGCATGGTCTCCAGCTCAGTAAACTGGTGAAATATTATCTATACCCCACAGCAGGGTTGAAAGAGGTACAGAGTTTTATACCCACTTTCCAGAGGATCACTCTCCTTCCAATGAATCTAGCTTGCATGTTTTCCCTGCAATTGGTCCAGAATACATATTTTGAAGTTCTTTAAAACGTCAGTACAGCTAAATAGCAAATGTACTGGATCAAGTTCAATATACTGAGAAGACAAATAAACTATTAGCAGGAGAAGAGGTTTGATTAATTCTCTGAGGAAAGCGTCATTACCTTGTTCAAAACATTGCGTCCCTTGACATTTCTGTGGAGAGGAAAACTCCATCAAACCTTGTGTTATAATTACTGAAGACCCAATAATTTACTTATGTATGGAATCTGCTGCTTATTTTTCTTTTTAAACAGTGAAAGGAAAGTAATATAGGTACACGGGTTACCATGGACCTAGTGCCTTAGCTTCTGAAAGAAATCAAAGCAAATCAGGAAGAAACAAAGAAAATTGAGTAGAGCCGTTAGTCCTTGCTCTAACCTGGTTTTCTCCCGTATTCCTAATCTTGGTGAATAGTTCTACCAGTACCAGGTGCCTTCCTCTCACTCCTCACCCCAAATCTTTGATTCTGCCTCCTCTAAATAAATCTCTGAATAGTATATCCTTACTATCTTCCCCCGTCTGAACTGCCACCACCTCATCCAAGCCAGCTTCATATCTTGCCCAGATTCTTGCAGTTGCTATTTAACTAGTTTCTCCACTTCCAGTTTGCCCACCCCGCAGCCTATCCATCGTTCAGAGCCTTCAAATTCATATTTTATCGCATCCCTCCCCTTCTTAAAACTGAACACACCTCTCATGTGATAGCTTCTAGAATAAGATTCCAACCCCTTGGCGTAGCACACAAGGTCCAGCACAACCTGGAGCAGCATACCGTACCATGCCACATTCTCTGCAGTCCCCAAGCGTGTGAGTCTGTCCACCCATCCTCTGTTCTAGCTCTGTGCCGCTACTTCTGCTTGGAAAGTCACCCACTCCACCGTCTCATACTTCACCTGGTAACTCATAGCAATGCCTCAAAATCTAGCTGCTAATAATAGTGATAACTTATAGTAACTGAGCGCTTACTATGTGCTAAGCACTCTACGACCATCTTCTTATTTTGTCCTTTAAAAAAACAGCCATGATTAAGGAGCAAGGGAGACATGAGAGAAGAACCAGGGGAGAGCGGTATCATAGAAGGAAAAGGATAAACAGCTTCAGGAAGACAGGTGTGGTCCACACTAAAATTCTGCAGAGATAAAAAAAGAACAAAGATTCGCAGTATGCAGTTGGATTTTGCAAAGAGAAGAGCACCAGTCAACTTGGAGAGAGTATTTCTGGGGTGTTCTGGAGGATGAAGCCAGGTACCACTAAGTGTGAAAGTTAATGGGAGCTGAAAAAGTGAAAATAATGGGTACTCTTTCAAGTTATTCTTCAAGGGAAAGGAAGAAAGGAGAAACTTTAAGGTCAAATAGTGGTACTTATAGCTATTGACGAAGGTGTGGTAGTATTGAGGGAAACATTATTTATGATGATTTTAAGTTGAGAAGAAAGAGTGAAGAGATATACGCAGTTTGTAACATAAGCAATGTAGTAAAATCAGGTAGCACAGTCCAAGCCATTAGAATTACCTCATACATGGAGAGGCAGGCTATGCTTAGGAAGCCGTTCTACCTGGTGTCTGATCCTGGCTCCATCTTATAGGATGGTTCACCTTTCAGTGCCCAGTTTCCTCAGAATAGCACCTACCTCGTAAGGTTCTTATGAAGAATAAATAAGTTAATGTATGTAAAGGACTTAGAACAGCAATATGTTTAACTACCATTATTATTGTTACCAAAACAACAGTGGAATGGTGTTTACTTTGTTTCAATTAGTGGAGCAGAAACTCTTCAAAGACAAGGGCTGTGTCTCTGACACCAGTATGTCTAGCACAGAGCATGGAGCCTGGGCCATAATAGATGTGCAATGAACACGTAATACATGGATGGATGAACGCCTGGAGGCAGGCAGGCTGGCCAGGGTGACTTTTCTTAATATTCTTACCATTACTTACCATTTTTAGAATACGAAAAAAAATTGGACAAAAAAGAATAGAGCTCTGTTTATCAAAAAAATACATTGAATGTGTTTATAAAATGCTGAAACTTCTAAGAACAAAATATGTGCCTTTTAGCTTACTTGAATTTTCCAAAATCCTTCTCTGAAAACCAGTGGTTAGTCTCCCACCTAAAGGTTGCAAGGAGGCATTGTCATTGCTCTGGAAAGCTCTGCCTGCTCCAGCTTATATCCAGCTGTTATGTTAGATTAGAGATGCCAAAGAGCTTCTTAGTGACGTTATGTTTATCTGAAGACTAATAGCCCTGAATTGGCTTTTAAGTTTCCCCATATAAGCCATTTATTTAGCTGTCCAAGTCCATTACCCACCTCCTCTCTGAGCTACCTTTTAACCACAGCTCACACGGCTCAGCCGTGACCGCCCCTCAACCCTAACTCAGGATGCACGGAGAGGTACCCTAGGAGTGCCTTTATTTACTTTTTAAAAATATTAGATAGCTTTTCATTCTCTATAAATTAAAACAAAACACAAGTTTAAATGATTAATCAAGGGTTATCATAGGACCCATGCATATTACTGAGAAAATTTTAACACCATATGAAAATCACGATGCCTACATTTTTATCATCTTGGTCTGTGGTTTCTCCTTAGTTTGCAAACCATTTATGAGACAAGAATGGTTTTCTATTTTCCCTTGCAAGGAAGCAACTGTTTTCTTTTCAATAAAGAATGCAGAAAGTAAGCATGAAGGGGTTGCATGAATGTTGAATGACAGAAGTAACTGCCACCTAGTATCACATGGACAAGAAAAACAACAGTCTCCGAGAAGGGCAAGAAGAATGTGCATACACCTGAAAGCTTAGTGATCTGATTTTGCACAGGCCGGGTTGCAGTATCTCCATATTGTAGACAAGAAATCCAAGATCCAAAGAGGGTGACTTCCCCAATGTCAGGCATTGACTGAAAGGGGACTAGCTCCCCTGGCTTGTAGGACAGTTTTGTGTTTTTTCCCCACCATACCACAGAAGGATGGAAGACCCCTGGGACCCTTTTACGTGCACTACACTAGGAAGCAATGGAGCAGAGTTGACGGCTGCTACTAACAGAAAGAGAATTCTTACAATTTATTGTAAGAATTTATTGTAAGAGGAGCACATTCCTCTCAGCTTGAAATGGAGTGGTGTTAGCTATTTATTCTGGAGTCCCTTCCTTTGCCGCCTGCAGGCATGTTTCAAGTGTCAATTGTTGAGCAGTCTGTGGTCAAGATTATTTATTTTTCAAGTGTCGACGACATGCTTTTATTCCTGAGACCTCACACAGATTGTGTTTGACACCATGTTGGTCATAATCCTTCTTTGTTCAGCTGTTGGGATTCCCACATAAATCACCCTGATGTCAAAGTCTCCATTGATTCTGAAATCTTACATATGTAATTCACTTTAATCAGCAGGGATAAAATGTACACACATACCTTCTCATTGGTGATTTTCAGAGCAGTAACAATTTTAAAAGAATGAAGAGTTTAATCATAAGGTGACCTCTCATTTTCTTTTCCTCTTCCTATGAGGGTATTATCTTTTTTTTAATGCAGAAATTTATCTTCACAACTGAAAAATATTGATTCATAACATATTCTAATTTTCTCTTACATAGAATATTGTGTTCCTCCATTTGTCACTCAAGCAGATTCTCATTACACATCCTTAAAGAAAATATGCTAAAAATGTTCACTTTTCTAGATATTTAATAATTATAGAGAAAGTACTACTTAGTGAAAAAAGTACAGATTTTGTAATATTTAAAACGTACGTTTGAATCCTGCTTCCACCACATACTAGCTATGTGACCTTGAGCCAATTATTTAACTTCCCTAAGACTCAATTTCATTTTGTTTGCAAATAGCAGATAAAAAGAATAATTTCCTTTTCGGGCTGTTGTGAGCACTATAGGCAATATAACAAAGATTCAAGACTCTGATGTGACTTGCAAAGGTAGACACTCAGTAAAGGTAGCTATTATATTGTAACATTACTGTTGCATTAAGCATAATACTAATTGGTGTGTTCTCACAAGATGAGCTTTAGAGCCAAAATGATTGCTTTTGATTAGACACTCTGGAAGCAGTATCAGTCTTAGCTTATGTTTCTGCACATTTTTTCACGACCTCCCATATGCCAGGCTCCATGCTTCTCAGTGGAGTTTATGGATGAACACTGTATGATTTCTGCCTTTGGGAAAGTTTCTGTCTAATGAGGGAGATGAATGAATGGGTGAGTCACTTGAATACAGCTTGAAAAGTGCAATGTGAGAAGTGTGAGAAGGCAGGACTTGCTTGACAGCTGTCAACTGGGAGTCAGTTACATGGAAGAATGGAAAGGCACAAACTTTGCAGGACCTTGCAACTCTTAGATAGTGTGTTTTTTTAAGTGCAGTAACTACTCAGTTCCCTAGAAAGCATACTCACCCACAATACTATGAAATACTGTAGCAAGTTGGTAAAGATGCCAGAATCTGTTGAGTAAAAAATGTTTTAAAGATTTTTAACAAGAGAGGAGAGAATTTCTGCTCTAAAATTAATATTTTTCTTAAATCTAATATTTTGAGTTTAGGTTTAAAAGAGGTAGGTTATGCAGATTAATACTTATTTAGTATTAATATTTTTACTACAAAAATATTACATGAGTACTGAACAGAAGTACATCAACTAAATGTCAATAGTCTGGTCATCTCCCTCACCAAACCCACACCTCTCGCCTGAGGTCACTTAGGTGTGATATGTCGTTTAACATACACAGGTACACGCACACATTTTCTTTTCATTTTGGTTAGAAGTAATTATTGCTATAGTGAAGTGGCAACTAGCACATATTTTAGGGGCAGACAGTCTGACTTCCTTTCCACTTATTGACTATTGATCTTGAACTGCTGGACTTCAGTTTCCTCATCTGTAAGGTGGAGATGATATAGTATCTGCCTCAAAGGGTTATTAGAAACATTAAATGAGTTTATTTACATTTATATAAAAATATATATATAAAGTGTTTACAACAGTTCAGGCACACTGAAAATACTCAATAAATGTTTGTTATTACTACATGATCATATTATACATATTACCTGATGATATACATATTTCAAATAACAACATCATGAAAAGCTTTTTGCATCAGTACATATAAACCCTGCTAATTCTTGTTAATGGCTACATAGTATTCCACAGCATGTCTCTAACATATTTAACAATCCCCTGTCGATGAGCATGTAGGTCGTTTTTCAGATCTTTTTCTACCACAGACATGCTTTAGTAAATATCCTTTTTCACATATGCAAGATATCACTTATTTGCCTAGGATTTATCATTACTCAGTTTTAGATGTAACAAAATATATGACATGATTAGAAAGAATCTGCATTATGTAGTGACAATAATGATTAATGTTTCTTGACAGCCTGTGACATGCCAAGCACTGCTCCAAGCATTTTACACATATTCTCTCATTCGGTCTTTACAATAAACCCATGAGGTCTTGTCATTATCCTCAAATTTACAGATGAAGAACTGAGACACAAACATATTAGGTAATTTGCCCAAGGCCATACTACTAGAAAGTGATTCACTGAGGAGTATAACCCAGGAAGTCTTATGAAGAAAAGCTGTTTAATTGTGAAAGGATAGATAGATGGCGGAATTAAATATGCCATAGCCTATAATACCTGGTTATCGATAATAAGAGGTGCGTAAGATATCCTTTATAGACAGCGGCTGATGATACGAGTCTTCTCAGAAATGAGGCCCATTCAGCCTATGATTATAAAGGAACTCTTCCTAAGTTTCCTTCTAACTTGGCTTTAGAAGTAAATATATCAAAATTTTCCATTAACTTATGAAGCCCTCAACCATTTATCATTATTCCTCATTTTTTTATCTTACATAAAAGGCAAATGTTTATTATTAACAATAGAGAAAAATACAAACACTATGGTACATAAAAGAGCACTTTGGGACCTACTATGTCATTTGTAGTATAGTATAGGAATGGAGGCATTAGTGAAATGTATTCACTATTCTTTCTTTTTTTTAGATTTCATATTCAGTGTGTTAATTTCACCTGTTAAGTTAGTACAGTGTTCATTGCTTTTTTTGGTCAAAAGAATTACGTCAATGCTGTCTGAAAACTAAAAGACATAAGTGAAATACATAAGTTTGGAAGGAAATCCATTTTACCCACATCACACAATTTGACTACTTTCCATCAGTGATTCAACCTCAAAAGTTGTTCCTCTGCAACTGTCTTTGCTTTTGTCTTTTAAAATAGATATAATGTTGGCTAAACATATTCTTTTTAGTAGCATTCCCAAATAATTGTGAACACTAACTCTTAACCTTTAAGTTTAATTAAATATATCATCTCTGAAAATCTAGAAGATGGCCTCATCTGGGTCCTTAACCACAAAGAATAATTGGGAATTTTCATCTGCCCTCAAAGAAGGATTCACAGATGAGAACAGAGCATGTAGGTATTCTCACCTAGATGATTTTAAAGAATTATATCATACAAGAGTACTGGGAAAGATAGCAAATAAAGTAGGGAGAATGATTGTGTAACAGAGCAATCTTGGCACTGGCACAATGAATGACAATATGAATATCCTTCACGATTTAAAAATGGGCAGCTGGATATTGCCTAATCGTCCACGTTGATATTGCCCTCCACATTTAATTGATCACAAAGCATTGTCACTATTGCTGAAATGCTTCTTGGATCTGAGTCCTCAGTCTTCTCACTTTCACTGTCCGTGTTTAAGACCTGGATTGCACATTCCCCTCAACGGTTCTCCTGCCTCTAGTCCTTCCCTGATTCAATCTACCGTAGTTCTCTTTGTACAAATCGAGCTTTGATTGTGTCACTTCAAGCTTAAAAGATTATCAGTGACTCCCCATTTTCTGTAGTTCCTGGTGTGGAATGCACGAACTTACACAGACAAAAGTGGCTCTAACCTTAACTTCTGCCCTCACCTTTTGCCCTGTCCCGCAGCTTCGTATGCTTCAGCCACCCCACTTCCTAACCCACCACTCGTGCTCAAGCCTTTCCTCCTCCTATTCCTTATGCCTGAGATGCCCTTCCCTTTCGCTGCTTTCAAACCCTGCTTAGTCTGCAAGCTCACGTTTTTCTTCTCTGGGATGTCTCGCTGCGCTCCGGCGCCGCCCTCCCCCCACACCCGCCTCCACCGTCCCCCAACCCCACCCCTGGGGCCCCCAAAGCGCTGATGCAATGACTGTGATTCTCAGACTCCAGTAGGCATCGGGTTCACCTGAGACAGTTTAAAATCTTTGACTCCCAGAGATTTTGATGTTGTTGATTTGGTGTGGGACCCAGGAATCTATGTTTAAAAAACCCCTCAGGGACTTGCAACACAGATCTGTGACCATCTTTGGGAATCATTGCCATAAAGAATAGGGTTTAGGAAATTGTAAATTATATCCCATTGAGTTAAGAAATCAATTAGTGGATCTTACCCTGTTTTCCTTCCCTTCCCTCCTTTATATATGATATCATATAGAATAGAAACAAAAATACAAAGTTTAAAAGCACTGTCCTAGAAGTCAGGGTGCTCAACAATATTTGTTGAATAAAGAACATTCATGAAGCTGCCTTCAAATTCTACTGGATGATGGAAAATTCTGATGACTGTGACATTTAAATTTTATTTTAAACTTGTATTGACCCTAAAAAAGACAAAATCAAAGTTTGGAGTGAAACTAGATTGACAGTAGACTCTCTGATAGCACCATCTTTTTGGAGAAAGGCTCATGATGTATTCTCAGCTGAAATCTTGGAAAGATTCAGTCCTTAAATTATCAGCATTCTAAACACGTACTGACTTTTCTTTATTCTCTCTGAGAAAATTATGGTTGGCAAGAAAAAGAAATGTCAAAACATGCCTTTAAACTGATACATACTCTTAAACATTCTCCTTAAATATAATTTTAACTTTATTTTTCCAACAAGAATTTTGAAAATACTTTTTAAAGACTACATATGAGGTCTTTCTTAAGAATGTATGTTTACATATTTAAAGTATTTCTTGAAAGAAAAGTAGAGAAAGACCCAGTCAAAATTCTCTAAAACTAATTTTTTAAGATGGTATCAATTTTAAGATGTTATAGGAGGCAGTTCATCGAAGGTTTTTTTTTCTCTTCTTTGTTTTTCCTTTTTAAAAAGT
The DNA here is from genome assembly GCF_021613505.1 of Equus quagga. Classification (NCBI taxonomy): domain Eukaryota; kingdom Metazoa; phylum Chordata; class Mammalia; order Perissodactyla; family Equidae; genus Equus; species Equus quagga. The sequence continues at coordinate 64,724,941 of NC_060272.1, read as the reverse complement.
AATAGATACTACTTGAAAACAAAAGTTAAATGTAAAATAACTAAATGTAAATGCAAATTAATGTATGTGAGAAATATATAGCAGATGAGGTAAAATTTTCCCATAATCCCATCACTAATAAATAACCAGTTAGCAGTTGGACATATATTCTTTATTTTTGTATGCGTCAATAATACATACGTACATTTTAATAAAATGGAATAATTTTATGCATACCATTCTGTAACTACTATGTAAAAAAATTTCATTACAGAAACGTAAAAAAATAATACAGCATCATATGCGCTGTATCTAAAATTAACCACTGTTACCATTTTTCGTAGTTGTTTCAGATCTTTTAAAGGAATCAAACACTATACATAAAATATAAGTCCCCTCTGTTATCATTCAGCTTCCATAGTCCCCAAAAGCAGCAATGATCATTAATTGGATATGTATCTATTTCAATTTGCTGCTGCTTTTTTTAAATCAGCATTGCGTTTTTAAGATCTGGTCATTTTGATGCGGTTTTCTCTTTGTTTTGTAAATATAAATAAATGTTGCATTAAACATACTTGTAAATATTTCTGAGTATACATGAGCAGAATTTCTCTAAGATATATACCTAAAGATAGAATTGCTGGGTCGTGCTGGATGGACAATTTCTGTTTTCCCAGATATTACCAAATCTCTCCAAGGGATTGAGTCAATTTACCTTCCTACCAGCAACATCTGAGAATGTCTGCTTTCTTGTCTTGTTGAACTATCTAGGTTTTGCCAATCTTATGAGTATTAAATAGTGTCTCGTTATTTTAATTTTCACTTCCCTGAGTACTAATAAGATTACGTACAAATAACAAGACAAGTTTCCTTTTCTGAGACTTGCATGTTTATGTAATTTTCCAATTTTTCCATTTACTGTTAGGATTTTTGTCATAGATTTATGAGAGTTTTTATTCATTTTAGATACTAGTCTTTTGTCTTGGAGTGCGGGAATAAATATATACACTAAACAAAGTTATGTTGTAATTTTGTATATTATTACTGAGAGTTGTTTTCTGAGAATTGTGCAATAAAAAACCCACTATAATTGTATATTAATCAATATTTTCCTGTAGTCTTGTCAATTTTTGCTTTGTATATTTCAATACAAAATCAAATCAGCATATAATCTTAGTGGACTGTCCTTTTGTATTATGAAAAGTTCATCTTTATTAATGATTTTAATTGTGTTATATATATTAGTTAAATTATATTTGGACTTTTGTTAGTATTACTACACCACTTGCTTTTGTTCCTCTTGACCTAATATTTACTTTTTATATCGCTATATTTTCATATTTTCCTGTAGTTTTGTTTTACAGCTGTCTTTTATAAGTGATATGTAGTTTTGTTTTTTAATCCAATCTAACAAACTGTTTTAAACAGGAAAACTGAATCCATTTACATTTGTTTTATTTATGGATATATTTGGGCCTTTTATTTGGGGGTTCTGCTTATAGATTTTTCCCTTTTTTCCGCCCTCCTTCACAGCTTCTTGTTATGTCAAGCAAGTTTTCCTTCTTCTTTGTTATTTTGATTCTCTGCTGGTTTCTGTCCTTTTTGTGGAAACTTGTAATCTTAACAAAGATACTCTCTGCTCGTCTAACAAAGTTCCCTGTCTTGGATAAGACAAAGACTGAAGATAGTTTAGATGCCCGCTGAATTCCTCCATTTATAACCTCCTTACTATTGTCTCAAATTTTAGTTTCAGCATTAAGTTGAAAAATATCAATTATGATTATTACTTGTGCTTATGGTCAGTAGTTAGTTGGATTTACCAGCATATCTTATTGATTGCTCAACCAAGTTTCTGGCGTCCACAGTTCTTTCCTTTGAATTTGCTTTTTGCAATTTCTCAGTGTGTATCTATAGGTGGGTGAAACCCCTTCATCTCTGATGCCTTAAAATATCTATATTTTGCCCTCACTCTTGAATTATATATTTTTTTTGATCTCCATGGCTCACTTGTTGATTCATAGCCTATCTCTGGACTTAGAGACCAGCAGAACCATTCACTTTTGACTCCACTCACCACTATGATGTTCTGGTATATTTTTGATTCACAGAGATGTTTATCTTGTTTTGGGCATAGCTCTCTCTTTCCTTACAGAGTGTATTAACAATAAAAGGGAAAATCCTCAAAGCCACCAAAAAGAAATGGCATTATTACCTTTAATTTTTAATCTATCATTGCTGCTGATGAGACCAAGTGGAGAGTGTAAGATATAAAATCACAAAGCTGCCTTTAACCAGGTGTCAATGTCTCCACTAGCTTTTTTACCCCCACAAAAAAGTTAACTTCATAGGCTGGTATTTCATTTCATTAATAAACTGTAATTTAACCAATCCCCTCTGGTGGATTTTGACTTATTTCCAATTGTGCCCTAATGCAAATGAAGTACAATAAACATTCTTGTGTATGTATCTTTGTACGTTTATGTTAGTTCTATATGATAAATTCTCATATATTGAGTTGCTGAGTAAAAATCATGTCGATTAAAATCTTGTGAGAATCCTTTGTATTGTGACTGCTTTTTTGCCTTGTTTAAGGTTAGTTAGCTTAGTTAGGGGCACAGGCTTTATCTAGGTATGAATGCTAGTCTACCATTTATTTCCCTGATGTGCGCCTTTGGACAAACCTCCCTAATCTTCCATTTTCTTATCTGTGAAAAGAGGATTAATACAGCACATGCCTCATAGGGTGGTTGTGAGGATGAAGTAAGATATTGAATTCAACAATTAGTGTGGCAACTAACAATTAATTATTTGCTGAAGACACTGAAATGAGCTAGAACATGCAAATTGCAGACACTCCCAGAGGTGTCTAAAAACACTGGTGCTGTGCATGCCTAGGGGCAGAGGTTATGGAGGAAATCTCTGTACCTTCTGCTCAGTTTTGTTGTGAACCTAAAACTGCTCTAAAAATATATAGTCTATTAGAAAAAATACAACACTTGCGCCTGGGGGCACTTCTGGAACTTCTGATTTGGTAAATTGAAGGCAGGCCTAGCGTCTGTGTTTTTAAATCTCCTTGGATAATTCTAACACACCTTCAACTTAGAAAGGCCTAGTGGCAAAGTATTAAAAAGTAAAAGGAAAAAAGCCCTTTCTCTTTGAGTTTATTGAGCTTCAGTGCCCCCCCCCCCCCCCACCTTGCCCCGTGGACTTCCTCCAGATTCGAAGGGCAGCCCTGCAAAGTCATTCTCCAAAGACAACCACTGCTCCTCCTTCTGAGGCTTCTTAACTCCACTGCCTGATGCTGAGAGTGTTCTCTTCTAACTCGCCCACCACAAAGATGTCTTTATTCATTTGCTCTGACAAATGAATGATTCTATTTTACTTGGTATTCATTCACTCTGCAAATGTTAATTCAGCATCTACTGCCTGATGTTGATTATGCTACCTTTTGGGGAAAGCCAGTGAGTAAAGGAGGCTTAATTCCTCCCCTTGCCGAGCTCGGGGACAGTGGCGGATACAAGCACGCAGTGACAGTGGAGAGGGGGGCGGGCTTTGATGGGAAGGGCAGGGAACTTGACAGCTGAAGAGACTTCTAAACACTAGCCTGAAAGGAGGAGGGAGGCGTGGTCAAAGCAATGGCGGGGATAGCAAAGACTGGGAGTGGCAGACTTAAGACCTTCAAGACACCAGATCATTGAGTAGAAAAGGGGCTAAAGTGAGATTTAAAAGGCAAACTGAGACCAGATGTTTCCGTGTCTTGTAAACCATGTTAAGCAGTTTGTGAACAATCCTAAGAGCAATGAGAAACCTTGAAAGATTTTCAGCAAAGGGATTACCGTGATGAGATTTGCTTTGGGGGTCCGGGCTTTTTGGTTAAGAGCCTGGTTAAGTGGCTGTTGGGGGAATTCAAATGGCAGGTGATGCTGCATCCAGGGTAGTGGCAGTGAAACAGAGAGAAACCAGGGAGTGGGGAGGGGAGGTGACTCAGCTGACTCTGTTTGAAAGGAGTTTACCTTGAGGCGCCCATGGCACAGGGTTGAGTAGGCAACCAGTTATCAAGGTCCAAAGCTCAGAAGAGAGATCTGAGTTGGAAGTAATTCAGGGAGGTTCCTTTGTATTATTTTCAGCCCTGAACCAAAACGCAGCATAAAAGCTTTTATTTCATTCAATGCTAAGCAAACATGTTAGTTAGAGCTAGGAAGCTTAATTGACTGATGGTCCACGCACATGAGCGTAAATAAGATTTGGCTCCAGATAGCAATTACTACCAGCACCTCTTCCTTTCATCTCATGAGACACAATGTAATTGTAAACATCAATCTAGACCAGACTTAGCCAAAAAAAAGAGTTCACTTTTTCCCTGTGGGGAAAAAGACTTATTTTCCCTTTGTCTTTGCTGCAGGTGTGTGTGTTGTATGGCTTGCCAAGCCTCCTCATCAACTTCGTTTGTAGGCAACAGGCATGATCCTATCTGTGCTGTTTGTAGCGAAAGTATTCCCAACCTTGAAAAGCGTATTAAAGGTATTAATGTTTAATGAGCTAAAATAGACACTTCTGGAGCCAATGCCTTGATCTTCGCCCTTTAGTTAAAAGTGTAACTCCACAAAGGATACAAAGAAGAAAGTTTGGCTTTTCTGATGAATTTCAAACTATTTCACTAGGCCAATTTAAAACCTCCCTTGTACTGCTCACACTATTTGGACATGACTTATCTTTCCTCAGCAGAGAGGGAGTAAACATGCACTCTGGAGTGTCATCTGTGGGTGATAGAGCAATGAGGAATGACTGCTTTATGGTATCTTGTGGGTGTGGGCTGGGGGCTACATGGCTTTATTTGATCATTCTCTCGTTCCAGGTAATAATATCAGCCACTGATTGTTTTCTCCATTAAGACTGTGAACTTACAAGGCACAGTGCGTATTTGAGATCTGATTAAATAGACTGAATTGAATAGGCTTTTCTAATTTACTTGAAGTTGTAATGTGAGTATTTACGAAGCTAATAGACAAAGGTCTACAGTTTACTAAACTTTTAAGAAAAAACAAGCTCTTATACAAAAACAAACAAAAATGTTATCAGAGAGTGAGTTTAAAATCTTATTCATAAATTATAATAATTTGCCAGAACAAGCAATTCTTCTGAATTTTGCATAGATATCCCTCAACCATTGACAGTCTTCACTCATTTATCCTTTTCTTCTGTTTACTTGCTTAGGACCCATTAAAATGCTCCAGGAACATCTTATCGTTCATCTTGAGTGATATCTATAACTCAACTCACTGCTTGAAGGATTAACTCATTCATATGACCTAAGATTTTGTCCAAATGGTAACAATTGTAAAGAATATTTAAATTTTAGAGATTTTTGAAAAGGTGTTAATAAATTGAAATAATAATGTTTACTCTTTTCAGTTCTCACTCAACTAAACTGAAAAGTTGTAAAGGTGCTGATGTCTAGCTATTTTTTTTAATTAATGACATAAAAAGGGGCAGTTAACAAGAACTGTTTTTCTTATAAAACCAATTAAATTGTTTTTATCTCATCATAATCACATTATACTTTACAATGATTGCAATTGATTAATAGACCAATTTTTCAGCCATTATGAGTGAGCACAGAAGGGAAAGAAATCACATAACTTAAATCTATCGATAATCAAAACATTCATTTTAAAGAAATAAATATCTTTTCTAATGCCTTCTATTATCTGCTTTAGTAAAATTGAGAGATTTAGGATTAAAACTCTTTTTTTCCATTCCTTCTCTTTCTGCCAAACGTTAATGTACTATGTATACAATAGGCAATATGATAACGTTGTTTGCATCATTCACATAACTCTTATTATCTGTTGCACTCTGGCATGTGCCACGCCCCCCCACCTCTCTCTCATTCTCTCTCTCTCTCACACACACACACACACACATGCATATAAAGCACATATGTCAGGCATGTAATGAATGTGCTATATATCGTAACTATTATCATTACTCTTTATTCTGAATAACATCTTGGATAAAATTTTCGGAGTACTTCACAGGACTCCCCTTTTTTTTTTCTTTTATAAACTACACATTGTGCTATAACATAAAAACACTTGACCTACAGTTGACAGAATGAGTGTGAACACACACGTGCAGAACGCAGTTTCACTTCCGATGTGTAGCCCCCTTGGTCTTCAACGGTTCTGTTCACTTACATGACTTACTCTGCTCCACTCCTAGCGTGTATCTGTGAGGAGTAAGGAGGTGGGAAGATGGGAGGTATCATTATTAAATAGGACGTCCCCCCTCACTGCATTTCACAACTCTCTTCCATAACTCAGAAACCTAATCTGTAGGGTGATGTGGTTTGCCAGGAATGTGAAGAGACTTAGACCATTTGTTGGATGCAGACGATCAGGCCTCCATGATAATTATAAAAACCTTTTAAAAGACATACAGATGTGCCTAGTTTGGCCATCTGGTCAAAATAAGCATTTTCTGGGCTCTGTCTTCACCTTTGCCCCTGCTTAGACATGAGAAATGTAAGGAATTTACTGGCTTGTATTTGAGGTCTGCCTTGACTGAGGTTACTAAGATCTCCCCTTCACCTGCACACATACACGCACGTGCCCTCACACCATCCACGTGGAAAGGATGAGAAGGAGGTGAAGTTGACTCTAGTCAGATTTATGGCCCTGTGATTCCAAATACCTAAACAAAATTTCCAAGGATGGTTTTGTATTATTCAAGAGTTCAGGGGACCTATATGCTTTTTATAATGCGCCCCATAGGAAGAAACAAAGAAAACACAATTTTCGAGTTTTAATAAACATAATTTATTTGGGACAGGAAAATAAAGAATTCTAATAACTTGAGCCGTGCACAAAATGGACTTCCTTTGGGTGTGAGCCATGATTGTAGGGTTTTGTTTAATTTTGTGTGTTTGGTAATTCAATTAGATGCTCTAAAAAATGACGGTCATCACTTTAAAGGCCTTGTGTTTTGAAGAACACTGATGAGTTGCGTGTCCTTTTAGACTCAGTCCTTTTGAATCTTGTAAAACCACACACAGATGACTAAAATGTCTCAAGTCAAAGGGCTATTCGCCTTATTATGTGTATACACTCAATTGATTTATCCTTGTTAATGGTTGCTTATACAATGAGCTCACGATAGGTAAAGTATATATTCTGTATACTATTTCTGTAACTTCCTGTCAGCCTACAAATACTTCAGAATTTTTTTTAAGTAAGTACCCAAATTGTCTCTCCATTTTCTTTGTTAGTCAGCTAGCTGCTATACCTTCTGGCAGCTGTCTCGCAAGGTAGACTGTTGGTCAGGGGTGGAATCAGACAGGTGACTACTGTTAGTTCAATTCATGACCAATACTGAAGAAAAAGGCAAGTCTCCAAAGTCTGTGTCCTACTTTAATGACCTAAGTCGTGTCATTTTCATTTGTGTTTAAGGCAAATGTAAACCCCTTGGTATGAGGTTATTTCTCTACTGGAACCTCAGTTGGTGTAGGGTACCCCCAAAGCCCCAGGTAACTTACAGTCTAGCCCTGGTCTTCCTAAAGTCTTCAAGACTGGCCATTGTGTATATTCAGTCTAGTTCTGCCAGTAGGTGCTAACCATGTGGTGATTATAAAAGTCCCAAATACACTGGATTAAGGCCAAATCTAATGGACCAGAAGATGTCGTGATGCAAATAATCTCTAGAGTGAAGATGCAACAGGAGATGATAAAATGAGCAGTCAGACCAAACTTGTAAAATTTCAACTTTATGCGTTTTGTTTCATTTTGGTTCTAATCTTACCTGCTAAATTTACAAGAAGTATATTTAGAAGCCATTTATAATCCTACATTCAGGGGACAAAGTAGCTCTTATGCCTCAAGATGAAAATGTTCCATTAAGCACTTTATCATATATATATATATATTTTCAACAGAGACATTTTGACATCAAATTATATAAATCTACAGATCAAAGAGGTGTTATCTTACTGAAAGGAAAAAAATATGATGATATAAGGAAATCAATAAGATGAAGCTAACTCTTCTTTGGAACTACGTCCGTTGAGTTTGATGTGGAAAAATAAAAATCACAGAAATGGTTTCTGTTTCATTTTTAACAGAACCAGTCTTCTACTTTGGCGATGTCCAGTACTCTGTGGATGAGAGTGCCGGCTATGTGGAAGTGCGGGTGTGGAGGACGGGGACTGACTTGTCCAGGTCTTCTAGTGTCACAGTGAGATCTCGGAAAACAGATCCTCCCTCTGCTGAAGGTAAGCAGTTTCTTCCATCACCTCTTTTGATTGTTCCACAATGTTCAATTTACCTTGACACAAAATACTTTAAAGCTAAAATACTTTACTCTTATTAACACAATCTGGTTGAACGGATGTTTTTTCTGGAATTATTTCTATGGAGTAGATAAATTGAGGCTCTGTTTACTACTGTGAGAAAATACATTTAAGGGCCATGAATCAGAGGCTAAGTTACAAATACATAAGTCAAAGACTCTAAATTCTAATGCTGTATTTGCATGAATTGGTTCTCTACACTTGGTAAATCTAACATCATTGAATATTATGACATGGTATGTACTATAAGAATAATCATACCAGCCACCCTCACGGAAATCTAATGACATTTAAGTATCATGCTGGTACGCATCTCTAACTTGGCTCCCTCCTTATGCTAGCCAAGTGTCTTCATAACTACTTCAAATGCAAAGACTTTTTCCACACTTCATTATAAAAGCCATCCTAGTTGGCACATGCCTGCCTTTTATTCTGGTATCTACATCTCCAATGAGTTGATCATATAGTTTAGGACAAGCATAGGATTAGAAATTTCTTTTTAATATAATGATGTACACCTGAAACATATAATGTTATAAACCAATGTTACAGCAATAAAAAAGAAAAGAAAAGAAATTTCTTTTTTTCTTCTTCTAAATTACCAACAATGCAAACTCTCTCTCTCTTTCTCATACACACACACATGCATGCACTCATCTACACCATGCATGTTTTGTAGTAGCTCCAGAAAATAAATACAGATATTTAACTAATGTTAACCAAATGTAAATGTATATATTTTATATATAATTCATGATAATTGTATATTTGATTGATATGCTGACTATTTTAGACCTGATTTTTATTAGCTCTATTTGAGAATTTCAAAATAAAGATGGAGGAACTATAAGACAGAAAGCTAAAATAACTAGAGCTGAAATAATTTAGTTAGACATAGGTAGAACAAAGGTCAGAACCTAGTCTTTGATCTACTGTCTCAATAACAAATGTAGATACTAATCTTTATTTTGTAGCTACTGGTCTTTATTTTGCTAAATAGTATAAATAAATCTACATAATTCGCTTCTCATAATTTTGTTCAAATTTAGTCAATTCTCAATTGAATAATTCTTTTGTTACTATCATAGCTGGAACAGACTATGTGGGAATCAGTCTAAACTTGGATTTTGCACCTGGAGTCAACATGCAGACTGTTCGTGTTACCATTCTGGATGATCTTGGACAACCAGTGCTGGAGGGAATTGAGAAATTTGAACTGGTGCTTCGTATGCCTATGAATGCCGCCCTCGGCGAGCCCAGCAAAGCCACGGTGTCCATAAATGACTCTGTCTCAGACTGTGAGTGTTTATTAATTTACAATGATAAGTAAAATGATGAGCTAGAGTTTATATAAATGTTAGTAAAATGATAAACTAGAGTTTATATATCTGTATTAGTTAGCTAAGGCTGCCGTAAATAAGTACTACAGACTCAGAAATTTCTTGTCTCACAGTTCTGGAGGCTGGAGTCCATGATCAAGGCGTCAATAGGGTTGGTTCTTCTAAGGGCTGTGAGGGAAGGATCTGTTCCAGGCCTCTTTCCTTGGTTTGTAGATAACCATCTTCTCCGCATGTGTCTTTACATCATCTTCTATGTGTGTCTACATGTCCAAATTTCCCCTTGTTATAAAGACACCAGTTATATTGAATTAGGGCCCACCCTAATGACTTCATTTTTGCTTGATTACTTCTATAAAGACCCTATCACGAAATACGGTCACATTCTTAGGTACTGGGGGTTAGGTCTTCAACTTAAGAGTTTGGAGGGGACACAGTTCAACCCATAACAATACCCTAGCTGACCATGTCTTTCTTCCTCTTCCTGATCATTTTGATAGAATTAGATAGTCTCAGAAGAAAGCATGTAGTCTTCCTCTCAAATTAAAAAAAAAAGAAAATGAGATTGTCCTCGATATCTTGATTGTGTCTTAAGAGTTCTTTTACTACAGATGAGTGGAACTTCATGGAGTTGCACAGACCTTTCAGTGTCAATGGTCTTTCTCCATTTCTCAGCACAAGACATTTTCTGTCATCTCCTTACACCCAGACACTCCTGAAATTTCTCTAATAAGGTGCCAAAAACATTGTTCTGAGACAACCAGCTGCTAGACACATGGCAGGGCTCTCTGACATGTCATCACAAGGGAATTCTAAATAGTCTTCAACTGTGATAATCTTGACATTGCTTGGAGGAGTCTAACCTGCTGTCAATGAAACCTGTATTTAATTGACCCAGCATAGGTGTCACCTAAAAATCTTACATATATATATGAGATTATACTCATCAATTTTTCCAATACAGTCTGTGTAAACTGTGCTTATAATTATGTGCACAATATTTACTGCTATTCATATCAAGAAACTCTGAAAAGCTCATGATTGAGCAACATATATAGATACAGATATCTTAAAGTTGCTGGTATTATCCCCTTTTTAGTATTTCATTGCATCTAACTGCTCCACAAAATAGGCAGAGCAAAATTTCAAAGATAAGGAAATCAAAACACTTAAAGTTAAGTGATTTGCTCAAGGCTGAAACATTGGCAAGTGCCTAAGTGAAGACTGGGATCCAATTCTTCACGCTTCTGTTCCACTGTTCTTTCCACTAAACCATATTTTCTGGAATGCCATTTTCCTTAAGGAAATTTCTGCTCTCGTTCATCTGTACATTTACAGGCATACCTCGTTTTATTGCACTTCCCCGTATTGAACTTTGCAGATACTGAGTTTTTTACAAGACCCTCCACCAGCTAAAAGATTACGACTCTGAAAGCTCAGATGATGGTTAGCATTTTTTAGCACTAAAGTATTTTTTAATTAAGATACGTATGTTGTTTTTTTAGACACAATGCTATTGCACACTTCCCAGACCACCGTATGGTATACAGATAACTTTTATATGCACTGAGAAACCAAAAAATTCGTGACTCACTTTCTTGTGATATTCTCTTTATTGCGGTGGTCTGGAACTGAACCTGCAAGATCTCTGAGGTATACCTGTATTTGTTTTTTCAGTGCCTAAGATGCAATTCAAAGAACGAGTATATACTGGAAATGAAAATGATGGGCAGATAGTTGCAATGATCCACAGGAGTGGAGATGTCCAGTACAGGTCTTCAGTGAGATGCTACACGCGACAGGGGTCTGCACAAGTGATGATGGACTTTGAAGAACGCCCAAATACTGATATCTCGATCATCACATTCCTCCCTGGTAAGTTTGGGCTTTAAATTTTTATTTGGAGTTTGAGGAGGCCAACTTTTTGGTGAGAAATGTATATTAGGGAAATACAAGTTCTTGATTCAACAAGCTCATGACATGGCTCTATGTGCACTAAATGATCATAAGGTAAGGTAGATTGTAACAGGTTGAATAAATGTCCTTTTATCAACTTATTGATTAGTTTCCAGTGATGTGCTATATTGTTTATTCAAAACTTATTCAGTGGAGGTGGCCGGCCCTGTGGCATAGTAGTTAAGTTTGCACACTCTGCTTCAGTGGCCTGGGGTTCACAAGTTTGGATCCCAGTCATGGACCTGTATACCACTCATGAAGCCATGTTGTGGCAGCATCCCACATACAAAACAGAGGAAGTCTGGCACAGATGTTAGTTCAATGACAACTTTCAAGCAAAAAGAGGAAGATTGGCAACAGATGTTAGCTCAGAGCCAATCTTCCTCACCCCTAAAAAAAAAAAACTTATTCAGTGGGTAAGGGCATATCAAATGTATAGATTTCACAGTGCTCAGAGATAGTGTTCAAATGACAGAAATGGAAGGATATAGATGTCACACTTTAGCATGTATCCAGAGTCTTAAAATGTTTGATGACTTTGATCCAATAATTGTATTAGAAACTAGTACTGTGGCCAAATTAAGAATGACCAACCAGCACAAGCCTTCTAAATTTGCTTCCTGATCATAATGCTAGAAATTCATAAACAAAACTGGCATTTGCTTTTTTTCCCTTTGCTTTCTAAGATGAGTGACAGAACTTAAAGACAGACATTGAAGAAATTCCCTGTATAAATAGGGACCTGTTGTTGCATATGTTCAAACATGGTAGTCATTCATTCAGTAAATATTTATTAAAGGCTTACTACATGCCAGACAGTGTTCTCTGCACCATTGATAGAGCAGGGAAAGCAATATCCTTGCCCTTGTGGCGCTCACATCTAATTGCAGATGTATCCTTTTCGGCCTATGGGATATGATTGGCCTGCTGTCATTATTATTGTTCCAGGTGAGACAGAGAAGCCTTGTATCCTTGAGCTGATGGACGACTCACTGTATGAGGAGGTAGAGGAACTCCGCCTGGTTCTCGGCACCCCACAGAGCAGCTCTCCCTTTGGGGCTGCAGTTGGTGAACAAAATGAAACTCTGATAAGGATCCGAGATGATGCTGATAGTAAGAAATCATTTCTTGTGCTCAACTGTAAATTGGGAACTGAAATCCATCTATGTTAAAGTTTTAGGTGGCTCAGAAAATAACCCCTTCTTTCTGTCTAGGGTTTTAAAGTACTTGAGAAATAGGAAAAAGATTAAACCAAATGGTGAATGAAATAAACCATCAAAACTGGAAGTTGATGTTGGAGAATGTGGTTTATATCTAAAGTCTGAATCCCAGGCATTCATACTTGCCCTGCCCTCCTCATACACCCTCGGGTGCAGTTAGTCCCAAGCCAACAGTGTCCTCCCTCCCCTCCCACTCTCCGTAGCTCACTCCCATGAAATTGTTGGCATATGGAGACTACCCAGAGCACGTGCTCTTTGGGAGCTAGTTAATTCCCAAGGAAGGAGGTGGGCTATTCGTGCTCAGTTTCACCTAACTCACCAGTAATATTGGGTGAGGGGACAGAGAGAAGCCAGGACTGTAATATAATTAAGCTCCCCCCATACGGAAGAAACATAAATGAAGAAAAAGCATTCCCCTTACAATTTAATTTGTCCGTATTTCCCACAATTGTAGAGACAATTATTAAGTTTGGAGAAACGAAATTTAGTGTCAGCGAACCCAAAGAACCAGGACAGTCGGTGATTATAAAAATTCCAGTGATTCGCCAAGGAGACACGTCGAAGGTTTCCACCGTGAGAGTCCACACCAAGGATGGCTCAGCCACCTCTGGAGAAGACTATCACCCTGTCTCAGAAGGTACGGGGGCTCCCAGGCCTGTCTCCAGATGGGTCATGTTCATACTGTGTGCTGGCGCCCTTGAAAAAAAGAAGAGAAATATCCAATTGAGATGAAAATAGACATACTCCTTCAATTTAATCTCCTTCAGAAAAACAAAGACACTGAAATTTATTTCCAGGATTTTCTTTTTTTACTTAAAGGGTATATGTATTAGGGAAATTTTGAGTAGATGGGCTAGATGATCTCTGTTTTGAATCTGCTTTAACGTTCAATAGGTTTTACTTCATTATGGTAATCAGATATTAGATAATAACTTTCCTGGAATATTCTGTTACATTGAAAATGTGCATGATAGCTGAGATGATAGTCTATTTTAGTTTATAGAACGCCAATAATTTAAAACTTCAAGCTAGAAAACTTTTTATTAGTGGAGGGCACTGAAAGAGGGGTGAAATAGCAACTGCTGAGACATGAATTCTCTGGGCCTTAGAAGCCCATTACAGATGCCTTTCATCTGTGCATCTCCTTCTTCAAGTTGTTGGACCATTTCACCACTTACTTTTGAAATTTTGTTTTATTGAGGTCATAATAGTTTGTAATATTGTGAAATTTCAGTTGTACATGATTATTTGTCAGTCACATATATATGTGCCCTTTACCCCTTATGCCCAGCCCTCAACCCCCTTCCCCTCTGGTAACCACTAATCTGTTCTCTTTGTTCACTTGTTTGTTTATCTTCCACATACGAATGAAATCATACAGTGTTTGTCATTCTCTGTCTGGCTTATTTTGCTTAACATCATATCCTCAAGGTGTGTCCAGTTGTTGCAAATGGAATGACTTTGTCTTTTTTATGGCTGAGTGGTATTCCATTGTATACATGTACCACATGTTTATCCAGTCATCAGTTGATGGGCACTTGGGTTACCTCCATGTCTTGGCTATTGTGAATAATGCTGCAATGAACATAGGAGTGCATAAGTCTCTTTGAATTGTTCATTTCAAGTTCTTTGGATAATATGGTATTTCTACTTTTAATTTTTTGAGAAATCTCCATACTGTTTTCCATACTGGCAGCACCAATTTCCATTCCCACCAGCAGTGTATGAGGGTTCCTTTTTCTCCACATCCTCTCCAACGTTTGTTGTTTTTGTCTTGGTAATTATAGCCATTTTAATGGGCATAAGGTGATATCTCATTGTAGTTTTGATTTTCATTTCCCTAGTGATTAGTGATGTTGAACATTGTTTCATGTGCCTGTTGGCCATCTGTATATCTTCCCTGGAAAAATGTCTGTTCATATCCTCTGCCCATTTTTTGATCAGGTTGCTTGGTTTTTGTTGTGAAGTTGTATGAGTTCTTTGTATATTTTGGAGATTAACCACTTCTCATATATATGATTTGCAAATATTTTCTCCCAGTTGGTATGCTGTCTTTTCTTTTTGTTCATGATTTCCTTTGCCTTGCAGAAGCTCTTTAGTCTGATGAAGTTGCATTCGTTTATTTTTTCTTTTGTGTCCCATACCTGCGTAGACACGGTATTTGAAAAGATCCTTCTAAGACAGATGTCAGAGAGTGTACTGCCTAAGCTTTCTTTTAGAGGTTTTATGGTTCCACATCTTACCTTCAAGGCTTTAATCCGCTTTGAGTTAATTTTTGTGTATGGCAAAAGATAATGGTCTACTTTCATTCTTCTGCATGTGGCTGTCCAGTTTCCCAGCACCATTTATTGAAGAGAACTTCCTTTCTCCATTGTACATTCTTAGTTCCTTTGTTGAAGATTAGCTGTCTGTAGATGTGTGGTTTTATTTCTGGTCTTACTGTTCTGTTCTGTTGATCAGAACAGAACAGAACTGAACAGTGTGCATGTTTTTGTGCCAGTACCATGCTGTTTTGATTGCTATGGCTTTGTAGTATATTTTGAAGTCAAGAATTATGATGCCTCCAGCTTTGTTCTTTTTTCTCAGGATTGCTTTAGCTATTCAGGGTCTTTTGTTGCTGCATATGAATTTTAGGATTTTTTTGTTCTATTTCTGTGAAGAATGTCATTGGGATTCTGATTGGTATTGCATTGAATCTATAGTTTGCTTTAGGTAATATGGACATTTTAACTATGTTTATTCTTCCAATCCATGTGCATGGAATATCTTTCCATTACTTTATGTCATCATCGATTTCTTTCAATAATGTCTGCTAATTTTCATTGTATAAGTCTTTCACCTCCTTGGCTAAATTTATTCCTAGATATTTTATTCTTTTAGTTGTGATTATAAATGAGATTGTATTCTAGAGTCCTCTTTCTGTTAGTTTGTTATTCTAGAGTTTTCTTTCTCTTAGTTTGTTATTAGAGTATGGAAATGCAACTAATTTTTATAAGTTGAATTTGTACCCTGCAACTTTTCTGTAGTTGTTGATTATATCTAATAGTTTTCTGATTGGATTCTTTAGGGTTTTCTGTTATAAAATCATGTCATCTGCAAACAGTGAGAGTTTCACTTCTTCCTTGGCGATTTTGATGCCTTTTAGTTCTTTTTCTTGCCTAGTTGCTCTGGTCAAAACCTCCAGTACTATATTGAATAAGAGTGGTGAGAGTGGGCACCCTAGTTTTGTTCCTGTTCTCAGAAGGATGGCTTTCAGTTTTCCCTCATTGAGTACAATATTGGCTATGGGTTTGTTACACATGACCTTTATTTTGTTGAGGTATTTTTCTTCTATATGCATTTTATTGAGAGTTTTTATCATAAACTGATGTTGGATCATGTCAAATGCTTTCTCTGCATCTATTGAGATGATCATGTGGTTTTTATCCCTCACTTTCTTAATATGGTGTATCACATTGATTGATTCTCAGATGTTGAACTATCCCTGCATCCCTGGTATAAATCCCACTTGATCATGGTCTATGATCCTTTTAATGTATTGCTGTATTCTGTTTGCCAATATTTTGCTAAGGATTTTTGCATCTATGTTCGTCAGTGATATTGGCCTGTAATTTTCCTTCTTTGTGTTGTCCTGGTCTGGCTTTGGGATCAGGGTGATGTTGACCTCATAAGATGTGTTAGGAAGAGTTCTGTCTTCTTCAACTTTTTGGAATAGTTTCAAAAGGATAGGTACTAAATATTCTTTGAATGTATGGTAGAATTCTTCAGAGAAGCCATCTAGTCTTGGGTTTTTATTTTTTGGGAGGTTTTTGATTACTGTTTCAATCTCTTTACTTGTGATTGGTTTATTCAGATTCTCTATTTCTTTTTGGTTCAGTTTTGGGAGGTTGCTTGAGTTTAAGAATTTATCCATTTCTTCTAGATTGTCCAATTTGTGAACATATAGTTTTTCATAGTATTCCCTCTAATCTTTTGTAATTCTGTGGCATCTGTTGTAATTTATCCTCTTTCATTTCTAATTTTATTTATTTAAGCTTTCTCTCTTTTTTTCTTAGCGAGTCTTGCTAAGGGTTTGTCAATTTTGTTCATCGTCTGAAAGAAACTGCCCTTAGTTTCCTTGATCCTTTTTACTATTTTTTTGTTTCAATTTCATTTATTTCTTCTCTAATTTTTATTATTTCTCTACTTCTGCTGATTGTGGGCTGTGTTTGTTCTTCTTTTTCTAGTTCGGTTAGGTGTAGTTGAAGATTGCTTATTTGAGATGTTTCTTGTTTGTTAAGGTGGGCCTGTATTGCTATGAAATTCCCTCTTAGAACCACTTTTGCTGCATCTCATATGAGGTAGTATGGTGTATTTTCATTTTCATTTGTCTCCAGATATTTTTTGATTTCTCTTTTAATTTCTTCAATGTTCCATTGGTTGTTTGCTAGCATGTTGTTTAGTCTCCACATATTTGTCACTTTCCCAACTTTTTTCTTGTAGTTAATTTCTAGTTTCATAGCATTATGGTCAGAAAAGATGCTTGATATGATTTCAATCTTCTTAAATTTATTGAGGCTTGCTTTGTTTCCCAAAATATGGTCTATCTTTGAGAATGTTCCACATGCACTTGAGAAAAATGTATATTCTGCTGTTTTTGGATAGAGTGTTCTATACATATCTAAGTCCATTTGGTCTAGGTTTTCATTTAATTCCACTACTTCCTTGTTGACTTTCTGTCTGGATGATCTATTCATTGATGTAAGTGGGGTGTTGAGGTCCCCTACTATTATTGTGTTGCTGTTAATCTCTCTTTTTAGGTCTGTTAATAGTTGCTTTATGTACTTTGGTGCTCCTGTGTTAGGTGCACATATTTTGTAAGTGTTATGTCCTCTTGATGGAGGATCCCTTTTATCATTATATACTGCTCCTCTTTGTCTCTCATTGCCTTTTTTATCTTAAAGTCTACTTTGTCTGATATAAGTATGGCAACACTTGCTTTCTTTTGTTTGCCATTAGCTTGGAGTATTGTCTTCCATCCTTTCTCTCTGAGCCTGTGTTGTCTTTAGAGCTGAGATGTGTTTCCTGGAAGCAGCATATAGTGGGGTCTTGTTTTTGAATCTGTCCAGCCACTCTGTGTCTTTTGATTGGAGAATTCAATCCATTTACATTTAGAGTGATTATTGATATATGAGGGCTTAATACTGCCATTTCATCACCTATTTTCCACTTGTTCTGTATTTCCCTTCTTTCTTGTCCCATATATTTCTGACTGCCAGTTCAGTTTGGTGGTTCTCTATGATGGTTTCCTCCATTTTCTCTTTATTTATCATTTGTATCTCTGTTCTGATTTTTTGTTTAGTGGTTACCATGAGGTTTGTATAATAGAATTTGTACATGAGATGGTCCATTTTCTGATAACGTCTTATTTCCTTAGTCTAAACAGGTTCCATCCATTTCTTCTTCCCCATCTACATTATTATTGTCACAACTTATTCCATTTTGTGTTGTGAGCTTGTGATTAAAATGATGTGTTTATAAGGGTTTTTTTAATGCTTTCATTCCCTTTGTCTTTAATGTTATAATTAAGTGTTTACTAACCTGTTCTGATAGAAAGCTGCAATTTTCTGAATCTTTCTGTCTATTTATCCCTTTGCTCGCAGCCTTGTAAATCTTCCTCTTTTTTTTTTCCAGATATGAGGGCCTTCTTGATCATTGCTTGTAGGGAGGGAATCTTGTGGCAGTGAACTCCCTCAGCTTTTGTTTATCTGGGAAAGTTTTCATTTCTCCATTGTAGCTGAAGGATATTTTCACTGGGTAGAGTATTCTTGGCTGAAAGTTTTTGTCTTTCAGAATTTTCAATATATCATTGCACTCTCTCCTAGCCTGTAATGTTTCTGCTGAGAAATCTGCTGGAAACCTGAGAGGGGTTCCATTGTAGGTTATTTTCTTCTGCTTTGCTGCCCTTAATATTTTTTCTTTGTCATTTACTTTTGGCAGTTTTACTAATATATGCCTTAGAGAAGGTCTTTTTACATTGATGTAATTAAGGGTTCTATTAGGTTCATTTACTTGTAATTCTAGCTTCTTCCCCAGGTTTGGGAAGTTCTCGGCTATTATTTCTTTGAACAAGGTCTCTGCTCCTTTCTCCCTAAATTCTCCCTCTGAAATACCTATAATGCTTATGTTGCATTTCCTAATTGAGTGAGGTATTTCTAAGAGAATTTCTTCATTTCTTTTTAGTCTTAGTTCTCTCTCCTCCTCCATTTGGAGCATTTCTATATTTTTATCCTCTAAATTGGTAATTCTGTCCTCTATAGTATCAGCTCTGTTATTTAAGGACTCCAGATTTTTCTTTATCTCATTCATTTGGCTTTTCATCTTCAACATTTCTGCTTGTTTTTTTTTTTATAGTTTCCATCTCCTTTGTGAAGAATTTCCTCTGTTCATTAATTTTATTCCTGATATCATTGAAGTGTCCTTCTGAGTTTGCTTGTAACTCATTGGGTTTTTTATAATAGCTATTTTGAATTCTCTGTCATTTAGATGGTAAATTTCTGTGACTTCATGATTGATTTCTGAGTACTTGTCATTGTCCTTCTGGTCTGGACCATTAATATACCTCTTCGTGCTATTTGATGGGGTGGATGTGTGCTGCTGCATAGTGCTAGTGTCTGGTCTCAAATTCCACCTGTTGCCACTTGGTGGGGGGTAGGAGGTGCTGTGTATTCTGAGCCTGCCATGATCCCTGGCAGCTGTGCCTGTCCTTTGGAAGCTGTGCTGACTGGACTCATTTGTGTTTGCCTGCTGGCTGTCAATGCTTCACACAGATAGGCACACAGGTGTTCTGGCTAGGCTTTCTTGGTCTGGTCGACCAGCTGAGCTGTTCGACAGGTGGGGGGAGGGGCACTTTCTTTCTCATGTATGATCCCAGAGGTGCTTCTGCTCTGCATTCATTGTTTGCCTTCCTGGGGTGCTCGGCTTGGTGAAGACGCCCCTGAAATTGCTTGTCCTCCTTGGTGTGGAGCATTCCCACTGGCTGAGAGGCAGATCCAAGAATGAAGGCATTCCCACAGAGGGCTGCCCTTTCCCCCTCTCCTCTCAGAGCCATATGTGGTCCCATGTCCCAGATCACTGCCATTCAAGGAGGGAAAGGAGATTCCCTTTCCTCCTTACACTGCCTTCCTGGGAGTCCAGCACCTCCACTATCAGACATATGACTGCATAGATCTCTCAGACATCTGTTGTGTTTTGTGAATGTCCTTTGTTGGTTTATGAGGGTCCTTTTCATTGTATCTTTGAGGGAGAGTCTAAAGAAGAGCTCACTGCCATGATGCTGAAGTCACTTCTCCTCACCACTTACTTTTAAGAGTAATTAAAACAAATCAGATCTTCTCTCTGTCTATGAATTATTGGCTGACAGACTAGACATAAATTGATGTTCAAAATTAAGTTTATGAATTATTTGGAGTTCTACTTACCTCTTTGCTTCTAGCTTCCTACCTCTCACTACCAACAATCATTAGTTCCTGATGATCACAGAGCTTTAGGCATTCTTCTTGATCTCCTAACTTGTGAACAAAATTTAGAAAGTCACTGATAGTTATTACTGAATCAATAATAAATTCAATGAGACAATAGAAAAAAGTAGTGTCTTCTACCAAGGAGCTTGTATTTTCTATGCATATATGGTAAAAATTTGATAAACTACTATACAGCTTCAAAGTTATCCTCAGGTTATTCTCTATGTAAAGAATGATAATATGTTTGAAATAAATCACATACAGTCAAAAAAGAGAAGGAAAAAACCCTGATTAGCTACTAAAGTATAAAATAAAAAATAAGTCTTTCTATAATGAGTAGGTTTGACATGAAGGAAACACCTTCTAAATATGGACAATATGACCATTAAGAGAAATTTTTTTTAGAAATAAAACAATTCTTTTTGCTAAAACAGAAATAAAGTTATATCTATGTAGTAAACCAACAAATGAAGTTAAAAAAGTTAAATAACATTAAATCAATCTATGTCTCTTTTATCTCATAAATGTCAACATGCTGTTTATAATAAAAATTTAGTAATCTTTTCTGAAGCATATTCTAATTTCTCCTTTTATGGTCTAAACTGAGGTAAGTCCTTTGCAAATAAACAGAAAAAATTAAATACAGAATGGAAGTTAAAATCTATTTTGTGCTAAAACTTTCTAAAATGACAAAGACTAAAGTGATTGGGAAAACGTAACCATCTATCATCTAGCAAGTGTACTTTAAGAAAACAATAATTTAAGAATTTACAATAAATTCTTAACTTTTTAACTTCTTAGAGATTGGGTTTGTATAATTCAGAGGGTTACAAAGCTAGAACGCTTACAGGGTTAAGACAAGCATTGAAAATGGGTGAAGTAGGGTGAAGGGAGGGTGAAGTGAGGGAAAAATGGAGTGATGGAAATGTTATTGAACTGGAAAGTCCATTGGCTGCTGAGAAAAGACTCTTCTCATAGCCAGCTGACCACAGCCAGTTGGGAGGCAGAAAAATGAAATAGAACTAAAAAAAATATATATATTTTCCTATCAAATCCCCAGATTTTTAAATGTTAGAAACTAATTTTTAATACATCACACAGGTCAAAGCAAACAAAGTGGTGGGCCAGATGATCAGCCACTTTCATCCTCTGGAACAAGAACCATAAGCTCTCTCAGGGTATGAGAAAGCCCACATTGTAGAATGTGCTAAGGCTAATGTGGATCATGGCTGTATCTAGAAACAGAACAAATTTTAAAGATGAATCTGGCTTACTTTTTCATAATTGACAATAAAAAATAGAAGTAGGAAAAGAAAAATACATTGGAGATACATTTTCTTCTGCTACATTTTAAAAGATTTGTAATTTAGAATTATAATGTTGGAACTGCAATCACATCAGAAAGCAGCATCTGTTATCTTCTCTAATTGGAATGATTATGCATTATATTCTTTATTTCTCTTCTGAGCTGGTTTCTCAAAAGGTATGGTAAAACCAACAAAATAGTTTATCTAAGTTTCATAGTGTGGTCAGCTGTTTACTCATAAGTTCAATAAAATCAATTAATTTTTAATGTTTTATTAATTTTGAAATTGGTGATTAAAAATAGCATTCTTATAGTTGGATTTAGTTTTTGTGACAATGAAGCAATTCTTTCTAGTGAGGAGGGACAAGGGTGCGAGAAAAAATACCACTAACATTTATCTAAAAAAAGATTTCTCAGTTTTCGAGATTAACATCAGCAGCAAAAAGAAGTCTTTTAAAAATATAATTTAATATGATATTAAAAATCTCAACAATTTTATATCCAGCTTTTCTAGATATAATGTAAATACTATTCACACTTGCTAATACCTATGATCATATTTGTTTGACTTGTGTCCTACTGGTTTAGAAATTCTGGGAAATGAGAGGCAATTTCGTCTGTTTATGTCCTGATATTCGACCTGTTGATTTTCCATTCCATAACTCAGCATTTTTTCAAACTGTGGATCAACAAGTCAGTTTAGTAGCCTCTGATTAGAATTTTCTTCTGGATAAATGGAATAGAATAGAAAATGTTAGAGAGCAATGAATATAGTAAGAATAGGTGATATGTTTAAACTTTTTATTCCACTTGGTTCACACACACACAAATATACTGGGCCGCAATGTAAAATGTATTTCTCATTATGAGCCTTTGTCAAAAAAGCTTGACAAAAACTTCTCATATTCACATGTAAAAGATTTACATGTGATTTTGCATTTATAGAAATTGAATTTAAAGAAGGAGAAACCCAGCACATTGTTGAAATTGAAGTAATCTTCGATGGGGTAAGAGAGATGAGAGAGGCCTTCACTGTTCATCTAAAACCTGATGAAAATATGATAGCAGAGACGCAGGTAAGTAATAAAATGTGGATATAAATTCGTGGCCAGCATTTCATTAAGGATAATGCATATAAGCATCACATAGTGTACAATAAAGTAATGGGACTTTGGACAAGCTTTATATAGAGGAGATGCACAGAATCCCTTTTCACCTCCTAAATAAATTTTCTTCCAATTAGATCATAATCAAGAAATTCTTATCTCTTTCTTTGAAAACTCTTGTTGATAGAAACCCCAAAACTATAGTCACTGAGCCCCACACCAGCCCACTTACCCTCCCTGTGTCTCAGTAACAATTGAATTTGAGATTAACCTCCAGTGAGAAAGCATCATCTGAGCACAAAGATGAGACAATTAATTCAGTACTACAACTCATTAAAACACACATTTTAACTCACAAAGCTTAGCTTGCTAACCCTTAAAATTCCCACTTGTTAAATTCCCAATTTAATAAAGCTACTCATCCTAGCTTTATTAAATTGATGTCCAGAACCTCAATGACCAAAATGCTACAGTCCTAACACTTTTTTCTGTTTCTTTAATTTATATTATATCAGCAAACAAATTTTCTTCAAGATAAACATAGTTTTCACAGAATTGTGACCTTTAAACCTAAAGTAACTTTTAAAACTAAAGTCTTAATTACATAAAAAATGTCTTTTATTGTTACTTTTATGGAGCATTGTATTAAACTCTTTTGGGCGAAAGGAACACATAAAAGCTCCTTTTAAGAGTTTACATGGAAATAGATTTGGAAACTGTGATATTTAGTTGGATGTTGGAAGTTTATTCAGGAGCTAAGGAAAATTTATCAGCAAGGTGTTTGTGTCACCTTCCCAGGAGCAGATTCTAGGGGAGGAAGACAATTCCTCTACCTTTTGGGTCCTTCTGGCTGAGTTACAAATTAAATTGATATGAGACAGAAAAACAGGAGAAAATCAGACAAAGCTTTACAACGTGTATACATGGCAGAAGCCCAGGAAAACTGGGTAACTCACCAGAAGGGCTGAGGTTATCGTCTTAAATACTGTCTTTAGCTAAAGATGAAGAAGGATGTTCGGGATGTGGGGAGACAGTTATGGGAGGTTACCAGAAAAGGACAGTAAACAAGAGTAAGATTATTATGCAGAGTTAAGTCCTTGCCTTCCACATTGATAAGCGTTTCTAGAGATCAGGTCATCCTCCTGTTCCTGGTACAGAAAGGGAGACATCTTTACAAATGGAGATTTCCCTTATAAATGTAAATATCTCCTACAAAGGGTAACTGATACCTCGCTTTCAGAGCTTTGATGATGTCTGAAGTTTTTTAAAAAAATAACCAGCCCCAAATAATCCTCATGCCAAAGAGACACATCTTGTGATGGCAAATTCTGCTACCCTACAAGATGTTCACAGGTTCCTCTTCTGTCTGTGACTCAGCTTCTCCCTCTGCCTATGCTTCAGGCTGTGCTTCTGGTCTCTGCTCATTAAAGCTTTGCTTTTCTCTGGCGTCCACTTCAGTGCGGCCCTGCTATCACATGACCTCTAGGATCTGCCTTCTCTCAGAGTGCCTTTCAACTTTCCTTCCACTGTCAATTAATTGACTTTTTCATGGATCTTCCACTTCATAACACCCAGACAGATTTAGCTATCATCACAATTTGGAGAAAAAAATTAGAGCTCAAATACCTAGTGGACCAGTGGCCAACTCAGGCTGCCAACCCAGGGCAACCCAGGGAAGTATAAAATATGACCAACGTGCCAGTGTTGTCTGAAACAAACTACATGGGGCCTGTCACTCTGCAGGGGCTCTGCATGTGACAGTTTTCATCATAATGAGGCCAAAGATTTATCTAGCATCATAGGAAATGTCCTGTACAATAGAAGCACCAAGAGTCAAATATTTCAGTAATCACATCTTTTCCTTCTAGATGACCAAAGCCATTGTGTATATAGAAGAAATGAACAGTATGGCAGATGTCACTTTTCCTTCTGTCCCTGAAATTGTGTCCTTACTGATGTATGATGACACTTCCAGAGCTAAAGAGAGTGCTGGACCCATGTCTGGCTATCCTGTCGTCTGTATCACAGTGAGTAGGAAATTGACAAAATTGAGGAAAACTGTAAAATAATTATTTAAAATAATTATAAACATTAACCAATATAGTATTGGCTTTGTCATGAAGAAATTAAAGTGGTAAAATACTAAAAGGTTTAAGTTTTGAACTTTGGAAAGGAAAATAAAACATTAATCAAATAAAGCTCCGATTTTTCTTCCTTTATCTAACAGAGGTTTATTAACTGATGTACACAGTGTGTTATCTCATGTTATCTCATGGTCTGTCACTGATAGAAAAATAAATGTGCTGAACTCTGCACTAAAGGAATTTAAAAATAAGGAAGAGAAAAATATACAGGAATCACTCAGTCTACTATAGGGCAAGATGTGACTGTTATTATCATGAGAATGATGCACACTAGCTAAGGCTGCGCCTCCATGTGTGAAGGAAGGCTTGGGATGGTCTGGTGGAATTTCAGTAGTTTAAGATAAGAGTCAGATAAGGGAAGGTCATTCCAGGAAGAAGTGATTGCAACACAAGATTCATTTAGAGGAACAGCATTTAAAAATGGCATATTATCATCACTTTTTTATGTGCCTTCTCTTAACTCGAAATTATAAGCTCCTTGTGAGCAAAGACTGGGACATATTTATTTTTGCATAACAACAGCCCTGGTATAAAGACCTACATATAATAGGTACACATAAATGTTTATTAAATTAACCTAATAATTTGGTGCCAAGTCATAGAGGTCTTTAAATGTTGTATTAAGGAATGTGGGCTTTGTTTATTGGGTAGCAGGGAGTTCTTGCAAGGAAGAATGGTGTGAAAAGAGGGATTATGTTGGCGTGTCAGCAGGGCAGCTGCGTCACTTGTCTAGAAAGGGTCTGAATTAGACTGGGAAGTGGGTCTGGGAAGGGGAAGGAAGGGACCAACTTAAGAAACATTGGGAAAGAGGCAACCAAGTTCACTGACCCACTGGATGTAGGGGAAAGATGAGAGAGAGGTGGGGGGAGGAGGAGAGAGGGAGAAAGAACAACGATGATTTGGCAACTCCGAGGGTTCAACAGATGATGAAATGAATAGCAGTTTTACACGTATCAAGTTAGAGGTAGAAATGGAAGCTGATTGAAATGGAAGATTAGAGTTCATAAAAGCTATTCTGGCTAGGACAGGAATTTGAAAGTTGCATGACTAGCATGTAGAAATGGAAAAAGCAGCAGTGAAAACACTATACTAGAGAGAACTTGAGAGGATCCTTTCCACATTGTTCTGTACCCTGGCCCTAACATAGTTGTTTGTTTTCCATAGGCTTGCAACCCTAAATATTCAGACTATGACAAGACAGGCTCTATCTGTGCAAGTGAGAACATCAATGACACTTTGACGCAGTACCGATGGCTGATTAGTGCTCCCGCTGGCCCTGATGGTGTGACCAGCCCCATGAGAGAAGTGGACTTTGACACCTTTTTTACATCATCCAAGATGATCACTTTAGACTCCATATACTTTCAGCCTGGCTCCCGGGTGCAGTGTGCGGCTCGCGCCGTGAATGCCAATGGCAATGAGGGCCTGGAGCTGATGAGTCCTATTATAACCATCGGCAGAGAAGAAGGTAATGCACTGCCATTCTCACACGAAGACCACTGGAATGCCAGGGAATATTATAAATGTCTAACTCTGGTTATTAACTCTTCCAAATGCCCCCATGTATTCCCTAATACCCTATAAAATCCCATTTTTGCAAAAATATTATTTAGAAAACAAATATTTATTCATTCCATTTATTTTTATTTATTTTTGTGTTTGTGTGAGGAAGACTGGCCTTAAGCTAGCATCTGTTGCCAATCTTCCTCTTTTTGCTTGAGGAAGATTGTCGCTGAGCTAACATCTGTGGCAATCTTCCTTTCTTTTTATATGGGATACTGTCACAGTGTGGCTTGACAGTCTGCACCCAGGATCCAAACCTGTGAACCCTGGGCCGCCGAAGTGGAGCACGCAAACTTAAGCACTATGCCACCAGGCTGGCCCCTATTCATTCTATTTTTATCACCTATTATATGCCAGACTTTATGATGGCAATAAGAAAAATAAGGCAATATTCCTGTCCTTGAGGAGTTCATACTCAGTTGAGGACACAGACAAATTTTAGGTCTGGGCAAGGCTCAAAGTGCAAAAACAGGAGTGATTATTTCTTCCCTGAGTGGGTCAGGAAAGGTTTCATCAGAGGAGGTGCTTAGCTGAATCTTGAAAACAGCAGAGAAAAAGAGCATGAGTAATGACTCACGGAAGCATGAAAGCACCTGGACTATTCTGGGAACTACAAGCAGAGAAGTAGGGAACCATGGGAGAGAGAGAGGAGAGAGGATCAGGAGATGAAGCGGGATGGTGTGCAAGGACAATATGTGACACCAAGGCACTCCAAGCTGGTTGTTGGATGAGTAGGAGTTTGCTGGGGCAGGAGGGGAAGGACAATCCAGGTAGAGAGCTATGGACCAGTGCCCATACCTTGTTATTACCAGGGATGTTCAGGCCAGGAGCCCAGACACATTGTGGGTGGAGAATAGGATGTAGCAAGAGACAACACTGAAAAGACAGGAAATCTACTTTATAACAAATCCTTCACTCTGCAGAAGAATTTTTAAATTAGATTTTTAATAGAACAGTCTATTTATAAGATTCTATTTCTAAAACTTCCGTATGCATACAACATTTTAGAAGTTACTTTGTTCTATAAAGAAAAGTTATATGTACCACCTCCCACCATGATATATTCAGGATCAATATGTATTGATAGCCTGTATAAGAAACATGTTCTTTTATTAGGATTAAAACATATAGTTTTTAAATTTGCCTTAAAAACAAACTATTGTGTTGGTACCAAAAAATAAATAAATAAACAATGCCTTAAAATGAGTTCCCCTATTAATAAAACAGACAGACCAGGTGCTGGGGCCTGCCTCTGATTTTATTCTAAGTACCTGTCTGTTCCCTCTGTTTTGTACAAATAGAAAAGAAATTATATATTCCCCAGTTCTCTTGAAAGTATAATCCAGCATCTTGGTCCCTACTGTGATATTAAAATGAAAACATCACAACTCTCTTAAAGCAAATGTTGGAGGAAGATTTTCATGTCAAAATTCTTGAAGGCCGCAGAGAGAGGATAGATAGATAGATAGATAGATAGATAGATGGATAGATACAGAGAGAGAGATGATAGATGGATAGATAGAAATAAAATGATAATTTTATATCATTATGTGTATCAGTATGTGTATGTGTGTATCAGTATGTTTTATATCAGTATGTGTATTATAAATTATAATTTATAATATGTAATAACAATATAATACGCATACTGTAAGAAATTATATGTAGAGAGAAAACTCTACTGTATACATTTTGCTCTCTGATTCTAAAACATTCTTTGTTTTAAAAGTGAGTGCATTTTTAGTTTTATTTGCTTATAAATAATGTATATTTTATAACTAGTCATAAGTATATCATTCTAGGGTAAACATCCAATTCACTTAAACTACACTTACTTTTTTCTATTGCCTTTTAATAATTTTTACTCTCTGTTCACACTTTATATTAAAATGATTTTGTGAATATACTCATAACCTAGAATGTCCAGCACATGTTAAATTATATTGAACAATAACTATTTTTTCTCAAACTTTATAAAATACCTCAAATGTTAAGAAGTAGCCACTGAACTGTCTACTGTGAGTACTTCTCACACTATGGTCTTCTGCTTCCTTATGATGTCTACTCTCAGCAATGCCCTTAGTCCACAGAGAATTTTAAAGTATGTAGAAAAATAATAGCACCTTCTTTTTTCTTGCTGAGGAAGGTTGTCCCTAAGCTACCATCTGCTGCCAATCTTCATCTTTTTGTATGTGAGCCACTGCCATGGCATGAACACTGACAGACGAGAGGTGTAGGTCTGTGCCTGGGAGCTGAACCTGAGCCACTGAAGCAGAGCATGCTGAACTTAACCACTAGGCCTCTGCGGCAGGCTCAATAGTGCCTATTTTAAAAATATTCTTTAGGTCTTGTCTATCTTCTTTTAGCATAAATATGTTCATTTTTCCTTGAGGTCTTTGTCAGCCCCGGGTGCCAGGGATAGTGGGAGCAGAGCCGTTCTCAGCTAAATTGCGCTACACAGGCCCCGAGGACCCGGAGTACGCAAACCTTATCAAGCTAACTGTCACGATGCCACACATTGATGGTAGGTGACTTGGGTAAGCAAATCCGTGGAGGTGGTTTGGGCTTCTCACTACCTGGTTTATTTTACTGAACACACTAAATAACCAAGCAGACAATTACTGCTCAGTCTGCTGCTCCTGCTTCTTGCAAGTGTTTCTGCTTTCTTTCTGCCCAGTTTTTTAAAAAGTCTGTCAATTTAAGCATTCTCTAAAATTAGACAAATTTAATACATGTCCAAATACAATGAAACAAAACACTGGTTAGTAATCTAAGTGGACTTACAGAAAAGCCTTTGCGTATCTCAGTGCTCACCTTCAACACGTATTTGATATTTCGTAGCTGGAATTTTATAGGGCTATCCCAGTATTTATCGCAATAACTAAGACATTTCCTAGGCACTAAAATAAAATGAAAAATGCAACTAACAATATTGTATTTTGTGTTCCTTTTCTCTGGAAAGGGAAGTGGAGCCAGAATTTGTGAGTCAGTGACCTTACCCACACTTTATGAACATTTCCCCATGCACAGCAGACATTGTCAAGTTGTATTCCACTCAGTTCACTTTATACTGAAGTAAGTTGTTAGTATTAATTTTATTACTTGGTGTGTTAGTTATATTTTAAGTAGGTAAGGGAGAGGAGATATTAGGAAGTATTGAGAACTACAAGGTAGAAACTCTCTCTCTCAGAAAAAGGACATAATTCTGCTTTGTCTGCTTATTACAAACCCAAATTTGTGCTGGTGGGGGGGGTAGATGGGCAGGAATCTGTGCCTCTTTACTTTACAGCATAATGCTGGTCCCACATTTGACCACGCCATCCTAGGCTCATGTGGGACATGTGACTCAGGGGTGCAAAGGGCTGAGGAGGAAACCATCTGGGAAAAACAGACCCATGGCAGTGAGAGGATCAGCGTGGAAAAGTCAAATAATATCTTAGGATCATTTTGATGTGAGCTTTCATGTCACAGATCTCCTGAAAAATTCCAGGGACCCCCAGGGGTCCTAGGACACCATTTGATAATCACTGCTCTGGAGTGTTTTATAAGACTGGTCATCTCAAGAGATAAGGAAACTGTGAAGTGTTCTAAGCCCTTTACTGGTGGCAAGAATGGTAACAATGGTGACACTTCCTCGTAGGCATGCTCCCTGTGATCTCCACCAAGGAGCTGTCCAACTTTGAGCTCACCCTCAGTCTTGATGGCACGAGGGTTGGAAACCACAAGTGCTCCAACCTCCTGGATTATACTGAAGTGAAGACCCACCACGGTTTCTTGACTGATGCTACAAAAAATCCAGAAATAGTTGGAGAGACATATCCTTACCAGTACAGCTCATCTATCAGGGGTTCCAGTACGTTACGCTTCTACCGAAACCTGAACCTAGAGGCCTGTTTATGGGAGTTTGTTAGCTACTACGACATGTCGGAACTTCTCACTGACTGCGGAGGCACCATCGGAACAGATGGGCAGGTATGGACTTTTAACATCTGAGCTTTGGCCACTGGATAAACTGGTTGCTTTTGTTCAGTTACATGGATTTAGACTAAATTCTGACTCTAGTCTTCCATCTTGGTGTTGTAGGTCATTAGGTACAAGAGGGACTAGAGAATTGGCATGAGTGGTGTGAAAATCCATGTCTACTGGAACGTGTCAAAATATATGTATTTTTTTAGCAATGCTCGAAATCTGTTCTGATTTTATAGAAATCCAAATACTAATTACTCTTGAAAGTATACATTATCATATCTTGTATATATATACACATACATATGTATATATATGCCTGTGATGTCTCATAAACCATCTAAAATGAGGACTTACAGGGCCAGCCCAGTGGAGCAGCAGTTAAGTTTGCATGCTATGCTTTGGCAGCCCAGGGTTTGCCAGTTCGGATCCCAGGTGCGGACCTATACACCCCTTATCAAGCCATGCTGTGGCAAGCATCCTACATATAAAGTAGAGGAAGATGGGCATGGATGTTAGCTCAGGGCCAGTCTGCCTCAGCAAAAAAAGAGGAGGAGCAGCAGCAAATGTCAGCTCAGGGCTAATCTTCCTTAAACAAAAAAATTAATAAATAAATAAAATGAGGATTTAGAATCCTCAGAGTCAGTCTAGTTTTTCTCCCTTTACTGTCTTTCTTCTTCCTCTACCATCTATCTTTCCTTCTATCCTCATTTCTCCTCTTTTCTTTCCAGTTTTCTCCCTTTTCCTCCCTCTCTTTCATTTCTTCATCACTAACATAATCTAAAGTGTTTTCATTAAAAGCTTATTGTTGTTTCTACTCCTGTTCATACTGCACAGGCAGACTTTCACACATAAAATACACACACACAGTCCTCCTCACTACCATCATCATCAACAACGTTGTTGTTAAAATGATAGGGAAGCAAGGGCTCTGATAGCAGTTGTAATAGAGAATCTAAAATATGTAGGGTGTAGTTTAGAGCTGTAATGAGTATTTTAACTAAAAGCTATGCTCTGTCCTATCAGGACTGAACAAAGAGTTTATATAAATAGGATTATACATTAAAGTGTTGAAAGGTACCCAAAATACATCATGTCTTTCAAGATTTAGCCAAGACGAATTTTTTCTGTGCTATATTCCTGTGGTGTTAAAATATAAAACATGTAGTAGCAAGAGAAAAGTAGATGATAACTCACTCTCTGTCTAATCCCACAGCAAAGCTGTGAAAGCTGACAAGTTCAGCTGGTGTTATGTCAGGTAGGCAGTCATATATTTTGTCTTGGAACGTTGGACCCCAAGGTAGTGAGACATTATTTTAACCACCTCCTCTAAAAGCAGAAAAATATTCAGAAACTTGTATGGATTAGTAAAAGTCCCACATAAAAACACCAACAGGAAGACAGCATGGAACAGTGGAAAGAGGCTGGATAATGGAACCAAGCAAATGCAGACCCAAATGTGCTCTGATGTTTTCTAGCTGCACGTCCTTGGGCAAGTCACTTACGCCCTCACCAGTGTTACCTCTTCCGCCCCTCTTCCCCAGCCTATCTTTGCCACCTGAAAGAAACATGAAAGAAAAAAAAGCCCTATCCCCAGAATAAAAATAAAGACTCATATTAAAGCTACGTCAGCCTTTTCCTTTATAGGTCAAATATCTCAGTTCCTTTAGCTCTTTCTCACAGAGCTTGTTTTCAATCCATTATTAATTATTCCTGCTTTCTTTCTGGTGGCTGTTCTCTTAGGATCTTGCTTAAGTCACAGAATCCATTGGCATAAATAAAATTGGATATAGTAATAGGATTACATTGTAGTTCTAGTTCTTCCCTGGTAAAAATCCCTTCGTACTTGGAGCTTCTCTGGGGGTCTCATCTAGTCTATAGAATGTTTTCATCCTCCAGAATGTTTTCTAGCTTCTCTGAAAAATGGCAGCACTTTTCCATCTTTTATATATGTAACCCAGAGAACCTTCTCTACTGAAAACTTGGCACTTATCCCGCTTAAGCCTTGTAGTATTATATCTGCCCACTTCTCCAATGTATCAAGGGCATTTGAATGCAAATCTTGCCCTCTAATGTGCTCATCTTTCCATCCAAACTGTACTATAAAACACTCAGTTGGGGCTGGCCCCATGGCCGAGTGGCTAAGTTCGCGCGCTCCGCTTCGGCAGCCCAGGGTTTTGCCGGTTCGAATCCTGGGCGCAGACAAGGCACTGCTCATCAAGCCATGCTGAGGCGGTGTCCCACATGCCACAACTAGAAGGACCCACAACTAAAAATACACCACTATGTACCGGGGGGCTTTGGGGAGAAAAAGGAAAAATAAAATCTTTTTAAAAAAAACCATTCAGCTAAACTGAATTTATGTTCCCAGGTTTTTGTTGTTGTTGTTGTTTTAACCACAGTTCCACTGTTAATTCTTTAAGTTTGGTGTTTTTCTCTTCCCAGTACCTCTGCTAGCTAGAAAAGTCATTGCTCTGCTTCTATAGTTGAGCTGCCAATGGTTCTACTCCCTTAAGTGAAAACTGGCGACTACAGGTTTCGGTGAAGTTTCACCTGCCTGAAAGGCTTATGTTACATAATAGTAGGAATAACAGAGAGCACACTGTGAGAATTATTGAGCCATCCAGTTCTTAACTGGTTTATGTTACCTTCTTAAGTAGGATGGCCAGTTTGTTGTGAGTTTCTTCTGGAAGGATTGTTCTGCTTTTCTTTTTTTTTTAATTTACATACAGTGAGATGCTTAGATCTTAAGAGTAGCATTCTCTGCCCTGGGTGTTTTTTTTTTTTTGTGAGGAAGATTGCTCCTGAGGCGTCTGTTGCCAATCTTCCCATTTTCTTCCCTTTTTTTTCCTTCCCAAAGCCCCAGTACATAGCCATATATCATAGTTGCAGGTCACTCCAGTTCTTCTATGCGGGATGCTGCCACAACATGGCTTGATGAGCGGTATGCAGGTCTGCATGCAGGATCCGAACTGGCGAACCCTGGGTCACCAAAGTGGAGAGTGCAAATCCAACCACTCAGCCACAGGGCTGGCCCCCGGATTGTTTAATAGACTAACCATGATGATCAACATAATAGAGATGACCAGATTCAGTGTGAATCATTGAAATTTCAGGATTT
Organism: Equus quagga; assembly: GCF_021613505.1. Taxonomy (NCBI): domain Eukaryota; kingdom Metazoa; phylum Chordata; class Mammalia; order Perissodactyla; family Equidae; genus Equus; species Equus quagga. The sequence continues at coordinate 64,691,397 of NC_060272.1, read as the reverse complement.
TGTTATAAAATTCTAAAAGCCTCAGGGTGAACTAAATAGCAATACAATCTAATAAAACATGTTGCTTACTCTTAGAATGAAGCTCAGAGATGGCCATCTCATTTTCCCCTGCTTTCTTCCTTTGGCTTAAACTTCTACTTCTCCCCTAGCAAATGATGTTTTCCTATATCCCCACCTGCCCCGGCCAGCACACATTATTTAAATATAGGTGAGGGAAAAGAAAATACAAATTAAAGTAGAAGAAATTTAACTCTTTGAGATATTTCCCTGATTTTGCCCCCATTAGTTTTGGGTTCTAGAGAAGAAGAGAAAATATCCAATATAGTACTAACAATAACAGTAATGATGATAACAACAGTATTAGCTAACATTTATTTAACGTTTATTTTGTGCCTGCCATCCTTCTGTGTACTTTACATACTTCCACTAATTCTGTCCTCACAACACCACTACAAGACAAGTGCTAATTTTGTCCTCTTTTTAGAGATGAGAAAGCTGAACCAGAGAGAATTCACATAACTTGCCCAAATTCAATTCACTTGTAAGCCTTTGCTCTTATCCACATCATGATACTTACCTGGACATGTAATTGACTGAATTAAAAGTCATTTAACTGAGTGAATGTGAGGAATGGATACGGTCGCAGATGCGATTACAAGAAAGGCAAATGAACTTTTCTCTCTGTTCTTGATGTAAGAACGCTGCCCAACAGTGGTCATGCAGATGTGTGCCAGATTACACAGACACCCACTGTTGGGGAAATTATGCAAATGCACGCCTTAATGCCAGTGGTCTACAGCTTCTTCTGAGTACTGGCAGAGCAGATTGAAATGAAAACAGGTTTCACAAGACAGCACCTGAAGGAAAGCAGCTAAATGCTTGGTGAATGCCTTCTCCTTTAGATTTGCACAGAGTTTTACAAACTTTTACATTTCTGCATTTAGGATGGGAAAATGGGCAACAGCAAAGGTAAACCATCAACAGGGACTAAACTTTCTTGAGAGGAACTTCATAGTTTTATTGCCCATTCCATTGGACAACAGCACCCGAAGGAAACCAATACTGCTCAGGTCTATTTGTCGGCTGCCAATTCTACACAGCTCTGGCCACGCATCTAACAGATGCTACTTGCCCTCTTCCAGTCCTTTTCTAGACTTGGCATCTTAGATCAAGGTAATTACCGTGCAAACAAATTTTCCTAACTGGTAATTGCTTCTGTGTGGAACAACACGGTGAAGAATTGATTGTTTTTTCTTCATGTGTTCTTAGTAGCTAAAGCTACTGCCATGAAATATTGCCAAGTCCCTGCGTTTTTCTTTGTGATTGAAAAGCGGCTTCTAACACACCCTGACAGGGTTTTCTGCCTTCCCTAACCTCCCACATTCAGCTTATTTAACTTATAAAAAGAGTTGCCAAACTGAAGGAATCAGCTGAAACATTCAGGACAGTTATCTGTTAACAGCAAAGGAAGTTTTATGCAATTTGACTATTTTAGTATAGCTTTAGCTGATATTAAGACTTTATGCTTTTTGCCATCTTATTCATTGCACGTTCATTCATTAAAGAAATATCCAGTAAACACCTCCTCTGTGCCAGGAACCATACCAGGTACCTGGTGAGGACCCTCGACAAAGTAGAGTTATAAGAGTCAAATCCTCACTCTTATAAAAGTTAAGAATTTTACTTGCCAAGGAAAAGAAACTTGGAATTTCTCTAATGATATTCAAAGTTAAAATCATTTTTAATAGTGTTTCTAAAATATAAAGGCAGATAAATAGCAGGAAAAGAAAAGCAGATAAATAATTCTGCTCCACCTTTTTGTATGATGTGTTTTGTACATAAAATTTTAAATTGTTTGGGTATACAATGAAAAATACTTGTGATGCGAAATAGTTATTAAAGTTAAACTAAGTTTTTAAAACTCTTGGATATTTTTGGCAATTTTTCTCTTGAAAACAACTTCCTTTAAAAATAAAAGACCTCAATTCATTCCACCTTCCATCGGCCTGGCTGTCTGTATTGCAAGGTCAGAATCTTAACTCTCACTTTGTTGGGTAAACGGCAACTAATAACATGGTTCAAGGAGCATGAAAAAGCTGCAGAAATGCAACTTCAATTACAGTTTGCACTTGAAACATGAAGTTGTAATGAACTTATGAAAAGACATGGTATGATTTTTGAAAGAGTAAACATGTTTTTTCTTAGTTGCTTGGTTCAAGGAATAATTTTCCTTTCTTTTTGCTATGTGTTTGATTTAGAAACAAAGCTTTGGTGCTTTAGAAGTCATCTCTTTTCATCCCATTATTTTTTACTTAGTACACAGATTTACTCTTTTTTACATGTATGCCATGCTAAATCATTTTTGCAAGAAATAGCAAGAAGAATCCAAAATGTACAACTTTCATGAAGCATATTATTTCCTATTTTGTGAAATTTGTCAATTAATTTTTTAATAAAGTGACTTTCTTAAATGAAAGTGATGATATCACCATGGGAAGCTGGAGAACTAAAAAAGTGTAAAGTAAGAAAAACATCTCACTCATTATCCCTCTATCACCGTACGCACACATATTTTCTAGTCTCTTTTCAATATACATACACATTTTTAATAGTAGCAGTGTAGTATTGTTTATACCATTTTGTATACTTTTTTTTTTTTTTTTTTGAGGAAAATTAGCCCTGAGCTAACTACTGCCAGTCCTCCTCTTTTTGCTGAGGAAGCCTGGCCCTGAGCTAACAATCGTGCCCATCTTCCTCTACTTTTTATGTGGGACGTCTACCACAGCATGGCCTGCCAAGCGGTGCCTTGTCCGAACCCAGGATCCGAACTGGCGAACCCTGGGCCGCCGAGAAGCATAACATGCGAACTTAACCGCTGCGCCACCAGGCCCGCCCCTGTATACTGCTTTTTAACTTAACATATTGTGAGCATTTTCCCATGACAGGGAAAATTCTTCAGATACATCACTTTTGATAGCTCCATGATACTTTGCCTTGTGGGTGTGCCATCATAACTTATTTAACCATTGTTCTATTATTGGTCGGTTTATTTCTAATCCTATTATTGTAAATATCTCATAGAATTGCCCTTAATATTAAAGAGTTTTTGGACCAGCACTGACCCTCCCTCATCCCGGGGTCTCCCTCGTGCGTATCCGATACCACAGACCTTCAGAAAGCCTTGTAATTGGACAGAAGCCAAAGTCACTTTCCTCCAAGTGTTCCTGGATGTGTAGACTGCTATTACTCAGAGACCTTGGCTAAGAATTCGAACTTGTTAAGACAATGTCCTCAACTGAGTTGCTAAGTATACACTTTACTGAGATTTCAAGCTTTTGAGATCTATGAGCCTTCTTCGCACATTCACAGACACCACCGTTTTGGTGATGTAGACACACTTCTGGCAACAAAAGCAGCAACAGAAAGAAATTTCTACCAGTGGGAAATCCCCACCAGTGGGAGCCCTCAGATAAAATTCTAACAGCTCCGGCTCTGTTTTCAATCTTTGAAGTAAGCACAAACCACATATCTTGCATGAAGGTGGGAGTAGATGCATGATTGTAAAATATTTTTAAATGATTATTGTTTTCAATATGTGTGGTCTAATTAAAAGACCTTGGGTATAAGAGTCTAATCTGTGCTGTCCAATATGGTAGCCATGAGCCATGTGTGGCTATTGTGCTTTCAAAATGGGGCCAGCCAGAATTGAGATATGTTGTACATGTAAAATACACACCAGATTTCAAAGACTTAGTACAAAAAAAGTACATAAAATATTTCATTAAAATATTTTACATTGGTTACACTTTAAAATGTAATAGGTTTGATATACTCGGTGATACATTGGATTAAGTAAACTATATTATTATAATTGGTTTCACATGTTTCTCTTTACTTTTTAAATATGACTACTAGAAAATTTAAAATTAAATGTGTGGCTCACACTATGCTTCTATTGAACAGTGCTGGTCTAGACCCTTGAATGTCAGTCCTAATTGTACTGAATAATCTTTGGCTTGCCAATTACCTTTTTCGTGGCTTAAGTTCAATACATGTGAAATACAGCGTTGCTCAAGTGAAAGTTGCAAAGGAATAAAATAAATCTAGATTTAGTTTTTATTAGTACATATATACTGCTTACTTCTGCAGGAATTTTAAAACATCAGTAAGATAATATGTAAGTTGGATCGCTTCAGCTATATGCCCAAAATAAGTGAAGAATTAAATCTAATGTAATTTTCCTCAGCACTAGTTCTCACCTTAGGCAACATTATGAGTATCCTTCTTCTTTTGGGGCACGCCTCTTTCTTCCTATTTGTCCGCTTTCCTACCTATGTGACACAGATCAGCAGACTTTCTTTTGTCCCTTCAGTAGGCAGTACCTCCCCAAATATATACTCACTGCCCATTATTGGCCACTTAGTAGTAGTAGTAGAAATTTATATCAGTGTGTTAACTTTCCAGCACATTTGAATTTTACACTTTCCCTTTAAATATGGAATTTAAGGTATTTTTTGCCTTCACTGGGGAAACTTAAGCATCAGTAGGGACATATGAACTCACTCATCATGTCACACTTTCTTTAGGAGCAGTATACCAGACTTAACATATATCTCTTTTCGTTTAAATCAATACTGTAAAAAGTCCTGTGGTACAGACTGAAAGAAAGTTAAGTGCTCATTAAGATGACATATGGAAGTTAGATTGATTGCGTTGTATTCTTCAGTTTTACAGGAAGGAATGCTTATGGGTGATGCACATAGTTCTCTTTAGGCTCCAGCTCCTCTAGACAGATATTCTAAGCAGACAGAAGACCCAGCCATGGTGAACAAGAAAATGCCATAAGACACTGATTCCGTGTCCACAAATGATCAAACCCTAGGGCACCATGAGAATCAAATGAAGTTAAATAAGAATTAGTGTGGGAGGTGGATGCTAAGTAACTTATTCCTTGGAAGCGAATGTTAATAGTTCTCTTCAAAATAGCATAGTCGGTAACATTTGGCAGATAGAGTATAATGTTGGCAAAAATTATTCTTAGAACCTAGAAAGTTTAATTGGAAATCCATGGCTAAGCGCTAATGTTTTAAAAATGATGATTTATTAAAATCACAGGATGAAATATTAATTATGCCAGTGGCATATGGAATGACTTACTCTACAGTATACTATCAGAGTGTTAACCTGCACTTCAAGATCAATTTCTCAATAACTGCAATAATATCCACCAATAGAAAAGAACTATCTCCAAGGACTTTGATTGCAAGGCCCCTCTCCTGCTGGCCAAGTCAGCAGATAATGGGCATTCTAGCCACTACACAGCTAGGAATCAAATAATTTGTTTGGTTGATGGTTTTCTTTTTATGTATATTTGTTGATGATTCAAGTCATCATTTTTGTGTTGAGGAGTTTACTTTTGTCTCAAATTATAGTTATCATGACTTAAATTATTCCTTAACTCATGTCTCTGATTCCTGTTGCCAGCTCAGTGTGGAAGGGCAACTAGACTTGTATCAGAAAGCCTGACTAGAACTTCTGAGGAGTGTGGTCCGACCCACGTTTGCTCTTGTGTAGAAGGAGACAGTGGTATTTGTCTTACTATTCTGCAGAGCTATTTTGAGAATTAAATATGGTAACCTTTGTTAGGTGATCTTAGGACTACCCTCAGCCTTGTTTGGAATATGATGAACTGAGATAGAGCAGAAAAGGTATGGGCCAACAGCTGCATTCTAATATCGGCAGAGCCACTCCAGAGGCTTATAAAATTCCGTGGCAAATTTGCTTTATTTCGTTGAGTCTCAATTTTCCTCTCTCTCTCTTTCTATCCATTATCTATCCATCGGTTCATCCAATCATCCACACATAAATATAAATATAATTATGGGAGAGCGTGAAAATGTGGAATAACGTTTATTATGAACCTAACAGAATATCTGAAATGTGGTAGGTGCTCAATAAATAAATATTAGTTTATTCTCCATGACCCCCAATCCACCTGCAAAATACCTGAAAGAGGAAAGCATAAATTTTGAGCAAGTTGCTTCATTTCGACTAATTATTTCTGAGACATCTTAAATATTCCATGTCATTACTAAACATATTCGCTTCCCCAGATCTTTCCTGCTTTATTTCATCTTCCTGTATATAATAATTAAAAAATACCTTATAGCAGTATTATTCATAGTAGACAAAAACTAGAAATAACCCAAATGTCCATCAACTGATGAATGGATAAATGAAATGTGGAATAGGCATACAATGGGATGATTTTCAGTAGTAAAAGTATTGAAACATGCTGCAACGTGGACGCACCTTGAAAACATTAGGCTAAGTGAAAGAAGCCTGTCACCAAAGACCACATACTGTATGACTCCATTTATATGGAACGTCCAGAATAGGCAAACACAGAGAGACAGAAGTATGCTAGTAGTTGCCAGAGATGGAGGTGAGGAGGGAACAGGGGGCTGACTGCTAATGGGTACAGGAGTCCTTTTGGAAGTCATGAAAATGTCCTAGAATTGATTGTGGAAAGTTGCACAACTCCCTGGATATATCAAATACCATTGATTTGTCCACTTTATATAGGTGAATTATATAGGATGTGAACTATATCTTTATAAAGCTGCTATAAAACAAAAAGGGTTATATAAGTATAGCATGCTCAAAATAGTGCAGTTTGTCTTAAAGATTTCTGCTACATATCCTTTGTTGCAAAGGAAGTGAATATAGTAACAACTATTTAATTGCCCCAGAATAAGTGAGGGGACAGTGATGTTGTAAATGCTGTCATTTCCTTTCCTCAGTGATTACTCAAAATCTTCAGTTAGATGAAAGGAGAAAATGGCTTATACAAAATTAGGCTCCTTTAGTTAACAGCACTGAATCGTGTTGACAGACATCATTTTATGTTTTTAGGTCCTAAACCTAGTGCAGTCCTATGTGACTCTTCGAGTCCCTCTGTATGTTTCCTACGTGTTCCATTCCCCCGTTGGGGTAGGAGGCTGGCAGCATTTTGACTTGAAGTCAGAGCTTCGTCTAACGTTTGTGTATGACACTGCCATCTTGTGGAATGATGGAATTGGCAGCCCACCAGAAGCAGAACTCCAAGGTGGGTTAATAAAGAATTGGAAAATTCATTTTCTTACCTATTCAAATTACATGAGAAGATTTTTTTACTGTAGCTAAAAATAATAGAAGCAACTTTCAATGTATTTTTATATTCAATATTTCAAGGTAACTTCATTTTTGTAATGGAAAACTATTTTAACTGAATCGTATCAGTGCCTCAAATTTTGCATAACATATGGCTGTCAAATATAATGTCTACATCTCATGGAGATTTATACATTACACAGCATAGTCTATATATTTCCCTAGATTCTAGAAAATGGATCGAAGAAGTTCCAATTGAAAAACAGGAATGAACCCAAGAGGAAAAGTTACACATTTTTGTTTCTGAAAATGGGAGATGCGTTTTAAAGTCCAGTATAAATTGCATCCTGGATTCCAGTTCTGGCTCTATAGCTGATTAGCTGAGTGATCTTGAACATATTGCTTAATTTGCTTAATCTTTACGGTACTCAATTTCTTTTGAAAGATAGGCTAGACTTCTATTATTTTTTCCGTTTTAAAATTCTAACATTCCCTGATACTTTAGCTGAATGTCTTGGAACAATGGTGTTAAGTGACGTTAACTATTAGGCCCATAGACATCTGCAAAACTTTGTTTCAATCTCCATGTCGGAATCATAATTCAAAGTCCACAAATGTAAAGCTAATGAACCCAGTAGTAGAATTGGTGCTGTTTCTTTTCAGGCATATCCTACTGTTCTGGTTCCATGCGTGTCTGAGCTTCACACCTGCGTTATGTGAGCCCGAGGGAAAATATTGTTGATAGTGCATCTCAAAATCTACTGTCTTAAACAGATTAAACTACCTTAAAGCTTTGTGAAGGGTAATACAATCACCCTGAACAATCATTCAAGGTTATTTCAAATGGTTTAATTTCATGCCTTGCCTTCGAAAATGTACACTTACATGAATCTCGATGCTGACCCGTCCTGTGGTTCTCAACTTCTATGTAAGGAGCTCGTGTCTCCTTGTTTCTGGAGTCTACTTTGGTCAAACTGCTGAATTTCTTGGGAAAGCTTCAGGGTTTCATTAAGCCTATAAAATTTCGAATTATTCTGGAGAACACAAACCCATTTCCACCTACATATCCAAATCTTCAAAATTCCAGAAGTTCATCAGGTTTCTCAATTTATAGCTTCATTTATGCAAACTAAAGCTTTAAAAGAAAATCTTGGCCTGCTGTAATCATTCTGTATACATCTTTCATATTGACCTCACTCGTGCTACCTAATTCTATTTTGCCTCCCTTCTAGACGCCTTTTCTTGTTAGAAAAAAAACAAAATAAAACAAAAATACTCTGCTTCTCATCACTCAAAATTCTTCTGATAATAGCCTTTGGCTAGAATGCTCAAAGATGAGAGGAATCTGAATTCATATTTGGAAGAAATCCTGTACATTAGGAGTGCCTGGTCACCAACATTTCCTCTCTTGTGCGCTATTCTGTTGTAGGTTCTCTCTATCCGACCAGCATGCGCATCGGGGAAGAGGGTCGCTTGGTCGTTAACTTCAAGACCGAGGCTCAATTCCACGGCTTGTTTGTGCTGTCACATCCTGGTAAGCCCCATTATCCATTAATAGCCACTCCCCATACAACAGAATATACTTTTTGCGTATTCACACACGCTTCAGCAGGTTTCCCTACCAGCTTAGAAGCCCTTAATTTCAACCGAATTGCATATGTACAGTTATCTACATGAGGGCTTGATAATTGTTCAGCTACATCTCATAAGCCACAGAAATCATCACTATTTATGGAGGTTTTCAGAGAAAGTACAAAATGATTAAAGTAAATTTAAAGGAAATCTCTACCGAGTTCATTTTAAATGGAGTTTTCCTTAAAGAGCAGAGCAACAACAATCCCCTTCTCTACTTCAATTCCATTTTACACAAAATTGAATTTTAGGTCATTTGTTCAGCAAGCAACTTTATAATAAGAAACTTTATAATAGAGCTAGAAGTGTCACTTCACGATCACACTTAAGTTTCAGACATGTTAACGAGTTACTTTAGCGAGTATTGGTTATGTAATTTGACTAACTGTGGTGGACTGTGCTTTGAATATCAGTAAGGTGGCAGTCACTAAAGTCCCATGACTAAGCATTTTTTTTAATATAAAGGACATTTCATTAGAAATCCTTTTTTTTATTTGACTCTCAGTCTTACTAAACTGGTTTGAGTATTTTACTCGTGTGCCAACTCAAGTCAGATTGGAAGGGAAAATAGTTCAATCACTGTCTTCTATATCCTTCCTTTTTCTGGGCATGAGCTCTAATGACAGAGAGAATAGGGCTGGAAATTCGGGAAGAGAAAGAGGGTTCATTGTATTTTTACGAGACTGAGTATAAGAAATACAGAACCAAGAAGAATCATTTTGCTTTACTGTAATTGACAGTCCTGGAAAATGAGCATTTCCTGGTCTTCACAGTTTCCTTCCTCATGTCTACCTTTCTAATAAACTGAACCTTTGTTTAGACACGATTGCAAGCAATCAAATTAAAGTTAGATTCCATTTATAAATTGGGTTTGCCCGGTTGTGTGGATGCTAATAGACTCAAGTTCAGCTCATAGCTTCCGTGCACAATAAATGCATTCACATCAGCCTTTATTGCTCTGCCCTGCCTCCCGGGAAAGTAGCCTGAACTATTTGAGCATTTCTGCACAATTATCTTTTGACAGAATTATAGAGTGGAAAAAGCACTGAATTAGGCATCAGAAGGCCCACATCCTAGCTATGTGATCTTGGGAGAGTCACATATCACACTCAGCCCAGTTTCTCTATCTGCAAAATGAAGATAATTAGACCAACTCTGCTACTTTGCAAGGTTATTATAAGAACAAAAGCAAAGAATGCATCATAAAGTACTTTGAAAACTCTAAACCGTTAGGCACTTTTTAACTGCTATACCATTATTGTTATTGGCATTTTTTTCTAGCGTCCTTCACAAGCTCAATGATCATCTCAGCTGATCATCCAGGCCTGACATTTTCCCTGCGTCTCTTAAGGAGTGAACCAACCTATAACCAGCCCATCCAGCAATGGAGCTTTGTGTCTGACTTTGCAGTAAGTGACTAAGGCTCTTAGTTAACTTTCCTTTTCTGCTGCCTCTGAATGCACCTCAGATTTCTAAATGTCCTCTCTTCTCCTCAAAGGTACGTGACTACTCAGGGACCTATACTGTCAAACTGCTGCCATGCACCACTCCATCACATCAGGAGTACCGCCTGCCAGTCACCTGCAACCCCAGAGAACCTGTCACCTTTGACCTTGACATCCGATTCCAACAGGTGTCTCATAGAATTCTTTCCCCATGACTTATAGAATCGCACTTTGTTAAAGTCATGGTTTACTTTTATCAGTAAAAAAAAAATTTTCACACAATGACTTTAATCGTACGTGCTGAGAAAAAAAAAGTCAAACAGGAAGGAAGCAAGGGAGGAAGAAAGGAAGGAAGAATTGCCCTTTATCTGTTGTGGGTTCAGTATATAAAATCCATAGTTTAAGAGTATGCGAGGCTTATTCTTTTTTCTTATGTGATTTTATCTTGTCTCCTGGAGTTTGCTGCCTTGGAGATTCAAGAATTTTCCCCAGAGTTCTTCTGCGCTTCTTCATCTTATTCTTGATCTTCAAAGAAAATAAATATCCTGCAGTTCGTGCCACTTCAAAGTACCTAATAGCCATTATGTATTTAAAAAAATGTGATGGCACCTGTTGTCCGAGAACTTATACTGATGTTGACCTGCCCAGACCATGATATTTACAAGTCCTTTAAATACCCTGGTAAATCGATGGAAATAAGCTCAAGCGATGCTATTTAGTCCCACTCAAAAAATGATTTAACCTCGCTAGTTTTGCCTTCTCAAGAAGGACAAAGCCAGTGTTACAATTCCCTAAGCTGACTTGGTTGGGCATCAAAATTGCAGTGCTGTGTTCAGTATGCTACGTGTCAGTGTTCAGTGAGTGTGTGTGTCTGTGAATAATGTGTCTGTGCCCCACCACAACCATCAACAACACGTAAAAGGACTTTTACACTTGGTTTTAGGTCAGTGATCCAGTGGCAGCTGAGTTTAGCTTGAACACCCAAATGTACCTCCTCTCCAAGAAGAGTCTTTGGTTGTCTGACGGATCCATGGGATTTGGGCAAGAGAGTGATGTTGCTTTTGCAGAAGGTATCACTTTTACAAATGACAGGCCTGTCTGTCTGCCGTTGTATCTGTTGTCCTTTGCTTTTGGGGATCATGTGTGAAGGGTAAAATTATAACCTCTTGTATGGCTTTGAGAATATTACTGGGTCTTTATCACTTTGGTGGGGCTGGGAAGGTCACCGAAATTGGATATATGACGCAGGAGGTTTTTTATTCTGGAGAAGTCAACCTCTATATCCCCTACCTGAGTGACTTTTGGAACAAGTCTGGCTTTTTTGTCTTGAATGTTTTTTCAAGTTGCATTGACTCAAATAGCGCAGCTACATGAGATTGTAGACACCTCATGGGCAAGGGTTGTGCCTGTCTTGTTCTGGTGAATTCTCAGCAAAATACCTACCACCCATGGTAGGAGTTCAGTAATATCTGTGAAATAGATGATTAAATAGCAGGGGTTTCCTTCAACCCTCTGTCAAAATCAAATAAAGCTAATTTGGCTTTTATTAGTGTTTCCTTTTATAAAGTTATTCTACACTTTATTGGTCTTCATCTTGCCAACTAATTTATTTATGTAAACTGGACTTTAACCACAATAGGATGTTATAAATGTTAAATTATAGGCCAAGCCCTGATGTTATTCCTACTACTGGATGAGCATGTGAGGGTCAATAAATCTTTAGTCACTTGTTGTCAGTCTACGAAGTGGTCTTATCTGAGGTCTGGGAGTGGACCAGCTCCTGAAGACAACACAAAAGGTCTTCAACATTTGATGCCAGATTAGGAAGAGAAGGGAATACTATCTAGTGTCATTATTGTCACAAATTATTTGCAGTGTCACATAGGCACACCTTATCACTTCACAGAAATCACATTTCCACATCTCTGTTTCAGGTGACATAATTTATGGTCGTGTCATGGTAGATCCTGTCCAGAATCTAGGTGATTCCTTTTACTGCAGCATTGAGAAGGTGTTCCTGTGCACTGGAGCTGACGGCTATGTTCCCAAGTATAGTCCAACGAATGCCGAGTATGGCTGCTTAGCTGATTCCCCTTCGCTCTTATATAGATTTAAAATTGTGGTAAGTGCTTTGACCCAAACAGTGCGCTAGGCAGATTTTCAACATTAAGCATTGTGTCTTTCTATTTTAAAAGAACAGCATCTTTTTAAATGAATCTAAGTGATGACATTTTATGGTAATTTGTACTTGCACAAAACTGATAGGAAAACATTCTGTGCTTGCAAAAGTTGGTATTATCTACAGCAGTCCTCATTTTCCTTATTGTTTAAAGGATAAAGCTCAGCCAGAGACACAAGCCACGAGTTTCGGAAACATTCTGTTTAATGCCAAACTGGCAGTGGATGACCCTGAAGCTATTCTCTTAGTGAATCAGCCTGGATCTGATGGATTTAAAGTTGACTCAACGCCCCTCTTTCAGGTGGGCCAATAAGAAGCTCGCTTACCATAACTATGTAACCACGTGCAAGTTACTTCACATCTGAATGCCTCAGATGTCTCATATGGAAATGGCAGTTTGCATTAGTTGGTGTAAATATTGAATAAGATAATGCACGTAAACCACACATGACCATCCTCGGCAGGTAACAAGCATTCCATAAACTCCAGCTATTATTATTTTTATTAATGTATTAATATTATTTTAAGTCTATGTGTAATAAAGACCCTTACTCAGTCCAGAATATAAATTTAAGTCTGATGGTTGCGAACTCTACTTTTCTTGTTCAAAACTTCCTTCCTGTGGACTTTTCATGACCATCTTTATCAAAGTGATCTTGTATGAATGGCTGGACTTAGAGAAACAGTTGTGCAGAGCACATAAATCTCCACTCTTAAAGACTTCGTAAACCAAGATGGAAAATCCTATTCCAGAGATGGAAGAGACACAGGCAACTAACAACACTGAGCAGACAAATGAGACAAATTCAGAGATATGTTCACATTGTGAATCCTCAGGGAAGCAAGTGCCCCCTTATGATATTTACTGAAAATTGTCTGGCCAGGATGGGCTGGAGAAGTGTCTTATCTTTATTCAACATAAAGAGGGAAACTTAAGGAAGTATATTTGTTGTTCTAATCTTTTCAAACAAGAATTTGAAGTATGATATTTTTTGTTTTCATTTTTACTGTTAATACTCAAAGCATTTGACCTCTTCTAAATCCTGAAGGCTTCAAAGGGCCATCAGAAAATCCCCTCTCTTTGCAGGCCCTGGAAAAACAGAAAAACTGACCTTTCTATGGTCTTACATGTAAACAAGCAGCAAGACATACTGGAAAAGAGTCCTGAGGTTCAGAAGAACTGAACCCTAGTCCTGCCTCTGCCACTAACTAGTTAAGTGACAGTGGGCAGATCACTTAAATACTATCTATTCTTATTTACTCATTTTTTAAAATGAATCAGTTAGACTATATGATATTTGAAGCTTTTTACGGCTCTGACATTCTGTGACTGCAAGTCATAGATTAGCAAATACGTACCAGCACATGCTCCCTCAAGAGTGCACAGAATATTTTCTAGAGTGCTTTACACGAAGCCTTGCACATACTACACATGCAAAAATATTAAGTCTATTAATTCTGAAGACAAAATTAAATTATCATTTATTATCTCTGGCATTGATTTCTTTTGCAAATAGTCACAAATTAGGTTGGTGTAGTATTTAACTTTCTAACGGACAGATTTGTGTTTTCTAGGTTGCTCTGGGCAGAGAATGGTACATACACACGATCTACACAGTAAGGTCAAAAGACAACACCAACCGAGGCATTGGCAAAAGAAGTGTGGAAGACCAGTACCACTCGCTGGTGACTCAAGGGAAGCCCCCGGCAAACACCAAGAGCCGGAAGAGGAGGGAGATGCGGAGCACACCCCCGTTGGCATGGGAAATTGGTGCTGAAAACAACCGAGGAACGAACATCCAGCACATTGCCCTGGACCGCACCAACAAGAAGCAGATCCCCCAAGGGCGAGTTCCTCCTGATGGTGTCCTCCCCCGGGAGCTCAACAGCCCCAGCTCTGAGGTCAGCCTGGTCATGATCGTGGGAGGCATCGCTGTGGGATTACTCACCCTCTGCCTCACTGCCCTCCCAGTGATGATGTGCAAGAGCAAGAAGAGTGCCAGGAGGAAGGAAGCTCCGAAGGGCTCAGGCAGCAGCGAGCCCATGATGCTCGCGCAGAGCCACCCCAGCGACAGCTCAGAGGTTTGATGACTGCAGGTGGAATTCAACCTTTTCCTCAAGTGCATCAGAAAAGACAATAAAACCCCAAATGCTTCTGGTAAATGGCGAAAAGTTGGGGACTTCTGTGATGAAGCTGCTCAGAGGACTTGACTGTACTAATAAACTTTGATTTGAATTCTGTCTACTCTTTCATGCATCAAAGGACAAATTCAGACTGCAGACCACATCTTTCCTCTTGCCCAGAAGGCAGCAACAATGTATTCACACATACATGGAGCCGTAGATGGACGGCGAGGAATGTATTTCTCATTTTATGCATTTTCTCTACACAGTGGAGATGAACCTATTCAAAGGTGCTAAGAGACTCTCTCAGAAGTTTATGGGGAGTCTATTGTTGCTATCTTAGTATGAACCTTGAAGGTGCAATTATCACATTGTTTATTCATTGTATAACAGTTTGTTACTAGGAAGATTTTAATTGATAGTCTGGAAGAATGATAAACACTGTTCATTATGACAAGTTTTCTAATAGGCGAAGACAGCATAGAATTACGACTAAGGGTAGCTCAACCCACAAATCACCTTTTCTACTACTTGGGAGAGAATAGAAGGAAAGGTAGAGGGAAAGTAACTCACTAACTTGGATTTGAATTGTTTCTCATTCTCTTCAGACCCTCCTTGTTTTATTTGCTTATTTAATTTTAAATTAAACCAAAGAATATGCTAAGTCTGGAAGAGATTGATTCTAGACTGCTCTGTTTTGGTAGATAGTGAGAAAGAGCAAAATTCTTGCATGATCATATACCTTATTGGTGCTCAACATTTGTAGGAAATGAGAGTGTTGGTGACACTTCGATGATGAAGAAATGCCATAGAGTGAGATTTACATTTACAAGACAATGTTCTCTAAGAACTGAGCCTAGATGTTTGCAGTATTGAACCCATAAATGATAATGAGAAACATCATTACAGATGGTGGGGGGAGAAAGTGGTATTTATTAATATATGATATGTTTAACCAAAGTGCCTCTTATACATACTTTTTTTAGAATAAAAGAACATTTTGACAGATAATACATGAAGTTAGCCCTCAGAGTAGCATAATCATGCAACGATATCTAGAACTTAAACTGGCCATAGGAGATTTTTATTAGCTTTCTAATCAGCATCTGGTCCAAACCATGGGAATCTCTGCAACTGTCATTCCAGGGATGGCCTTGGAGGTGGCCAGCATCGTTGATCATATTCTTCTTTGATCAAAGAAGAAAGCATCAGTCTCTGGCATCTCCAGTGCCGTGAACAGATGCAGTAAGGTCCATCTCAGAGTCTAAAAATATAATTTGTAGCGCTCCCTACGGTGTTAAAAAGCAAAGAACTTGAGTGAGTTTGCTCGGCAATCATCCCATTGCCTTTCTGAGAAACGTGCTTCCACCAAATGGCAGAAATTTTGGTTGGAAAGGGAAAATGTCAGTAGTTTAATGAGCAATCTTCCCAAAGCTAGTAAATGCATTTCAAACAAAAACAAGTTATGGAGAAAAAGGACTATCCCTAAAGAGTAACCCTCAAGAGCTGCCTGGGATCCCCTTTCACTTCTAGTCATGGAGATTTCTGGAAAGACAACCTCTCCTCAGGGTTGGCGTCTGTGAGCACCAACCATCACTTGATTGAAAAAAGGAAGCTACCTGGTGCTGAGAGAGAGGCAAAAAGTGTCTAATACTTGCCTCTCTTCTTTGAGGCAGCTCTGCACATAACATTCAAAGCCTTTTAAAGAATAGAGTAGGTTGTAGTCTCCTTCCATTGAGGAGTTTACAAATGTCACCTGCAACTCAAACATCCCCCAAAGGACTTATATAAATAGAGTACCGTATGGCCCAGGAGTTCATTTATCAAATAAATATTAATACTTTCTAATTATCCCCTTTTCTTTTGCTTTGCCTACTAGCAGATGCTTAGCTACTCCTTTAGCTACCTCATCACTTGTATAAGAATGAGCATGAGTTAAGCAGCTTCAAATAGTGCGTGGACTTTTTACTACTTAGCAAAGGGTTCAGTTTACGTACACTATAAGAGCAAGTATTCTCAATCGACTTTGTTACTCTAGTACTTAAGATGCTTCAAAGCCTGACTATCCTGCGGTCTTGAGGGTCTCTGTCACTGAATATCGTAATCAGTGAAGCATCATTATAACGTCTGTTTTGAGCTTTTGGGCCAGGCTGGTTTTATACCAAATTTCACTCTACAATGAGTTATTCTAATGAGTTTTTTGTTTTTTTTAAGATTGGCACCTGAGCTAACATCTGTTGCCAGTCTTTTTATTTTTTTTCTTCTTCTTCCCCCCCAAGCCTCCCAGTACATAGTTGCATATTGTAGTTGTAGGTCCTCCTGGTTGTGCTATGTGGGATGCCTCCTCAGCATGGCTTGATGAGAAGTGCCATGTCCGCACCCAGGATCTGAACCAGCCAAACCCTAGATCGCCAAAGCAGAACACGCAAACTCAACCACTTGGCCATGGGGCTGGCCCCAAGACTTCTATATGTAAATAGGAGAGCTTATAAAATATGGAACATGTTTATTCTTTCCTACTAAAAAAAATCTTTCCCTCTCTACCCATCTCCTTTTCTCTTTCTCTCTTCTTTCTTCTTCCTTGCCTTCCTCACCTTGAAAAAGAGAGTCTGTGTGAAATAGGCAGATACAGCTTCAAGTATAAAGTACTTGGATTTCTGCAATCATTTTCTTAATATCTATTTACTTAATACGTGATTTAATATAGATTAATCATAAAAAACTCTTTTTAGTGGACAAAAGAATCAGACAAAATGCTGTATTCTTCAATAAAACAGACCCTCATTTCAATATTTTGTTTTTAGAGAATTATTCTGGTACTGTCAGAACAAATGCATAAAATAACTTTCCACAGAGAACAGTATGTGAGCAATAATACTTCCTTAGATACTCAGCAGCTTCTGACCCCAATTAAAACAAAGTCTTGTGATATCGCATAGTAAACCCAAAACACAAAAATAAATATTAAGTATTAGTGGCACTCCTAGCATATGAACCATGAAGCATTAGAATACATCATTGTGTTTTAATAATGGTTTTATTTATTCCAGTTCATTCCCTCAGTTAACATTTACTTAAGGCTCACCTAGGATTAGCCACTTCGAAAAATTAGTAGAAACCAAGCTACTCTCCCAGCCTTCCTGGCAGGTTGTAATCAAATGGTTCTTTGTTTGGATTAAAGGGATCAAGATTTGCATTAGGTGGGTTTGTGAAGGACAATTCCCTTAAATTACTGATTGGAAATGTTTTGTATTAGATCTGTGATCAGAATGTTCCACAACGTGTGGGGTTCTTTTAGATGAAAAAGTGTGAACTCTACTTGCTCTCAAGAGATTTTTAAGTTGTGGTTCATAGATATGCCTGGTGTGTTCTTGGTCCAGGAGCCAAGACCTACACAGAGAAGGTGCATTGCAGAGATGTGGGTGGCCCTGCATGTTTGTTTCCTCTTGATGGAAGACAGAACCACTTTATTCCCAGAATGAGATACAGCACATAAACTCTTCGTTAGTCCTTTAAGATCATCAGCACTTCTCATGAGCATCTACAATGTTTGAACGATATGAGGGGAGGTCAGCTAGAATTCTGCTACCGTGCTACTGCATAGCATTTGTGATAAGAAGGACCAAACTCTAGGCTCGATATGAAGGGATTTAGTTTGTAAGTAGCAAAAGAGCTTCTTTATCAAATTCTTTTACCTCTAATTCTATTCCAGGGTGCCAACACCAAGATTAACTTGAAAAATGAAAATGGACCTGTGTGAAAAATCACAGAGAGCCTGTCCTCACAAAAATCACTGCTAAGGGTTAAAATAGTCCCTGATTGAGATAGGTTAAAGTAACAATAACAGAACAAAATGTAATGACCTTTACATTTTAAAAGTTGGAAATTTGATTTCTGCTATTTTGAAAATATTTATTTAATATTGACTTGGAAACCAATTTAGTCCTTTAATAGGAAAAAGAAAAATATTTTTAAAGATGGAAATGTTTTACAAATTTGAAATTTACATAATTGTATTAATTTGAAAACAAGCGTGTTATGATTCTTTGAAATTCTTTCATTTTTTCTAGCCATGAAAGCAATAATAAAAGGATAAAAACAGGTGTCTTCACTAATCACGTGGCCTGAAATGTTCAGTCAGTACAACTTGCCCAGGCTTAGAAATGTGTAATTTGGCAGGAAACTATAAATACTACTGTTATCACACACACACACACACACAGGGACACAGGCACACATGCATATAACAACAACCAACATCTATCTCACTTCTAGAAAAAGATGACCCTAAAAACATAGTTCTAACTGAAATGGCCCATATGAAGATTTTGAAAAAGATAAACAGTGATCTTTGTGGAAGCAGTATCGTGGGAGTTTCTTTGACATTAGTTCAAAGGTTAATATATTTCCTTAAGATTTTTCCTGGGATTGATTCCCATATTGCATGGTAATGATGTAGAAATTATTATCCACAAGTTAAAGGGATCCCTCACTGTCTATTTCTCCTTGTTTCATGTCCTTTGATGTTAGGAAAAAAAGACTTTGAGATTGGATAGTTATTTTGATTTTGATAAGAGATTTTAAAATAGAAGTGCATAGCATTGTCCTAAAGTTTTTACCAGAAAGATTACACAGAAAACTTTTACATAGGGAAAGAAAGCTAACTCTCTCTCTCTTGAACTAAAGTAGATAAAACAAAATACACTAACGTGAGACTTTCTTTTGATGTAATTTGATTGGGAGAAAAATCAGAATATTGAATTTGCAAACTTTTAGACAACTGTGTTTTCTTTCCTTGTCTTTCAAGTGCATTTATTTCCTTTTCCCTGCTTTTTGTCTGTGTGTATGTTTTTTTCAGTATTATGTTTTGCTAAAGAACAAGGGCATCAAAAAAACCTGCTCTAACAATAACATCTACTTTTCCTTTCTTCCCTTTCTTTTTTCCTTGCTTTCTTTTTTTAATTGACTAGGTTTATTTCTCTGAGATTTGTTTTTCATTCTTTCAGTAATGCTTCCGTTTTAGTTTTCAAACCAATACCATTTTCACTGCGTAATTAGCATTCTCATTCGTCTGAAAGCTGGTGAGTGAGCACAGCGTTTGTGCAGTATCCCTCCTTTCTAAAATGTTAAGGCTTTTGGATGAAGGACAAAAGAACTCCTTGGACAAAGATCAACAGCATCATATTGAAGGATGTGATGACAATCTGTGCCTCGATTTCTCTTAGTGGAGGTTCAACATTGACATTTAAGATGTAAGAAGATCTCTTAAAGGATTTAATTGAGTAAGAATAAAAGGTCAAAGATCACATATATAGAGTTGTTTTGGATGATTGAATACTTTGCAATGAAATAAATGGCAAAAAGAATTTTGTTAAATTGTTAACAGCATTGAAGTGTTTAAAATTATAATTATCAAATGCTCTTTTACTATTAGCCAGCTGCCTACACTGATTACGTGACTACTTAAACACTCGAAGTGAATTTCTACTACAGATATTTTTTTTCCCAATGTTTGAGTACTTCTCACAAAAGAATGGTCAGTATTGTGCCTTAAAAAGGAAGAGAGAAAAGAGAGAAATGTAACTTTAAAAACTAACATTAAAAATAAAGAAAATTATAATGAAAGTCACTTAAAATATAGAAAGGCAATTACTGGTAAGAATAAAAGATAATTTCTGTAGGGGCCAAAATTAAGCATATTACAAAAATAAGTACAAAGCAGAGTCTTTCTCTGTGGCTTCAGGAACTCAAGTTTTTGGCAAGATATTTTTTTAAGCCCATTTGTCTATAAAAGAAAACTTTATCCTGGACAAGGAGTTCTGTGTTTTATAACTGTATCAAGTACTTGCTTCCTTCTCAAGTACCCTCTGAAATGCTCAGTAAATTTATATTTATCTGTTGACTGAGTGACATATCTGTGTGTAATGGAATTATTTCAGAACTTAATAGCCTTTGCGGTTTTCCCACGGGAATTCTTCAAAAACTAACAGGATCTAGTTTTTTCATATATTTCCTAGGATGCTACATATTTGCTGGATATTGAGGTTTATCCACGGGAATCCAATTATGCAAGTAATTTGGAGCCATTCAGTCTTTAATTCATGTCTAAAATAATTCGGCTACTACTTGTGTTTCATAACTATACCTGTTCTCCCTCAAAATATATCATGTGTTTAATGAAAATAAAGCCCATATAAATGTAAATGTGTTAAAATGGCCATGTCGTTGTGGTGCATTCTATAACTTTTATTTACACTAAAAGCGTGGAATTCCTGTAGCCTGCAATGACTGTCAGTTATTTCCGTGCTGGTTCTGGAGGCTTGAGCTTCTGCAGGCTTCCAGACTGGGACATGTGCTTCCACTACCACCTCGATGCTGGTGGTAACATATTGCCCCTCAGCAAGCTCTACCTGCAGGATCTTAGTGCTTGCTCAGCATAGACAGCCAGAGGCCTACCAGGGGCAACGTATGTTTAGAATAAACAACTTATTTAGGTGACTAACACTTTGTCCCAGGGAGCAGAGTGACTGAACTCTGCTACAGTTCCGAAACCCTGCCCAGTTGACTGATGGGGATGAATCAACTGATCTGATCCATTGCGGGGGAGTCCTTTACTGCCGCGGTAGACTAGTCACCTTCATGCAAACTTTACCTAGGTTGATAATCATTCAATTTATTACAAGAACAGATTTTTAATATGCAGCCACTACTATTTAACACCAGATGGAAATGCAAAGACAGCCTCTTACAGCTATTGAGGAATAATTCCAAGAAAAGGGCAAAATACACAAAAGAAAGTGGAGTGGAGGAAAAAGAACTCCTTCAAAGCTCTTCCAACACTTCCAAGATTAGGGAGAAGAGGCACCCAGTTTAAGGAAAACACTCCAAACTGGAATTAATCAAGGTGGACCTTACTAGCAAAGAAATCATCAGGAACAGAGTCAGGCTACTCTAAGCCGACACCGTACTGATTCCTCCCTAGCCCCACACCAAGCCAGTAAACTGACGCACAGGAAGTTTGACAGTAATCATTGACCATCCCATTCCCAATGGCCCCAAGAGCATTTCAGGATTTTAAGATCTCATCCTAGGAATTTAAATGTGACTAATTGCAAAGTGGCAAAACGTAGAAGAGAAGATTATTGGACAGAGCAAGATTATATCCAAAGGAAGTTGGGGCAGGAGGAGATGCATGCAAGGTACTCATCAGGGAAAGAATATTTGGAGAAGGCCATATGCAAAAAGAGGTCAAAATATCGCCCTAGGCCTTCCTCAGAGTTGAAACCATTCAGAAGACAATGAGTCAGAAGCACATAGGCTGCATTAGACTACACAATAGCTCTGGCCTGACAACGTTCCGCCACTTTTGATGAGGATGGGACCCCCATCCCCTCCACACCACCCCTACCACGTGGCTAGAATTCTAAAGAGACCACTAAATTGAGAGGCACTGGTAATACCCAAGGGTCATAGGAGAAGGCCTCACAGGCAGTGTCCTGAATCAAAGAAGCTCTGTTTATAATTTATAGATGTGTGATTTCCTATTGGTACAACCCGCACAGTATGTTATTTTGGGGGCACTTTGTGCACATTAAAACAGATTTTGGCTCAATGTAGATGAATTAGAGAAAAGCAGTCCCCTAGGGAAATGAGGACTCCAGGCTCATAAGTCACTGTTTATGTAGGTTTTACTATTATTTGGGTAGAATGAGGCCCACAGATCAGGAGACAACTGACATTGAAAAGATAGCTTATTATGCTCACAGATCTCAAGAGATGACACATTACACCGCAGGTCACACAGTGAAGCACCAGGGTCAGTCAGGAGGCAGAGAGAACAAGAGGAAAATGTGGGCAAAGGCTTTTATGGTGGTTCCCGTGGGAAGGAACAGGCAAGGCAGGGTGAACAGGTTTAGGATTAGCTGATCTGAACAATTTCAGTGGGCTCCAGGGAATAGGGGCTGCCCTAATTGTCCAGTACATGGCCCTGGGGTGATTAGGGAAGATGGAAAGTAGCCCAGAGTGTGAGAGCCCTAAAAGAGTCTAACAAAGGAGAAGGTTGCATTATGGGTTCTGGATTTGCTTGCTTTGCATATGAAAAGGCAAAAGTCTCCAGGAATTGGCTAGAATTGAATCTGTCTGGAGGGCAGAGTTAAGTGGACTCTAGAAGAAAGGCCGGGATCTTTTATCTCAACTTCAAGATGTTTAATTATACCCAACACCAGAGCAGTAAGGACAAAGGCTCAAAACCAAAGCCAAGTTAGTAAAATTTTAGACCATTTCTTCCCTCCTCTCAAGCAGTACTCAAGTCCCTCAGAAAAGGGTCAAAGAAGGAAAAGCAAAGTATCTGAGGAGTCTTCTGTCCCAGCTGTGTCCAGTCATCTGGGCCATCAGTCCGGCCATGGCAGGTCCTCCAGGAGTTGTGAGCAGAGAAACAAGACTCAAGGAGAAGCAGGTGGCTGGATGGGCCTTTTCAAATGTTTCAGGGGAAATCTGCAGTGAATGAATTTTTGGCCAATGAACAGGGGAGGTTCTCTTGCCAAACTTCCTAATTAATTAATAAGTTCTTTTTATCAGGCAGTGAATGCAAGGTCCAAATATCCAAGAGACGGTCATAAGGGATTTTCAACCCAATTCGAATTTCTACCCAAACTAAGATTAATTACTAATCATATTTCCTGGAATTGCTGTCTTTTCCCACACTCTGCTAGTGAGTTGACTTTCTTCTTTAACTTAAAGGTCCAAAAAGAATGAAGACCATCCCTATACACCCTATTCCTGTCCCTGCCACTCCGTGGAGGGACAGACAAATAAATATTAGCACAGAGACAAGCTCCCTGAAGGTAGTGTGGACTATGCTTCTCTCTCTAGAGGTACCTGCCTCCCTCTTTTATGCCTACGATGATTGACAGGGATAGCATCCAATTTGCATTTTTCTTTTGTGATTTAGAGCTCTGAGGAGGGTTTTTTCGTTCTCTAACGGAGATGTTATAAAGTTGCAAGCAAGCAAAAATTTTGTTGTCATAGAAATTTTTACCTAGATAGGTTAAAAAAGAAGATGGAAAAGCTTCTGGAAACACTTCATGCTTGTGTTCTCTTTCCTGGACCTGAATAGCCTAATCTTTGTGCGCCATGCATTTTTGTTGATGATTTAGCAAGCCCACAGGTTCAGAGATGAAGGCTGAGGTAGGGCCCCACCCCTGGAATAGTGAGGGCAAGTTTATATTCTTCTGTAACATTGGTAAATGGAGCTTCTGGAATTTTACCCCATGGTTTCCCAGATTCCAGCTTTCCCAGCATCAGTCAAGCTGTCCTGATTTTTTTTATTTGCAGGAAAGTGTCTAGAAATATTACTATTTCCTTAAGCAACTCAATAAAGGGACAAAACACAGAAAAAGCCACAGGGTTGACTCAACGACTTTGTAAGCTGATTTCAACAAGAAGGTTTTTATTATATTTCTTAGCTATTTCACACATATTAGAAAGAGAGAATAAATGGTGTTATATGATACTTGACCAGGAAATAGATTTTATTTTGACAGACTCCTAGAGAAGACCAAGACATTCTGGCCTAGAGAAAGTTTGGATATTTTATTAACTTCATAAAATCCAGGGAGATTTCTTTGGAGGAGTGTGGGCTCTGTATTAGGCTGGATTCACAGAAATAAAATTTCACAAAAATTCTCCAGATGCAACACTACGTTATCTTCAAATCTGTACTCAGTTACATTTCTTTCTGTTACTAAAAGCTGCACCTCTCATTAAAAAGAAAAATGTGAGGCGGTCCTTCTGTTGTTTGCCTTCCTAGAGCCTTATTGTCTTTCTGACATTTCATGATGGTTATCAGCGCTATTTGGATTCCACCTGTTGGCAAGCTAACATACTGATTCAATACTGAATTTAGAAGACCCATGTTACCTAAATTTTACCTATCAGGGAGGGATATGTTACTGTTAAATCAATAAGACCGAGTCTACTAAGAGGCCTCAAGGAGCATAGAGTCCAATTGAGGAAACAAAGACTTAGCATGTAAAGAACTCTAGAAGACCTTAAGTAATAAGTAGCAGTTCAATACAACTGTGTGAGACGTCACTAAATAACCAAAACATGTAAGTGCCATGGAGACAACGAAGGGGGCTGCAGGTGTGCTAAGAAGCCTCCGTGGAGAATGGAGATTGAAGAATAAGTTGGGTTTGAACAAACAGAACCCAGAAGGTGGGCTTAATTTATAAGCTGTCTGATCAGCTTTGAACAGCTTATCAATTAGATGTATTAATTCAAAATGAAGGATGAGACAGAAAGGAAGCTTGTGCCTGGATGTTGAAAAACTTGAGGTCACAGGCTAAGACTAAGGAGCGTGATCAATATAAAAAATAGTTTTTTGAGCTTAGTTGTGATCAGGTATATGGTAGACTCAATTTTTTGTTGAGTGACCAAACAGTTTGAGGAAAGATGGTTCTTTATAAAAGATTTTCAGCTAATGGAGAAAGACTGAATTAGAAAAAAAAACATTTGTAACTCAATTAGAATAATGTATTTAGGCAAATTAGATATTAAAAATGTTACGAGAAATATTCATGGGGAACTTTACAACTGGAGACTCAATTAGCATCACTTAAAGTGAGACAGCCAGACACTGTGTGCCCTGATGCGATGCAAGGGGAAGACCCCAGCAACGCCAGCTCTTGCCAAAACTGAAACTGAATGGACTCAGGCTTCCAGAGCTAATTAACCAGTTTACAGGAAATTCGGGGAATAAAGAAACGTTAAACTTCAAAAAAATTCAGAAACAGGGCATTCTAGAGGCAAATGACCTAGTTTCTTCAACAATAAGTGACATAGAAAGCAAAGGGGAGTGTGAAAATGTTGTAGATTAGGAAACTTAAGAGGCCTGTGAAACAAACGCCCTCTTTGTGAGAGCTTTGGTTTCTTACTCAAGCAACTCGTAGGAAAAAAGATATTTTTGAGACAATTGGGGACATTTTAACATAAACTAGGTACTAGATAATATTATATAACACATACGGGAAAAATGAAGTTAGAAAAAAAGATAGATGGTTACCTGTGTATAAGGTAATAAAGGTAAGAGGATAGAAAAGGAAGGGCAAAGAACAATGTGAGACATTTTGGAGTTCAAATCAATAGGACATTGTGAATGAGAAGCTACATAAAGGGAAAGGTCAAAGATGATGTCAAGGTAAGCTTAGATGGCCAGGTGGATGATGCCATTAATAAATATAAGTGTTGAGTGAGGTATTAGGAATAATACTAATTGCTTTTAACATATCCTTTTCTCAACCCCACCAGACTCTCTTCTCAGAGATCAATCATTATGATCCCAGAAAGGGAAGGAAGAGAGAGGAATGCCATATTAGGAAAGCAGAAATGCTGAACCTGACTGCAATTTTGAGCTTTCTGCAATAACAGAGACCGCATGAGGCAGAAGGGCAAAGACTGGCATCCCACTTGCATACACAGCCTTGCGTGGAGGAGTGGCTGCATGATGCTGACTCAGCAGCTGGTTGGGAGCACTTCTGTGAAGGCTCAGAGCCCACTAGGAGCAGCACAGCCCAGCAGTTACACCCTGGGGATGAGTGCTCAACAACATGGAATTGCCAGAAGAGCATGGTAAAAATTGTAATAACCAGGGATGAAGGAAGCCCACATTTTTGGCCTCAGAAGCTTGGAAGTTTTGAATGATCCTATGGAAGAAAGACAGGTGGGGGCTCAGAGCAGATTTAATCTGATTCAGAGAAATAACTATGACACAAAATCAGTACTCGTCAAATATTTAAGTGCCTCCCTCCATTCCCCATTCTCCCTTGCAGTTAGGTTGGAGTCCTGTGACCAGTTCTGAGTAATGGGCTGTGAATGGAAGGGACATGTGCTTCTGCATCCATCTCCTCCCAACATAACAGCCTTCAAAGCTGTTTGTTCCAGATGGAGTTACTACAAGGGTGGAAAGTCACCTGCCCCAAATCAAACTTCACGAGGGTAAGGAATAAACATTTCTTGTGTTAAGTCACCGAGATAATGGGGTTTTATTATTGCACCAGTTAGCTTTAATTACCCCAATTAGTATAGAAGTAAATAGCATCTATTGTATGCTCTGGTTAGTAAAATGTGTACCCGGTAAACGTAACCATCCTCCCCTCAGAGCAATGCTACAACAGGGAATGAGCTGGTTTGAAGTAAGATACAAAGTTCCATTATTAAAGGTGGGAAATTTATATCTAGAGTTTAAGAAAAACAGAAACTAATTTATCATATGCATGGAAGATACCATTGAAATCATGGAAATGCTTGGTATCTCCGAGGGAGAGGGTAAAAATAGGAGGCAAGAGAAGGGAATGGAAGGAAGAGAAGACATGGACTTTCAAGGTAATCTCTGGCATGGAAATCTCAGTCCAGGGAAAGAGCATGGAGGTGTGGGAGGTTTTAATGTGCTGCCATGGGTCCTCGAAAGGTCATATGGAGGAAAGCCAGCCTACTGAGCCCCTCCCCTCAGGACTGTTGTATGAGAAAGAAATGAACCTCTTTTCTGTGAAGCCTCTGAAATTCATTTCTTACCACAGCCTTGCTGGCTTAACTACTGCTGTTACTGCTCCTGCCCCTCTGGCTGCAGCAATACACTGCCTTTGCTGCTATCTGGGGTGAAGAGGTAACCACCAAAATTACTGGATGCAGAGCCACGCTGTGCTGCTAGATCATCACTAGCAAAATGAATGTGTCACACGCCACACTTAAAATTTGGTTCCAAACTCAGGCCACACACCTGTGCCTTTCGTGGGATGAATTTAATAATCCTCCATAATGGTAGCTGCACGGAGGTCTGGGAAGTGTAGTTTTTAACATTGGCCCCCCAGAGCTTGAAACAGATTAAGGAAAACTAAAGTTTTCTAGGGAAACTAAGCAATTCCCCTAGGACTGTCCTACTCTTATACGATGGGAAGAGATCATGTAGAAGCCAGAGAATGCTCAGAGAAGTGGCCTGTCAGCATCTCTCTCTTCTAGTGGTGATGGCTATGAATCTCAGTGTTTGTGTGAACCATACAATGCCTTTCTAAATCTCTCTGTCATAACATTCATCAGGTTAAGTCTGAACATTCAGTGGCCTGTAATTCTATTGTCAGGAGACCATATGTGATACAGAAGACTTCTGGAAATTGGTATTTTATTACCATCATCCTCACTGAAGTCATTAGTCAATTTTAATAGCTCCAGAAAGCACAGCTAGCTTGAGGCTTCAAATGTGCCAGTTTATATCACTTACCTATTTTGAGGAATTACTTCCCTTTTTCAAAGAAAACGTAAAAGCTTTCCAGTTAACCTTGGTAGAGAGCACCCCACGTCACAGTGTCTAGAAGAATACTTACTTATTGAGTACCCACTGTGTACCAGACTCTGTTTAGGTGCTAGCGATATAATAGTGATCAGAATAACAGCCCTGTTTATAAGGCCCTTACCTTCTGGAGACTTTATATCATAAAAGATTTGCTTTTGGTAAAGCAAATGAACATGGCTATGAAAGACATCTGAAAATTTGTAATTTCTTATTCCATAATCCAACGTGCCTTTACTAAAAAGAGATCCTTGAAAAGACATGCAAAATAGATATAAGTCCTGGTCTTGGGAGATGGAAAAGGTGCTCTTTTTAAAAGCTTTGCTAAGTCTCTACAGCAGATATTGTTGGTCCCCATGCATTCCCTTGACCTACCCAGAAGATCACTTGCAGATAGTACCTATAAATACCAAAGGCTTCCTGTGTCTCTCCGTGGGGCTTTCTCTGGCTGCGCTGCCTGCCAGGGAGTCAATGCCCCAGGGTGCTACCGTTGTTAAAGGATAAGTTTCCCAAAAAAAGGTAAAATAATGACTTTCATACAAAATAAAATGAACAAGGGTCAAAAATTTTATTTAAATCACTATTTGATGAGGGAACTAATAAGATGTTCCAACTGGTTCAAAGGAGAACTCAAAGTGCCACGCATATGTGTGAAGACAAAGAATCTGAGGTGAATTTATAAACAGATGCAAACTGGTCAATATCCACAGGGCTATAGTCAATTGCATTCACTGCATGTCTATGGATAAGAATTATCTGCATCACTATCTATTTTCTACAACTTAGACTCATAAAATAACTCAAGGACCATCATAGACAGAGATGGCCTGGATCAATGAGCTAGGTGAAACATCCACTAATCTTTTTTGCCCAGTTCAAACATTCACAATTTTTTCTGACATTCTCAACCAATGAGGGATAGGATTTGGTGGTTATATGTCACAGCATCCTTGTCCTTCAATGAGATAATTCTGAGATGTGAACCCCAGTGGCCCACAGCAGTAAATTATTTGTTAACAAAAGTTTAATTGGCTTACCTCCCTTTGCTAGCTCACTTCATTCCCTCAGAGTACTTCCTGGAATAGGCTCTCCAATAAATTACTTAGACCCAATCCTTGTGTCATGGCCTGCTTTTGAGGGAACCTAAACTAAAACAGGTTCCCAGTTTGTGCATTTAACCACAGTTCATAGGTTGAGAGAGATTTTTGTCTTCAGAATCTCAACAAGTGGGACATAGGAGGTTCCATGAAAGAATCAGCCCACCTGCCCTCCTGGATCTGGAAGCTTACCCCAACTGACCAGCAAGTTTCCTAACAAAGAGCATTAAACAAAGCTAACTCAGGACAATACTAAGCTTGTCTATGTGTATTGGGAACATCGAGGTCCTTGGAACACCGAGGTCAGTATGGAAACTTGTAGGATTCATAGGTGTACCAACAGTATCTAGTTTGTTTGGACATTTGCTGTTACTTCTGCTTCTGCTGCTACTGGTCCACTTCCACCAACATGTCAAGCCTAGGAGTAGAAGGTCATGATATCCATGCACAGACCTGAGACAAGGAGGCTGTACATTAACGTGTGAAAGTATATTTCCCTGGGCCATACCTCAGAGAAGGAAAGGAGGCAAATTTTGTCCTGATAAAAAGTCTAAAACATCTTTTAATTTTTAAATTGTGTTGACTACCATGAGTGGGTTGGCAAGATATGAGCCATGTAGATTCCATTTTTGGACCCAGAAGGCCTACCCGGAAACTTTCATCTCTGAATTCCATGTTAGATGTTAAATGATGGTCCTTTAAAAGCAGAAAAATCCCATACTAATAAGGAGTTAGCAACCGAATTCTGAGGAACCTTCTAGTTTGTAAATACAATCAATATCATCCCTTTATCTGCCCAATGTAAAAGAAGCAAAAACACAAAGTTCATTTCTGTTCTTCATGCTGGGAAAAAAAGTGAATATGGCTCAAAAGACCATGGTTATCTTGCTAATATCCCAAGAATAAAAATAACTTTAGTTAAGTTTTTTTAGGAACGCACAATATTTTGAAATATTGTGAATATTTGGATGCTGGAAGGGGTGCACTAATTTAAATCTCCTGGAGAACTTTCACACTATACCGCCCCCCCCCCCCCAGCCCCAGAGAGTCTGGTATAGCTCTCACACCCCCATTCCCACCCCACAGGGTTGTGATTGGGCTGTGCATTTTGAAAAAGAACTTCCAGTGAGCGAGAGAATTAAGACCTCCAAGGAGAACCAAGGTTTAGAGTTTGCTGCACGATGACAGAAAAGATGTGCATTTTTAGGGCAACTACTGAAACCAAAAGAATGAATAATTGTGGAATTCTGGAACATGCTAGGAAGAGATTTTTGCAGTGAGCCAGCAAAATGTCCCTGTGCCAGTAGGGCTCTCTCCTCAGGTGGTCCTCAATGCCAGAGATGCCCTAGTCTGTGGTAAGTCTCTGCACCATAGTTTATAAGATGTAATGTCACCTGTTAATTGTCTACATGGTGTGACTTCATGGACTCAGATTCTGCTGATGTGGATGAGCTATGATAGGTTTCTGTCTGTCCTCAGTTCTTGTGAGAATGCAAGTATTGAGCTTATAAGGAAAAAATACGAACTTGAATGAGTTAAAAATGAATGCTAAAGTCATAGAATCAGTGTACGGTACTAAACAATTCATAAGCTGTGAATTGTCCAAAAATCACATCAAGTACGATATGGTTTCATGGAAAAAAAACCCGGATTGCAAAACCAAAGGCAGTATGACTCCCATTTTGCATTTATATGCAGATAATGTCTATGTGTTTACAGATATGTGTGAGAGGAGCACATGGAGGGCCCATGAGCAGAGATGGGCATATGTGTGTTGCGGGAGGGGAATGTGAAGGTGAGTGTGTTACATGGGCAGTATGTGTGGCGTGTGAAAAGGAGCAGGAGGTGTGTGGGGAGTGTGTACAGACATGTGTGTGCAAGTTCTCACAGTCCTGGACACAGTGGAAACTATAGTGGGCATCCAGACTTCCAGAACCTAAAAGATAGGTATTGAAGGCAAAAAGGGAATGGAAGGGCTCTACCCACCCCCATGTCTGAACCTCCCCCAAGTAAAACAATGTGTAAGAGCAGGAACTTTGGAAGCGGAACCTGGTTTTAAATCCTAACCCAACATTCACTAGCTGAGGCATCTTGGACAGGTTATTTAACCTCTGGACATCACTTTCTCATCTGTAAAATAAGGAGACTTCTTAGCATCCATAAAGGGTTGAGCACAGTGTGACACATAGCAGACATTCAATAAGTGGTAACTTAAAAAAATTCTAGCCCGTTGCTCAAAATGGATCCCAAAAGAAAATTGCACCATGGCAACAGAATACTCTCCAAGAAAGCAACTTTTAAATAAGTCACATCCACATTCTACAGCTTCTTTATTTTTAACAGGGTTTTTCTTGGAGTGGGAGAACAGAGTTTACAAACAATTCTTGATTACTTATGGCTCTTGGGACTAAAAGTAGAGTGAAAACAAGCAATCCACAGAATGAGGTTCCCCACTGATTTCAACCTTTAGCAAGCCTTCTCCCTTGTAAGCAGGTAAGCTGACTGGGGCTGGCGGCCTCCCCGTGTCTGGTCCCACCCCCTGACTGAGGTGCGGGAGGCTGAGAACTGGCCACCACGCCCAGCAGGCACAGCCTGGCAGGCGCAGCACAGCAGGAGTGCAAGTGCAACCGGCCCTGGGGTTGGTGCTAAGTCTGCCTGGAAGCCTCAGCACCTCTTTAGCCTTCAACATCAAAATCAATCATGATTTTAAGCATTGTGGGGTTTTCTTGTAATTATTGGAGATTTAGCAAATAATTAGTTTGGAATTATAAAGCAAATATTTAGCATAAATATGAGACTTATGTTACTTTACAAATCGTCTACAGAGCTTCTCAAAACTGTTAAAAAGTAATTCTGAAATCTTAGTCACAGTCACCCAAAGATTTCTTCCCCCTACAGCAAGAAAGTTCCCGCTATAAGTCAGGGACAATTACTAACTATCATAAGAATAATGCAAAGTTGTTAGTGTTCTTAAAAACAAAAGTAATACACAGCTCTCATCTTTGCTTTACTTTTTTATCAGCCTATATAGCATTTCCCTGCTAATGCTATTCCCGCTGCGGAGTTACTCTGCTTGAATAGTGCTGAAACCCTCAACACTTCCAACTGCTGGGTGTTGCACAGCAAAGACTCCCTAAGTGATGCCTGGCTACCTCAGGAGGCCTCAGGCTCTGGGGGGAGCTTTCTGGGGACTCTCATAGCTGACACCGCCGATGCCCTCTAGTATATTCATGGGCAGAGGAAACACGATGGTGGAGTTCTTCTCAGTGGCTACGGTGGTTAAGGTTTGCAGGTAACGCAGTTGGAGGGCTATGGGGGACTCGGCCAGCACCATGGAGGCTGACTTCAGAGATTTGGAAGCATTCATTTCTCCTTCTGCTGCAAGGACCTAAAAAGACAGAAACGAAAGAGTTCAGAAGTCAAAGTTTACAACCATGACTCATGCTTTCTTTCTGCAGTCCAACCAAGACCTCTCTTCCAGCCCCGTCCCCTCTTTGCCGCACCTGTTTCATCTACTTACTTCTTTGGCAAGGATAAGAGTTGCACATCCTAATGTGATTAGAGAAATTTGAGGGGGTTGCAGGAAGCAGGGAGATTTGTTACAAATTACGACTCCTTAGATTTCATTTTCGAACAAAATAAAAGCGCCGTCTTTAACCCAGACGAACACAGGGCCCTCCACCCTAGCGACGCTCTTGAATTCCTTTCAGAGCCTCACCACCCACTGCATGAGTTTTCAGAGAAGTCTGAAATGCAAAGCCTCCTACTGGCTTTTTTCTGTCATTTTTACTTATCGTAGGAGAGTTTTTAATTTCATTCTGTTGCCAACTGAGTCTCATTCTTACAATGTAAGCATTGTCTCAAGTTCTCTCTGCTCTTGATTACAAGCAGCAGCAGGTGCCAGTCTGATAACGCTTGCTAGTTGGGAGTCTCTTAAGCACTCCGCTCCTCTTCCAGTTCTCTCACTGCCCGTGTGCAAAGCACCCTCCCATCTGTCATAGCTGAGTACACCGCTTGGAAGCTGCTGGAGCTTAGCAGATAAAACAGAGATGGATAAGGAATGAGCACAGGGGAAACCTTTATTGGCTCACAAGTAAGATTCTGAAGAGGGTACATGAAAGTCTTCTAGTCTTAATTGGTTTCTGATAATTCAGAAAACCCATCCACACAGGCATGAAGGCTATAGATCCCACAGATGCAAGAACACTTAAGGCCAGGGTGTTTGTAATTCTAGGCTGGATCATATATAATCACCCCTCAATTCATCCAGTACACTTAACATATTAGAATGTTGATGCTCAAAAGACGAGCAGCAAGTTGGCTACACCAGGATCGCTGGCTTTATAAAATGCAGCGTCCTGGGCCCACTCGAGACGCTGCTCAAGGAGTCTGAGGTGAGGCCTGGGAATTGGTGGTTGCTGAGTTCAATTCTCTCTAGGAAACGCTGGTGGGCAGCCAGCGTTGGGACCCACCTTGCTAAGTCTCTGAGTAGGTTGCCAAGTGCCCCCTTGACCTAAGACCTGTTACCAAGCTTCCTCGAGGTACATCAAGCCGCCCATTACCTTTTAATTCAGGGGTAAATTCTCAGTAAAAACTGTGAAAAAGAAACCCTTTCTTATCGAAATAATTAAGGGGGCCTGCTCTTCCATTCAAGCTCTATCCTTGAGTGCTCCAAGGCGAGGCAGCAGTCAACAGAGTAGTCCTTACCCTGGCCCTGGCTTCCCGGGTGGCCTCGGCCTCGGCCGCCATGGACCTCTGCAGCTGTACAGGAATCCGGACATCTTTGATTTCCACTCGGGCCACCCGGATCCCCCACAGCTCGGTGGCATCATCCAGTATGGTCTGTTTCCAAATCAAAGGAAAGGACATTGATCAGATGACAGGTGATGTGATGTACGTTTCTGATATGTCTCACATCTGCAAGGTAAATTCCTCTTCTCCTTCTCGTTTTATGTTTACAGCATTTGGAGTGAGACAGACAGTTTGGGAAAAGGAAGAGCATTTCTTATTGCTCACTTCCTGGAATTGAAGTGAATCCCAGGAAGGATTCAGGAACAAAACTTGATAGATCTTTTAGTGGATGGTCTCGCAGCAGGATTCACTCCTAAACTATCCCTAATGAAGTATATGCTATCTGTCGAGATTTGAGCAAACACCCCAAATTTTCTTGTCACTGACACCAAGCAGGCAGCAATGCATAGACTTCTCAGAAAGATCTGGATTTTGTCCTGGCTCTGCCATTTGCACCTGTGAATCATTGGGCCAGTTTACCTCTCTGAAGCCCATCTGTTTAGAGCAGTTGTATGAGTGTGTGAGTGTGTGTGTGTGTGCATGCACACATGCATGCACATGGCGGATGCTTTGAACTGCTGACTTTTGATAATCACTGAGTTAAAAAATGAATTAATTAAAGATGTAGGCTATTAGTTCTTGGTGTCTATACCTGAATGCTATGGGCGATCTCTTCTCTGCCAGCTAAGATTTGGGACAAGGTCTGCGTCCCCAAGACGTTTCTCAGAGTGGTCTGAGCCAGCAGAAACGTGGCTTGGTGGACATCGTTGACATTAGCCACGGCCGAGACAGCACTATAGATTCTGTAGTAGACGACTCCATCCACTTGAGTAGTCACAGAGTCTCTGGTGAGGATCTGGAGAGCAAGAACAGGGAAAATCACATGTTTATGACTTTTGCAACGATAGACAAAGTGTCAGCCAGCCTGAGAGCCTCTCCACAGGAGGACGGCATTAATGACAACTCATGCCAGCAGCCACCAAAAACCCGTCCTGGCTTGAATATAATCGTCCTAGTGGATAACAAAATTCCTACATATGTGCGGTCTGTACCTCTCCGCGTCGCTTCTTCTCAGGGAAGTCATATGTTCCGTAGGCAGAAGCCCCTGATTTGCCATAACGACAATAGGCACTTTCGTTTCAAAACATCTCGGTAGAACCTGCTGGAATTCTACCTTCTAAACAGAGCTACCTCATTTGTTTTCCCTGCTAACCAAAATCTTTTTGGTTTTCAGTTTTTATCAGACTTGACAAACAGCAGTGCTGCATAGAAAACATAGATGGCACCAGAGATCATGCACTGTATTCAAATAAAGAAAAATCAGTTTAGCTTTATATAGGGGCTCTGCAGGAATCACTTTAAACAACACAGAGAGGAGCTTTGGAGCAAATGAGAAATTTCTGGTAGCAACCACAGGAGCAGAACCTAGAACTCCCTTCTCCTGCCTAGAACTGTCTATTAGGGAGCCAGAAAAAGCCCAGGATAGGTCACTGAGCCTCCCAAACTGTCTC
Organism: Equus quagga; assembly: GCF_021613505.1. Taxonomy (NCBI): domain Eukaryota; kingdom Metazoa; phylum Chordata; class Mammalia; order Perissodactyla; family Equidae; genus Equus; species Equus quagga. The sequence goes on along the minus strand of NC_060272.1, from coordinate 64,656,124 downwards.
ATGGCTGGGGCTGAACCCCAAAGTAAGGACTTGGCAGTTCCCACCGGTGGCATGCAGGGCATCATTGTTGAGTCTTGATTGAGTTTACTGGACCAGAGAGAAGAAAATTAACATTTACTCACAAATGTTGATTTCCTTTCTTCTCATCACCTTTGCCCTCCCACATCCTAGGGCCTACTCACATGCTCTTTCTTCTTCCTGCAGCAGTTGGTTATCGGAGAGTGACATGATTATTAGTAACTGTTTCTCTCTCCTATTGCCCAGTTACTGTTTCTGTTCATTTATTTGCAATACTTTAAGAATTGAAAAGAATTGTTTGAAATGCAAATGTGGGTGGGCCCTGGACAGTGTCTGCTCTTTCCCCACAACCACCCTGCTTTCTTGCATCCAAACACAAAAAAAATTTAAGGCAGAGATGAGTGAAACAGATATTACTAAAAAATCTTCTGAGAAGGTGATGGGGAGGATAATACCGTAACTGACCACTGCCCTCCGCCAAATTAAACTCAGCTCTTCTGTGCAATGATTGATTTGGCTCTTCTGAGCATCTGCTCTGCCCTTCTCCATCCCAGCTTCTCTGCCAGCTGAATCCCTCCTCTCTCCTCTCTCAGGCTTTCTCACACTCGGTCATTCCGTGTCTTCTAGCAATGCAGCCCTTGCCCTGGCTTCAATCTCACTTGACAAAACAAAGCCCAGTAGTTTGAGAAGCCACGTAGGCCTCCTGAAGCAGGGTTCTATGGAAATTCAGTTCATCCTCCCCCTTAGAGTTTACAAACATACTGTAAAATTTCAATTGTCCATGTAATGGGAAAGATGTTGGTCTTATTTCTAGTAACATATCTTTAACCAGTATTACCTCTTGTGGAGGAATGTTGCAAGTAACAGTTCGGAGGTCAACTTTGACAAACACATCTATGCAGGGCAGGACCAGAATCAAACCTATGAAAAAGAAAATGAGGGTTAAAATTTCACCTTATTGAAAGTAACTACAACAAATCATCTCCTAGCTATCAGAGACAATATTTTCACGGGACTATAGACGTTTCTCATATGATTTTCAATATGTACACCTACAACTTTGGGGAAAATTATTTCTTCCCATCTGTCAATGACTAAAGAAAAGTGGTTCCCTAGGAATTAAAATCCTTTGGTAAAAAGCTAAAGACTTTTGACATTTAATTTTTAGATTTGATTTGATTTGATTGATTGATTGATTGATTAAAGATTGGCACCTGAGCTAACAACTGTTGCCAATCTTCCTTTTATTTCCCCTGCTTTTGCTCCCCCAAACTCCCCTACTACATAGTTGTATATGTTTTAGTTGTGAGCCCTTCTAGTTATGGCATGTGAGACACCACCTCAGCATGGTCTGACCAGCGGAGCCATGTCCGCGCCCAGGATCCGAACCAGCGAAACCCTGGTTGCCAAAGCGGATCGCGTACACTTAACCACTCAGCCACGTGGCCGGCCTCTAGATTTTATTCTCAAAATACTCAATCTAGGAGATGGCCCGGTGGTGTAGCGGTTAAGTTTGTGTGCATTGCTTCTGTGGCCTGGGGTTTGCCAATTCGAGTCCCAGGTGCAGATCTAGCACTGCTTATCAAGCCATGCTGTGGCAGGCGTCCCACATATGAAATAGAAGAAGATGGACACAGACGTTAGCTCAGGGCCAATCTTCCTCAGCAAAAAGAGCAGGATTGGCAGCAGATGTTGGGTCAGGGCTAATCTTCCAAATAAATAAAATAAATAAATAAATAAAATGCTCAATCTACTTCTATCTAAGTGTTGAATTTAACATTAATTTAAAAGGATATTTTGGAAATTAGTTTCCCTGTATTAAATGTCTCTGTATAAACGATTGAGTAATAGATTTTTGACCTTGAAATTCAGTGCCTGTCAACATTCATTCCTCTACAATAGTACTGAAGGAATGTTAGAATTAAAATCTTCCCAGGATTTCAGATTCCCTAAAACCACTATATTGTAGAACTTATAGTTTCTCCATAGCTGTCTTCTAGTTCAAATACAATGGCACTCTCCAGTTGTAAGTACTTTTATTTCCCTCTGAGTTGGGAAGTATTTGGATTGGGCTGGGTGGGGGAAGGATGGGGATAAGAAAAGTCGTCTGAGGAGCCTATGACTCCTTAGCACTCCCCTGGTGAATGATCTCTCCAGCGAGAGTTACCAAGATTAGAACCACAAGGCATGTCAGCAAGAAAAGGACACCACTCCATTTTCATTCACCAGAAAGACTTTATGCTATTGTTATTATTTTCAAAGAAGAAATAAGTTTCTAGGTTGAGTACCCTGCAAAGGCTGGTAGCATCAACAGAAAACACTGCTAAGGGGCTTTCTTTGTTTTGGTCTCTAAACCTTTCTGAGACTTGTGGTGAGAATTACTGCCTAATTTACTTCCTTTTTCAGTGCCAGGTCACTGGTTAACGTCACGGCCCCGAGAACTAGAGAGAGTTAAGTCCCAGCCCTACCACTTACTAGCTTGTGACCTGGGAACATTCACCTAACTTTCTGAGCTTTAGTTACCTAACATATATACATATGTAAGATGGTAGTGAAGATTAAGCTTGATTCAACATGATAATGAAATAAAGTACTTAACACTGAGCCAGGTATGTATGAAGTGCTCCAGAAGTGGCAGCCCTTATTATTAATACTTTTATTATTAAACAATAATTTACTATTTAGTAAAGTGGAGAGATTTTCCATTAGCAATTTGGCTTGTTTCCCTCTGGGTTTGTGACATTCTGAGGTAACTCATTAGCCCCAGAGACACGTATGACGAGAGTAGATATCCTGGGACATTTAGTGGAAAAATCTTCTGGGAAAATTCATTTAAAAGAGATAAATTTTTCTCTAGAGTCCTCCAGGTTATAGCTCTTCTACTTCTCCCAAATCCGATTTTATTCTCATTTATAGTCTTAGCCCCACCAGATGCAACATAACCAGGGAGAGGTCAATCTTGTCTGTTATACCTCAGTTGGATGATTCTAACACTCCTGTTTTGACAAACTCCTAAGAGCATCCATAATAAGTCCCGTCTGGCTTCTTTCTCTTAGATCCTTTACGAAATTGCACAAGTAGGATTATATGACTTGAAATGGCCAAGCCTCTTTCACAAGCTTCTCCTTTGAAGACTCTCACTTATTTTTTTTATGTCACAGATATCTGAGTGCCTGCCACCGTGCACGGCCAAGTGCAGCACAGACAGACAGTTCCAGTGTGTAAGAAATTTCCTGCTCCCAGAGGTCTGACTGTCCATGGGCAGGAGAATGATTTTACGCAAACATTTCACAATAAGGGGCAGAAAATAAGTGTTATTAGAGAAGCATAGCTAATAACTGTCATTTTTCATGTGTCTTCTAAGATGATGTTTTTGACAGCCTGTCTTTTCAAGAATATCAGAATTTATCATATGAAATTACCATTTTTATCAGTCAAAAACAAATGTAAGCTATTTCATATAGTTCAACTAAATATATACCCTCAGGTTATGGGTATTAAGTCAATAGCTTACTTCTAGGGAGTTTTAGCCCCTGAATCCACTGCACCCCCCAAAAAAATCCCATCCTTTTACAACATAAACAGTTTGGGACATTTTTCATTCTAAGTTTGTGAAGAAAGGACGGAAATAAACACTACGTTTGACAGACAAGTTGTACAATGGCTTCCAGCTCTGTTTCCATTAATCTACTTGCCAGGAGAGGAAATTACCTTTCACTTTTCCATTAGCTCTTTTCAAAGAGTGAGAATCAACAACCACCTCTTTGAATACTCTCCCTGAGTAACTTAATCACCTCCCTCGGCCATTTACTCCCTCCCCTCATTCTTCTGTCATTCTCTTAGTGGCCCAGGCAATAAGCAACATCCAGCAATGTAACCAGAGTCATTCTTTGCTCACATTCACTGAAACTCTCAGAAGGAGTGTTAGGAAACGGTCCAGATTTCCTAACTCTCCAACTACTGGTCTAGCGGTCACTCCCGTTAACTTGCGTAAGAGGACAGCATCCTTCAATTCTACAGAAAGGCGAGGGATCCAGCTTCCTGTGAGTTTTTATTGTGTCTCAATAGGCACTGCGAGGGAAAATATTGCTGGCAAGAGGAGTAGTAGCAGGTGCCCATGATCTTTGTCGGGGCAGCCCTGGTGTCCTACCTGGCCCTTTGGCTTTGTCAGCTTGGATGCGTCCCAGTCGGAATACAACAGCACGTTCATACTCCTTAATGATCTAAGAGATGAAGGGAGAGCGTTTAGTCTTAATGGCTCATCAGCTCCTATAGAGAGCCCAATTTATGTCCCAGGGTATTACCTTCAAGCACATCCATATGGAGACAGGGAAGGTAATGATCATCAGCAGCAAAGAAAGGAAAAACAGGATCCAGCCACACACACCAAGCTGTTTACTGTTGATGCCTAGGAAATGAGAAGGAATCAGCCTGTCAGTGATGGGGCTCTTACAACAGGCATCCAGTCGTGTGGGTGAGGAAACCACCCAGAGGGCTGGCCAAGCCTGAAGGGACAGGAAGCAACCTAAATCCACACACACCCATGAATGCAGGAAACATGCACACACACACAAACAAAAAATATTCATTCAAGGTTTTAGATTAAAATAAACCTGTCCCTTCCAAGGAGAGTCTCATAGCAATCGACAATAATAACTGCCATTACATGCCATGGTTTATTATTCTCAAAATATATAAAACAGTGTTACTCAGAGTGTGATCCATCGACTACCCACATCAGAATCATCAAGGTGCCATTTTAAAAGGCAGATCCCTGGGCCTGCAGAATGCTCCAGGTGAAATTCAAGGCAACCTCTGAGGTAGAGAGGTAAGTACTATTATCCCTAAAGGGAGACACTGTGGCAGAAGGAAAAACATTCTGAAGCGTCTTTAGGTATGAGTTTCTATGAGAGCTCCCTTACTTACCAATGCTGTGGCATCAGGTAAGCCACTCAGTCTTTCTGAGCCTCCATTTCTTTGTCTGTAGGAGGGGGTTGAAATTACCTACCTTGAAGAGTTTGATGAGGATTAAATGAAATTATTTTTATTTGACACTTGGCCCAGACATCAACATCTGCATTAGTCAATGTGTATTACTACTGTTATTCCATTTTACAGATTGATAGATATTACAGAGACTTGCCAGACGTTGATACTTTACATTTCTGACTTTTCATGGAGTTTTGTTACATTGGCTCATTACCTTAGATGTCTTTTTGCTAATCACATATTACGTTAACAGGGACATTTTGCCTTAATGAGTATTGCCTTGCAATAACATGGGACTAAGTTCAAATCAAGTCTCAAATCTTGGAATTCTTGTTTTTGTAAAATATGCAGGTCTGGCCGACCCTGTTACTTTAGAATTTGTTATATTCACTATTTCACCTTCTTTTTAAACCTTGTTCATTTCGTTCTCTTCTCCTTGACAACCACCCCATCCTCCCCACTAGACTTCCTCCAGTTGATTCACCTTCTCCACACAAGCACTGGAGCTAATTGTATTTACTAGACATCTCCCAGATCATCCCACAAACACCTTAGGCTCTATCTCAGTGAATGCCTTAACCATCCACGCTCTTGTCCAGGTTAGAGACACAGGGCCATCACTGCCTCCTCCCTACCCAACTGCAGAAGTCACGAAGTCTAACCAATACCACCTCAAATCCATCCTTACTTATCCATTTTACTGCTACTGACTTGGTGGTGCCCAGCCTATAAATTTATGAATATTTAGGAGGGTTCTAGGAAACAACAAACAATGCTGTGATGAATGAGTTTTAGTGTGTGTTTTTGTGCACTTGCATAGGATAAATTCTTAGCAGTGGAAGTGTTAGGTCCAAGGGATTAGTATTTATAATTTCGATAGACGGTAAATACCCTCCAAAGGTTTTGTACCAAACTCCACCGTTGCCAACAGTCCACTGTGACACTGTGCCTATTCACAAGCCCTGTCCTCACTAGACATGTCCGGTCTTCTCAGTTGTGACATTCTGACAGATGAAAAGTATCTAAGTTTTAGATACATACTTAGCATTAAAAACTTTTGTGTGCAAATGTCCTTTTATAGGCTCTAAATACACATAAAGATATACTCAATAACAATAAGGGCTTGTCTGCATACACTAAAGTTTAAAGTCCTAAAATATCACCTTCCAAACCCTTGGACCACATTGAGATGGATCAAACTATCGCTTTGCGGAGTGGAAAGGCGTTTTGTGCATTCTCGTAGAATGTTTGTTGTATTTTATTTATTAGTGCTTTATTATTATTATTAATGACACAGCCTGTATATGTACATTCTCATTGCAAAAAGAAAAATATGCCCAAGCCATACAGATAAAACGAAAGTCCCCTCAACCATCCTCTCCTCAGTTCACTTTTATCTAGCAAGCTTCCATAGTAATCAATATATTAGCAATATATATAACATGTATTATCAATATATATCAATAGTTATCTGTACTTCCTTATAGAGTCATTCCTATGTATTTAAATGTATGTATCTACAATCAGAAAAATTTTGTTTTAGATTTGAGATTATATGAGAAATGGCATCACACTGTATCTAAGTTTCTACTTCTTTCTTAACTGAATATATCTTGGAGATATTTCTGTGCCATTATGTACATCTACCTCATTCCTCTTAACAGTAGTCTACTATTCCATCCTAAACCTGCCTCTCAGTTTACTTAGCTGTTCTCCTGTCGAGCGACATTAAGATTACTGGCAATTTTGCCCTTTACAAACGAGGCTGCAATACTGTGCTGGTACACGCCTCTCCGGAACAACTTGCTCTTTCCTGGAATCTTGATAACAGCACTGAGAAGGTAGCATAGTTCCTGCCACCTTTGGTGTGTTCCCTCCCTGCTGAGACTGCAGTATGTTGTATTCAGGAGCCTCGAGGTGCTCCAGGCTGTGACTTTAGCAATGCAGGGCACACAGGCAGCTGGGAATCTAATAAGCATAACCAGCTATGTTTTAGGCCCTGAGCAAGCCCTAGACATTTCCAGAGTAGCTACAGCCTTAACACCAAGCTGCATAAGCAAGTGTTTGTCACATAGAAAATTACCCTGACCTGCAGGAGCTCCTCGGGGGTCCCATCAAGGCCTTGCATCATTAATGCAAGCGAGGCTCTGTTAGGTACTAAATGTTCTGAGGGAGAGAGGAGATGAGGACGTGATTAATCTTCCAAGATTTACACCTGAGCATTAGAATGACCCAGGCCACTGCTGCGGGGAGAATTGTGGAGCCTGTGGGATGTCATTAGTTGCCACTTAAAGTGAGGCTGTGAGCACTGTTGTCAGCTTCCCCGCAGGGCTCCAGCAGCTCAGCCTGAGAGCCGCGCAGTGGGGGAAGCATAAAGGCTGCTTTTGCAGCTTCCAGCAGAGCAAATCTTTCAGCCAGCCTTCCCCCACCCCACCCCCTCCCACAGTGAAAACCGGGATGCTGTGCTGAGAAGTGGATTTGAGGATTACAATTCTGACTGAAAGGACATGCAGGGATTGTATTACAAAGGATCTTCGGAAATCTTCCATACCACCTGTGCTTCAACCTACACAGGCCTCCTGCCAGAGCATTTCCTTGAGGCTGAGGGGATGGTGGAAGGAAAAGGGGCCAACAAGCTCTCTGTTAGCCACTAAGCACGGAGCACATCTAATCATCTCCTGCTTTGTCCAAATCCATAGATGTGCAATTTCGGTGGGTAATTATCCCAATGTCATAAAGCCATCATCATACGCTTACTTCCTCGTGGGCAACTGGATTTTGCCACCCCACAACAAATTGACCCAGCTTTCTCATTCATCCATTTAACAAATATTTTACCAGTTGTATGCCTGGCACTGTGCTAGAGCTGAGGATACAAAGAAGAATAAGACGAGGAATTTCTCATCAAGAGTTCAAGTCTAGAGGGGAACAAGCCCATAGGGACGGGTGGTCAGTGCTCTGCTGTGTGGTCAGTGCTTCCTTCCAGGAAGTGTACAGCTGGTGATATAAGCGGAGATTCCCGCTTGCATGTGGCTGTGACAAAGAACAGCAGAATGTTTAGTCAACATCTTTCCCTTGATCAGCAAAGAGAAAGGTAGAGCCATCACCCGCAGAAGCTGAGGCCCAGTGCTGCTGACGCTGGGAGAAGGACTTTGGGACTTCAGAGCTCACCAAGGCCAACCCTTCATTTTGCAGCCAGAAAGCTTCCTGGTTAGTGTTGTCATCATCATCATTTAATCTCTCCTTAAGTAAGGTGGTACCCACCAGTTCCACACACTGACAGTAATTCATGTCTACCTTTATTGACTTCAGCAGTAAAGCAAAACCAAGTTTCACTTGTAGACGTGTGCCTCTGGAGCTTTGTTCTTGGCTCTTATACACAGTTCAGAGCACCAGTGGAGACATGAACATCCTTTCAGATTAGGGATAAACACTCCAGGCAAGACTGATAACTTTGTGTGAGGCCAGGAAGGAGAGGAGAATATTCCAAATCACTGGCCCCACTTAGATGGTGTTGGAAGTGGAAATGAATTTTAGTAAATAAAAAAACAGGCCATGTGACTTGGTTGCCTACTTCACGACTTTGGCTTGGTTAACAGTATTTAACTATTAGATCAATACTATGTGCAACCCTTGCCCACAGATCTCTGTTACTGTAAATAACCATTTCCTCCCTAAGCAGAAATAGCCACTTAGGTCCTACGACATTCTAAAAACACCAAAACAGAATGATGCATGTTACACATTGGGGAAATGAAAATTAAAACCACGATGAGATAATAATACATGGCTTCCAGAATGCAAACATTAAAGACTGACAATAGCACATTTTAGCAAGGTGGTTGAGCAATTGGAGCTCTCACGTGTGTAAACTGATATAATCACCTTGAAAAACTATTTGGACATATCTACTGAAGCTAACACACACTTACTTTATGACTCAGTGTTCAACTTCTAAGTAATGCCTGAGAGAAATGGGTGCTGATTGCAGTGAAAAACATATTCAAGAATGTTCATTGAAATTTTATTCACAAAATCCAAGAAATGAAGGACCACTCAAAACTATCAACAGGAGAATGAATAAATAAAGTTGTGGTATGTTCATACAAAGGAATATTACTAGAAAGAGAAAAGACGAGGCTACTGCCAGATGCAAAGTATGGATTAATCTCATAGAAAAAATATTGGGCAAAATAAGCCAGACACACACAAGAGTACATACTTTTTGATTCCATATCTAAGAGTACACGTTGTATGATGTCACTTATATTGTATCACTTCACTCAAGAACAAGCAAAACTAATCTATTACGTTTGAAGTCAGAGTAGTAGCTATCTCTGGGTAGTGGGGTTGCTGGTGGTTGGATGTTATCCAGGAAGAGATGAGGGAACCTATTAGGGTGCTGAAAATGTCCCATATCTTGATCTGGGTGGTTACACAGACTTACACATATGGAGCCTGTGGAAATAAAAGAAGACCAACCAAATGAGAAAAGCAAAGGCTGTTTATTCTGAGTTTGCTGTAGCAAGGGAGTCATCCACCATCACCTGCATTTTGGTAGAGACACAAAGGCAGCAGAGGAGTGGGGAAGCTTTAGAGAAGAAAAGAGGAGACTCCAGGTGCGCCCTGTCTGGAGGCCGTGAGCCTAGGAGAGCTGTGGGCTAACTGGAAGCGGGGCATCCTATGTGATTGGTTAGTGTGCATTTGGGTGCTCTGACTGGTCCTAAGTTGGAAGCAGGGACAAAAAAATGAGGAAGCTGTTAGTTATGAATCAAGTCCTGGCCATTCTGGGCCGATAGTTACCAAAGTTATTGTTTACTTCCTGTATGGTTACTGGAGTTGACAATCTGGTTCTTCTTGCAAGTCTGACTTATTGCAGGCTGGCTTCTTCGGCTGGTTATTGTTGATAAGGGTTTGGTTTCTGTGGCTGGCTGCTGCAGGTTGTGCACCAAAGTTCTTTTTTTATATATGGTCCAGTCATTGTCTATTTGTATATTCAATCTTTCAAGCCAAACACTTAAGACTTGTGCATTTATTGTATCTTGTACCTCAATAAATAATTCAAATAAAGATAGGAGAATATAAGGTCAGGCTACTTCTGAGGATGGAAAAATCACTGTTTGCTCTGCATTCTCTGAAAGAAGAGGAGAGAAAGAATGGAAAACCTTCAGCAAAGGAAGCCTGTGGACAGACGAGACACAATGCTGAGCAGGGATGGAAAGTGCAGGCCCTGAGTCAAAGGGCCATACATTCTAATTGAGACACCTCCATTTGAGAGCTAGAGGACATCTGGCAAGTCACTTAACCTGCTTAAGTCTTATCTCCTCTTCTGTTAACACGATAATAACTAGTTATGAGGATTAAGTAAATTACGTGGAAAGGAATTGTTAGCCCTATCAGGAGGCCCTCTAGTCAGCCAAGCCACTGCCTAGGATTTTCCTAGAGCTGTATTTTGGTCAACACAGCCTAACAATTCCCTCGGCTGGATTAAATGTTAAATCAATTATTCTGACCCTAGGCCCCTGATTTTCCTTTTCTTAGAGCATTTTCTTTAGAACACTTATCCTTGTAGATTCTTTCTCTGCCTCTTTGAGATATAAATATTTTTTAAAGTCTTTTGCCAGTTTTATAATCCAGGACTATCTTCTCAAGGACCTGGCAACTATTCTTTTGAAATGTAATCATCAAAGAAGATAGCACTCCCATCTTCCACTCTCTGTGGGAGGGTAGGAGGCTAACTTCAGTGGGCACCTTGCTCCAGGTTGTAAAAATATCCCCACTCATAAAGATGTAAGTTTATTAGTAAACACAGATGGCCTATGACCACCCCCTAAGGTTCTCCAGCACTTTTCCACTAGCTCACTCCAGCCTTTAAAAACCCTAGACTGGTTTGTTTCAGTGGAGTTGGTTTAGATTGAGCTCTGGCCTCTCTCCTCTATTGCAATAGTTCTTGGCTAAAGTCTTTCTTAACTGTTTAACTTTGGTGCAATTTTTGCTGTGACGATTTACTCACTATTTTGTTTTATTTTTAATTTATTTTGCTTTTACCAGGTAGGATTCTAAATATCTGTTGTGGATATTCTGGTCCATCCAGATGATGGCTCCGCTATATGTGCAAGAACTACATTTTTAAGGAGAACATACAATAAAACCCTAACCCCTGAAGGTCTCTACCTCCTAAAGTAATCTAGCCGCTGACTTCATAAGTTCTTTAAGATAACTTTTAGAACCTTAAAAAAGAGAGAGAGGGATACTAGATCTTTGGTGCAAAACCACTAAATCAGAGCCGGATGATGATCTTATCATCATCGCTGGTCGTATGACCACAAAATCCTATAATCCTATGGGTTTCCTAAACTGTCAGATGTACATCTCAACCACAGAAGGATGATCTGTGCTTACGGATGTAGTTACATGAACTTTAGGATGCATTTAAACTGAGTTCCTTTTTACCATTTGATCCTTTTGAGAAATATTTAAGATATGTTTTGAAATAGAATATTCAAAAAGATGTAATAATAATGTTTTTAATACCTTATACCCCTCCCTTCAGCTTAACAATTTAAGCATTGCCAACACAATCAAAGCCCCCTTGTGTGCCCCTTTTCATGATTTCCTCTCAGAGGCAGATTGCCCTGCAGCCTCCCCATGACGAAGTCTAGTGAGGCTCCATCTCCATCAGTCAGATGCAGCAGGAACTCCCAAGCCTGCCATTCAGAGACCAGGCTTGATGGGCATCCATAATTCAGCTTTTCAAGGGGCCGTGCTTTGGTCTCTCACTTCTGGATCTAGATGACTAAGCTGCATGCTAACTGCACATAAACACTCCCTGCAGTAGAGAAAGCACCAAAGTTCATGCACATCTTTGTGCCTTTGCAAGGGCCTTTGTGTCCCCCAGCCTTCCAGTTCATATCCCACATTCTCCTCTCTCACCCAGCCACATGGTCAGCTCAAACACCTTTTTTTCTAGGAATATTTTTCTCTCTCACCTCCACCTTTGGGTGATGCTCTTCTGAGATTCTAATACAACCTCTAGCATCACCTTTCATAGTGCATTGTGTAGGGGAGTAGAATTTGCCACCTCAAGGTGTGTCTCTTTGGCATGAGCATTATTTTGGGCTGGTTACTTTTCAGAAACTGCAGACATGGGAGAAGTTCTCAAAAACCAAGTAGAAGTTACCCTTTGTAAGAGACATTTATTTGTAAGGGAAATCTCCACCTGTAAAGGTGTCTCCCTCTCTGTACCAGGAAGAGGGGGGGATGACCTTGTCTCTAGAAACTCTTATCAATGCAGAAGGCAAGGACTTAAATCTGCATAATAACCTTACGCTTGTTTACTCTCCTTTTTCTGGTAACTTCCCATAACTGACACCCCGACCCCCAACATCCTCCTTTGTCTTTAGCTGAAGATGGTATTTAAGGTGACGGCTTTGGCCATTCTGGAGACTCACTCAGATTTCCTGGTTTTCTTCCATGTATACATGTTATTAAACTTTGTTTGATTTTCTCCTGTTTTTCTGTCTCATGTCAATTTAATTTGTAACCCAGCCAGAAGGACCTAGAGGGTAGAGGAATTGTCTTCCTCCATGACAATTGTAATTTTTAGCTAACTTGTATGTCTTTCCTGTAGATTTCTAGTGCTTTGAGAGCAGGCACTTTATTTTTCTGTCTCCATCTCCTGCTACACAGTAGATTCTGAATTCATTCACTGAATGAATGAAGTGAATGGCACACTAAATACACTGAAATGTCAAGAATGATGCTCAGCAACATAGCAGATTTATTGATGTGTTTGAAGTTTCTTGTCTGGAAATAACGATCCATTAGAGGAGATTCCATTTGCTCTCAAGAGAGTCAATTAAGCTGAAAACCATATGGCCTTGCATTTTCTCTTTCATATGTACCAATTTACTGTACCCTCACCCTACCATTGTGAGAAGAAACTTAAGAGAAAATGTTTTCCTTGCATCATTCTCTCTCTCACCCTCCCTTTTCTGTCTGAAATAACAACACTCCCAACAGCAACAAGTACAAATACTTTGTCCTTATGATTTATGCCCAAACAGTCTCATGCTGGTGTTCTTTATAACAGTGATAAATCAAAAACACCCTGAAAGTACAACAATGGAGAAAAAATTAAGCAAAGCATGATATATCTACACAGTATCATATTATGAATATTTTTTTACATTTACAAAACCATGAGAAAATTGTTATAGTATAATGTTAAAAGAAAGAAGTAGTAAGAAGCAAAATTGTAAGAACTGTATTGTCCTAATTAATAAAAACTTATGCATAGAAAAAATATTGGAAGAAAATTAAGCAAAATATTAAGAGTGATTAATTCTGAGTCATGGAAGTATGACTAGTTTCAACTGTTCTGAGTTTAATTTTTGATACCTTTATAATTTTAAAAAGCAATTTAAAAATAAAAAACTATCTGTCAATTAAAAATAAAGTCCTTTGTGTATTCAGAGCAAGAAAGACCAGATGCTTCCCAGGGTAGACATAAAAGGTGTGTGGAATGAGAACAATCACCTTCCCACGGCCTGGGGGTGCAGTGTTAACAATTCTCCCCTCTTTCTAGTCACTTCCAAGCCTGTGGAGATAGAGTCAGTAAAACAGAGTCTCAGCAACTCCCTGGTTCTTTCTCTAGAGAATCAAGAATTTTAAGCATCAAACATAAAATCTAAAGTGAAACCCTACGAGAAAACATTACCTTTTCATCACCAGTAAAGCATCTTCCCTATTGCCTTTTTCTCTGAAATATGCACACAGCTTGCATCAAGGAACATTTTTCAGAAAAATGTGGAATTGCTAAAAAGAAATACTGTGCTATTCAAAGTGTGGTCTCCGTCTGGCAACCTCACCAGGTTGGGAACTTATTTGGATGCCAAATCTCAAGTCCATCCCAGACCTAGAGTACCAGAACTTCTAGAGGTGAAGACTAGGAATCTGTGTTTTTAAAAGCTCCCCAGGGAGATTCTTCTGTATATTAATGTTGAGAAGAACTTCTAAGATTTAGATGATAGAGATTCCAATTAACTTCACTTCAACTCTTAAAGGAAAAAGAAAGAAAAAAAGAACGAGATGACGGAGAATGTCAAAGGCTAATAAGTAGTGGTCTGCTAGTAAATGTTTAACAACTAAGACTCTGGGGGGAAATGCCCTAATTCACAGCATTCTAAAAATTCTGATCTAGCCTTGTGACGTCACTGAACTTGGAGTTAGGAAGAGATGCATACTACTAGTGCCTTTCAAAAGCTGGTACAAGCCAGTGGCACAGGACTGCAGAAGGCTCCTGCTGGAGGCGATCATCAGGACTCAGTTATTCATCTAATTCACTCAACATTTGTGAGTGGACATTTCTGTACAGCTTGAAGGACTGAATAATGTCTCGTGAATGTATCCAAGAGAGAGGACGCAAGGGCAAACTTATCCCACAAATCTCCAAGAGTGATGGATATTACATCTCTCATCAGTTGCCAAAAGCAGACGAAATCAGAAGTTGTAAATTATAAACCCCATTTCTGTTTGTTCTGTGACAGTGAAGGTTTTTCATTATATTAAAAAATCAAAACCAAGTAAACCCATGAACACTTTTAAATATCTCAATGGTGATAGAGCTTCAACCATGCCATTTACCCAGCTCATGTCTTCACCTGTCAAATGGAAGTGAAAATGTCTCATGACGTTTAAAAAGATAATGAAGGATACTCTTGAAAAGACCTCCCTTGCACTTCCAGATAGTTACTGCCTTTGACATATCGAAGTCGCTAGGCCTACTTCAAGAGAAGTTTCTTTTCCAGTGCAGGTAAATGTCTCTAAATGTATACTTTTTCTTTTATAAACTGATAATGCCAAATGTATTCTCTCCTTCTAACTCGCACCATGACTTCTTGGGCAACATAAGGTATAGAGCATCAGTTAGGACACATGCATATCATCATCATCACTTTAATTCTCCAAGACTCACTTTTCTCCTTCACAAAATGAGATTATAAGAGCATCTACCTCAGAATTATTGCAGGATTTAAAAATACAATGTAAGCAAAATGCTTTGTAATACAGAATAGCCATTAATATTCAAGGTAGTTGTTGGTGCTTATGGGCTAAGTTTTATTTTCCTTAACTTCTCTCCATGTGTCAGACGTGGTACAACTCAAACCAACTTTTTTTTAATCACAGCATCATCAGATGATATTTGAAAATGGGTAAATTTCAGCCTGTTCAATATGTCTTTACTAATTAATGCAAAAAAAATGAATGCAAAGATAAATACAAATTGTATTGAACACCGAAGAAAAAGAGCAAGTTAGAGACTACGGTTCAAGAAGAAAATAAAATCACAATAAGCAATGAATCCCAAATCCTGGGCTCTAAATGAAATTGAAGCCAATCTCAATGTGAATTAATCTACCCCAGTCTTACTCTGTAACTCTCTATAAAGCCACTACTCTCCTTTGCCTAATATAGATAAAATTGACTTAAAGCAGGAGAAAGGAACTTACCCACTAAATTCTCTTTATCCTGCTTCTCAGGGGAGGACGCCCCAGGAGCCATCTCATTCTTGAGAAGCTTTTATACTTGGCCAACTTTCATGGGTTTGGAGCCAGGCCTAGGCTCCAGACAGCACCCTTGGTGTGCTTGGGAGAGTAGAAGAGGAGAAGACAGAATGAGAGAGAGAGACGTTCCTTTTCTTTCGTGTGCACCCTAAGGAGTCGTCACCCTGGTGAAGGCAGCCAGTTAACATAAACAAAAGGATTTCTTTCGTGAGTTTGGACTGCCTTTGTTCATATAGAAAATTCAGAAGAATATACCTGATGGTGTTGCTTCCCATAAAATATCACTATGTAATTTTCTACATCAATTATATTTTATAAAACACTTCCGCACAACTTGTGTAATTTATTCACTACAGTGACCTGTCTGATACACGGGGAAGGCGTATCCATCCTTCTGTTTCAGATGAGAACATTTCAACCAATTCATTCTACATAATACAGTGAGTGATCTCTTGAAACTTGAATGTGATCATGTCACCATCCTACTTAAAATAATTCAATGACTGCCAATTGTTAGTTTGGCAAAGACTAAAATCCTAAGTATCCCATCAAAGACCCTGCTAGTCTGCCCCTGCCTCCCTTTCCGGCCTCAGTCACATGAACTCCCCTCCCTCACTTAGCGACAATCCCATTTGCCTTCTATCAATCTCACTAAAGCTATGTATGTCCTTTTTGCTACAGGGCCTTTGCACATGTTACTATATGCATAATTATTTTATTAATGTCTGTTTCTTCCTCTAGACTAGGGGTTGGCTAACGACAGCCTGCTAGCCAAATTTGGTCTGCAACCTATTTTTGTAAATAAAGTGTTATTGGAACACAGCCACATCCATTTGTTTCCGTATTGTTTATGGTCACTTTTGCACCGCACCTGCAGCATTGAATAGATGCTATAGAGACTGTATAGCTTGCAAGGATTAAAATATTTACTATGGATTCCTCTGCAGAAAACAATTGCTGACCCCTTGCCCTACACTATAACTTCCATGAGGGGAGTGACTAGGTCTGTGATTTTTTACCATGGCACCTGCAGCATTTAGAACAATGCAGGCACATAGCTGATACCCAACAGATACTTGTTAATCATAACAACAATGTAGTTTGTCAAGGATAACAGCTCAAAATGGCAAAGCCCTTTCTCGAATCCAGATCCCCAGGCTGCTATTCCAGGAGTCCTTTCATCATACCACTTGGAATCAAGGACAATTTTGCACTTATTCCAATACTGAAAGCACTGATTTTCTAGTTTTCTGATGCTCATCTTTCTCATATCAATATTCCAAATAATACTTTGTTTTCCTGCATGTGAAAACAAAATAGACTCTGTTCTTTCCCAGGGCATCTTTTCTAGTCTTTCTTCTCTAATTATCCAGTTACTTTCTTTTTAGCAACTTCATCTTATAAAACCTCCCAGATTGTTGGTTACTTTTGCCAACTACTTGATAATCTTAGTTGCCTTCTCCACAAACTCAAATTACAGTAATAACCATGGCTGTCATCCACAGTTTGTAATTAGAAGAATTAATGAGGACTATGAGGACTATGAGAACTCTGGGAAAGGAGGTTGGGGACCAGAAACACAGATTAAAACAGATGCACATGCACACGCAGAATCAGTGACCGTCTGCTGCAGAATCCTTGCCTCTGCACTGTTCTCACACGTCCTGGGTTCTGGCTTGATGTGGAAATGGTGGCAGAGGCATAGTGGGGAAGGCGGACTCACAGCTCCCTCTGCCTGGGTGTAGAGAAATCCTGGCTCTATCATGAACTGGCTGTGTGACGCTGGGTAGCTTATTTAACCTCTTCATGTCTCACTTTTTCATCTGTGAAATGCGCACAATAATGGTCTCTACCAAAGTTGGCTATGTGAGAATTATATGAAATATTACGTGTAAAGTACTCAAAGTAATGACTGGCATTAATAAATGGTAATTATGATTACCATGAATGAGAGCTGAGCTGTATTTCTCAGGACTCAACTATCTTCTTTCTAAAATGAGAGTGTTGTGTTAATTTTCACCATATCTCCCTTTTCCCGTTGTTTCAAGCAAATGGAAGATTCATTAGTAATTGATTGAAAACATTGATCACCTCTCTTCTCTTCCTGCTACTCCATTTTGTTTCAAATTTGAAGATTTGAGGCCCATTCCTGGTCCTGTACTATCCATAGATTCCATTTTGTTTCTTCCTGGTCTCTACTTGATCACCATGTCATCATCACCTGAGGACTAACCTCTCGTGGAAAGAGCAACAGGAAAACTTCCTGTTTCCGTAATTTCTTGTGACTAAGCTGTAGACAATCTTTGCCTGGAACAGGAAGCCCCTTTCCCCCTGAATTGGATGACGCTCTACAGTTACGCAGCAAAGTGTTTTGGAAGTGCTCGTTTAGCTAATTTCTAAACACATTTTCCCTTAATATTGGCCACATACCACTTACGCGAGCACCACCAGACTGAGGTAGAAGGTTCAAAACAACAGTAACAATAATTGTTCCCTGGTGGCAGCTGGAGAGAGCCTCCAGGGCACTTGTAACAAATACATCCCCTTGGAAGATGACTAAGCAACTGTTTTTCTTCTTCCTACAAAATGTTCCAAATATCTCAGCCTAGAAAGCAAGAGTGATTTCAACACGTAAGGAACACCTATGATAAGTTGACAAGCTGGGTCCCTAACAAAGAGGGCCTCAGGAAACGAATGAAACATGAGCCCATTTTCAATATATCCTTCTCCTTTGTCTAAAATATAAGTCGTCAGGTTCACATGATGAATTCTCATTATCTGTGGGCCACATTAATGGAATTTTCTCCCCTCCACTATAGGGGAGTGAGGATGGGGGAATAAAGCAGATAGAGAATTACTGGAATGCACTCCCAGTGAAGATTTCTCTGTGTGTTTCTACACTTTCATTCTGCCAATTCTGGAACTAGGGAAAGTCCTGAAGTGAGGACAGCTATGTTTTTAAAAGCCCTATCTCTATTCCCACTCTTGACATATAAACAAGATGCCGTCCCTAATATATATATTTGATTTTCCCTGAATGTTCATCTTAGAGTACAAATGCTATCTTGAGATAATCCATTCTGGCCTTGGACCTTTATCCTTTCCCAAGCTTCTGCTTTCAGGAAGACTCTTTCACCAGATGTCATCCATCATCATTTCTTGCTAAGATGCACATGTATGTTCCAGGATATTTGCTACTCCCTTAGGAAAACATTGCCATTTCTTTAAATGATGGAATTCTCTGATTTCACTAACTTTTCACCAATAAACATCATCCATTCTATCTTATTCATTCTCATATAACTAATTCTTGAATATCTACATCTTCAAAGAACAAATTCAATCAACAGATCTGTAAGGATATTTATAGTGATAACTTCCCAAACTGCGTATCTGGCCTAGACTTCTCTCCAGAATAATAAATATTTTCAAGTATCAGCTGACTAAACATCTCTACCTGCATACCCTTCTTTCCAATTCAATATTCTACCCATTAGAAAGCATTGTATTGAATAGACATTTTTATTATGGAAATTTCGATGATACATGTGAAATAATATATACAATGTATGTACGTATGGCATAATGAATGCACATGTGTGTATTTATTGAATAAAATGAACAGCAATGAACATACTACCCAACCTTCAAGCCGGAAGATGACCAACATCATGGAAGCTATTTGAGTATTCTCCCCTAAGTCTCATCCCCACCACCCCATTACCACAATCCATATTTATGTTGATTATTCTCTTGCTTTTAAAAGTTTTTTAAATCACACATGTATATATCTCTGAATAATATCACTTAGCTTTCTTTGCCTTTGACCTATGTAAAAATACTCATGTAGTATACTGGATTGCTTTTATGGCTCCATATTATGATTTTAAGGTTCATCCACATTGCTGCATGAAGCTATTATTTGTTCTTTTTCAGTCTACTTAACACATGATAGTGTAAATAGGCCACAATTCACTTACTTACTTGGAATACTTTAAAGTTTTTGTTATTACAAATAATGCTACCATGACTATTTTTGTACATGTCTCCTGGTGCATACATATATGTGCAAGAGTTTCTTTAGGCCCTAAAATCAAGGTGTACACATTCAGGAATGAAATTGCTGGAATTATTTTCAACTGTAGAAGATTGTTGTGAAAAATTTTTCAAAATTGTTTTCCAAACTGGTTTGTTCTTATAAATTTAATCGTCTACTAGCAGAGTACAAGTATTCCTCTTGTTCTACATCATTGATACTACTTGATATTGTTAGAGCTTTTGATACTTGACAACTTAGTCGGTGTAAAATAGTATTTCATAATAATCTGAACTTAGATTTCCCTGAATTTTAAGGAGGCCGAACAATTTTCACATGGCTATTTACAATTCATGTTTTCTTCTTGGTACGTATGTCTTTTGTTTTTAATATTTTTTTACCTTTTTCTTACTGACTTATAGGTAGTCTTCATAAATATATATACTTGATATGTATATATACTTTCTATATACTTCTATATATATTAATACTTGACAGTTACAGAAGTGGCAGATATAGTCTCCCAGTGTGGCTTATCTTTTTTATGATGACTGATACAAATATATGAAATTTCAATATATTTAGTGTTTGATGTGCCTTGTTTAAAAATCCTTCCCTTTCTAAGGTCTTAAAGATATCCTCCTGTATTTTCTTTGAAAGTTTTTAGAGTTATTTGTTCTTTTGAATTTAAGTCTTTAATTCACCTAGAGTTGCTTTTTGTGCATGGTGCAGTGTAGGCATTTGTTTTAATTTTCTTCCATATAAATAACCAATTATCACAGTGCCTTCTAACAGTCCCAAACCTTAACTGATCTATTATAAATTGTTTCCATGTGAGTGGGACTTCCCGGGCTATGATGCTCCACTATCAGTTTGTTATCCCCCGTTAATACTGCACTGTCTTAGTTTCTATGGCTCTATAACAAGTCTTGGTATTTGACAGAGCAAGTTATTGTCTTCAGAAGTGTTTTGGCTATTGTTCATCCTTTGCTCTTCTGTATAAATTTTAGAATAAGCTTATAAAACTTAATGAAAACTATTGGGATTTTTATTGGAATTGCATTGAATTCAGAGATTGAGAGATGCGACATCCTAAAGTATCTATTATTTGTAACCATGATGATTGTGTAACCTCCATTTCAATAGGTTTTCTTTAAAGTATCCCATAAAGTTAAAAAAAAATTCTCCATAAAGTTGTTATTCATTTTTGTTGGATTTATTTCTGGGTAACACGCCACTGTTTTCTTCTCTTTTTAAAGACTTTATTTCTTTAGAGCAGTTTTATGTTCACAACAAAATTGAGAGGAAGGTACAGAGCTTTCCCATAACCCCCCTGTCCCCACACAGGCACATCTTCCCCCATTATCAACATTCCTACCACAGGGGTACATTTGTTACAATTGATGAACCTACGCTGACATATCATAATCATCCAAAGTCCACAATTTACCTCAGGGTTCCCTCTTGGTGCTGCAAGTTCTATGGGTTTGGACAAATGTATAAGGTCATGTATCCATCATTATAGTATCATATATTTTCACTGCCCTAAACATCCTCTGTGCTCTATTCCTCCTTCCCTGCCCCTCCCTCCAAGCCCTGGCAACACTGATTTTTTCACTGTGTCCATACTTTTGCTTTTTCCACAATGTCATATAGTCGGAATCATAGGGAAGCCTTTTCAGATTGGTTTCTTTCACTTGGTAATAAACATTTAAGGTTCCATAACATCTTTTCATGGCTTCATATCTTATTTCTTTTTAACACTGAATAGTATTCCATTATCTAGAATTTTTTTTGAATCGTTTTCTCCTGTTGCTCATATTTGAAAATGCAACTTTTTGAGCATATCTGTAAATCTGTAAAATCGACCTCTTTAAGCTTTACATCTTCCTTTCCAATCATGACACCTTTCAGTTTGTTTTTGTACCTTACTACACCAGCTGGGGTGTCTAGTACAATGCTGAATTACATTTTACTTGATCAGTCTCTGATTTTAAAGGGATTTTTCTAACATTTCATAATTAAGAATAACGTATGCTAGATACTTTTATAGATTTTCTTTACCTGGTAAAGTTTCCTTCTTTTCCTAGTTTGCTAAGTGTGTGCATGTTTTTTACTCATTACGGTGATTGAATTTTACCAAACTTTTTTTATACAGACTGGGAAAATGGTTTTTCTCCATTTGTTAATGTGACGAATTGGACTTTAGATTTCTTAATGTTATTTTCTTCTTACACTCCTGATATAAACCCAACTTGATTATGGTACATCATTTTCTTAAGAATAAATGCTCTGTGTTGCTGATATTTTATGATGTTTTAGTATTATGTTGGGTAAGGTTGACATAAGGCTGACTTGCATTTTTTCTTCACACTATTCTTGTCTGAGTTTTGGTATCAAGGTTATATTGGTCCATAGGGACGAGTTGAGGCGTGTCTTCTCTTTCTGTTCTCTTGGAAGAGTATGTTCAGTGGAACTAGGCTGTGAAGCCTTCTGAGGCTGCTGCCTCCTTTCCATTGACAAGGGTTGTGATACTAACAATATACAGGGAAGTACAGCTAACATCTTACTGTGTGCTTCTCATTTCCTCAACTTTTCTGTGCCTTCTTCTGGATGTTTTTTCTTATTCCATTTTCCCTCTCCATCAATTAGGAGTTACAAACACTGATGCCGTTTACCTTTTACCATGAAATTTTACCGGGCATATGTTAATGTTTAAATGTAAATTAAAGTCAGTATCATAATGTCCTTCCTGAATACAAAGCTCTTGGGGATACTTTAATTTTGCTCATCCTTCCCAATTTACTTGCCAAAGTTTTCGAATATTTAATCTTTTAACTGATCCAAATTAGACATTGTTTACTAATGTTCGATCACCTTTAAAAACAACAAAGGCTCATTAAGTTCGATTTGGAGTAAAGTCTTTTGAAAAATTCTGTGACACTAAATGCATTTTATAAATGCACAGACTAAACTCATCAGGCAAATCACGTGGGGTAAGGCTTAAAATTAATCAATTATATGAATTAACAACGTTTGCAAATCCTAAACAGACCATGGGACTCTATGGAAAGGCAATGGAGAGGTCCATTTCTATTCCCTCTTCATAAAGCCAATCTTCATCCTCTTCATTTTTGGATTTCTGCAATAACCATCCATCTTACTACTTTCAATCCAGCTTCCTTGCTGCAGGCTAACTGATTTTTAAAAAGTGCTTTCTGATAAATTTCCAAACTGTTGACCACAGAACAAATGCCCAGCTCCTTAGCACAGCTTACAGGGTCTTTTGTGATCACGTCCCTCCCTTGTTTTTTAGATTCACTTGAACTACAAACATCATTCAAACTACATCCAGTTATGTGATTATTTTACTATGCTACTGTGTCACACTTTGCAGCTTTAAAAAGGATGTTAATCCTTGCCCATCCTTTAAGACTTTAATGTCACTGAGAAACCTTTCTGGACATCCTTAGGCAGTAAGGTACTCACCCTCCCTCCTATGTATTTTCATAGCACTTGGTGGTACAAGTAGCCTGTTATTGGTAGTAAATGCCAAATTTACTGGTTCAAATTTACACTTACTTACACCTTGGTTTCTTTATCTCATGAATTAGGTTGCTAGTACTTATCTCACAGGGTTCTGAGATAGATAAAACCAGTCTCTAGTAATTATATGCAAATACTCCAAAACATTCTTTTCATTTTATATAAACCTTTAAGTGTCCAATATGTGCAAGACATCAGGAATACATCTAAGAGATGAACAGGATACAGTTCCTTGCTGTCATGATAATGGGCTCATAGGACAGAATAAACCTGGTAGTAGCATCACTATAGAAAGATTACTCAATAGCTTTTTTCTGAGTGAATGGACAACATACATAAGCAATACAAGATAATCTTCAAAAGCTTTTATGAGTGTAGACTTAAAAAAGAACAAATGCCAACTTCTAGCAACTGGTATCAGACTACGCATGAGGTTACATTCTGTGTTTGAGGATAATTAAAGGCATAAATAGTCCGATTCAGGTGTTTGTAATAATGTAACTTTCACATAAAATACTACGTAAAGGATGAACGATCAGTAGTATATATTGAGTTTCAACTAAATTTGGACAAAAATGTTCTTATATCTAGCACACACAAAAAATTAAAAAGCCTATCCAAGTATTTAATAAAACGCTTATAAAATATTTGTCATATCCATAAAGTTTATTTTAAAAAATTGTTAAAAACTAACCATACAGGAATATTTATGAATATACTTAAAAAGTTTGTTCCCCATGTTGAAGGAAAATACATTAGCAACATCTTCCAGACACCATCTTTATAAAAGTAAAACTTCTCGATGCTGAAATGTACTACAGTAGATTCTAGTTTACACTTTTAATCACAGGATTGGAAATAACTCTCCCTACTCCCCCGTTCCTCTCAACGTGGCAGTTATTACACTTAAATTAATGACATTCAATCATGTTAAACTACCACAGATGCTTAAATAGAGTACACACTGCATATCTACCAACAGAGCAAGTCTTCTCTATCTGTTGTCACACAATTATTTTTGATGAGCATTTGACTTTAAGTACAAACAGAAATACTACATCCCATAATTGTAAACATTCACCAGGAGCTTCCAGAGCAGAATGAGCAATAGAGGTGGCCCAAGAGTCAGTCAAATGTTCCTCACTCATTTGGATACTGCTGAGCTTAAGAAAAAAGTTTTGAAGGCAAATTATCACAAGCCTTACTTGTATTTCTGTAAGACAGTAGTTCTGGATACATATTTTTAGTCAAAAACACCTGAAAGTCATTCTAAAGACTATAATAAGCACCATTTTCACTTACCTGAAATATATTGAGTTAAATTCAGCAGTATATATATGATCATTAATGTCAGAAATGAAAAGTAACTGTGGGTCTCCAGTTCCCTTTTGTGGATAGATGTGGAGTACAGAGTTCCAATGATGCTAACAGGAATCACTCATGCACACCAAGGGCCACAGGCAACCCGTAAGTCTGAGGCACAACTATTACTTCTGTCAGTGGATGCTATACGAGCAGATTTAAGGCTGTATTCGGCTATAAAGAGTTCAACCTCCTCTTTAGTATTCTTCCTACATAGATCACGTACACGACTCAAAATTTCATCAGGTGGGAGGTGAAAAGTCCCCAAACAGTTTTTTAATACTACTTCCCATACAATTTGCTGTCAGTATATTTACAAAGGGGAGTGTTCATACTTAAAACCATTAAAAAAAAATGCAACCGTGGTTTTTAAACTTTTCTCCCAATTTCCCGAGGATTATCCTGATTTTCTGACTTCTGGTCACCTTCACATTTGTCACATTGTTCAGTGCAGTCCTTAGGCAATTGTGATGCTGCTCCAAAAGAGAATACAAATTAAAATATATTCACTGCCACCCACTTTGGGACAGGCCTGGTTGCAAAGAAAATGGTGTTCCTGGCGTTGAAGGATAACTAGGAAACCCATCAGGCTGAGCTGGATAGCTGTCCAGAGCTGAAGCTGAGTGAACCTGACAGAAAGAAGAACACACAGTTTAGCAGAGTACCAGATTCAGTCAGGTCTGTACCTGCTTTCGTCTGTGCCACACTAGATATTCAGAACAGGAAAGAAAAGAAAAAGTCTGGGGCAAAACAAGTCTGCTCAGCTTCCTGAGATTAAAACGTTAAAACTTCTTCAGATATAGGATATGCATAGAAATGCCATTAAAATATTTAATATTCTTTTTATTTTATTTTATTTTATTTATTTCTATTTATTAAAAAAAAATCAATAGGTTTTCTAGATATAATTTACTTTAATGGCCCATTATTTTAGCTTAAATTGTGGAAGACAAGCTAAAATTTAACTGCCATGTATAAAGATGCCGTTTGTGAAATCGTCAAACTGAGACTTTAAACTCTACAAGCAGGAAAAACGATTCATGCGGATGAATATATTCCACCACCTGTGTTACCCTTCTGAAGGAAGACAAGCATAATTTGAAAACTTTGGAAGAACTAATTATCAAATCTCTAAACATTCTCATAACTTTTTTTGCCAATGTTGGTATATCACAATTGGTATTGTAATGGTATCGCTACAGAAGCTCTGTTCCATATGCTACCATTTTATTTATGCCAGACATTGCCTGCTTACCTGCTGTAACAATGCTGACTGTGCAGCTGCATTATGCTGTAATTCTTGCAAGGATGACTGTGAGGGATTCTGGGAAAACCCAGGGATACCTGGGAGGGACAAAAGGCCTGGAAAAACAGAACTGCCTGCAGCTTGAAGTCCAGAGGATAAGCTAAAACAACAGATAGAACAGGTCAAACTGCAGGTAAGACATAAAAACTACAGTTTCTACATTTATCAAACATAAGATCTTAAGATGTAAAAAAAAAAAAAAATCTTAGAGTTTCTGTTGGAAGCAACCATAATAGTCAGTCATGTGCTGATGTAAAACTTACTTTCTATTATAAATTATTCTGAATTCAGTAAGTCTATGTTTTGCATATAATACTTTTTGCTGTTTTATAGTCAAGTTAAATTACCAAATACAAGTCCTAAATTAACTGAGCCAGCATTAATATTTTACATATTTATCTTAACAGGTTTGAAGAACCACAAAACATTTTTTGAGCAGTGAAGTTTTAGCCCAGAAAAATATACTTTAGCACCACCAAACAATCATATTTTGACTTTCATTTGAATCACTTAAAAGTAAGACTATGACCTACAAGTTTGGTAAAGAATGATTTTATCCCATTTCTAAACTATTCACATACCCGGCTTGTGCAACAAGGGCAGAGTTGAAGTTGGAACTAAATGCTGAAGCGAATCCTGGGAGGACGGGAGCTGGTGATGGGGCTGTGGCAGCAACAGGAAGTGGCGTGACCGCGGCAACTGTAGAGGGTGCCTGCAGCCCCGGGAACGAAGGGAGAGCAGGGGTGACGCTGGGGGTGTTAGCGACAGAGAAGCCAGGGAAGGGGGGATTTGAAGACGGCAGAGGTCCTTGGGTGACTGAAAAAAGTGAGGGGACAGCGGTGGACAGGCTGAGGGGGAAAGGTGCTGCCGAGACTGGCACGGAGGCAGAAAGCCCTGAGAGAACGGCCGCTGTAGAACTAGGGTGAGGGACAGAGGTGGACGTGACAGCCGCAGATGAGGTGGCTATTAACGATCCTGGAAGAGATACTGATGGATTAAGAGACGGGTTGCCAGTTAAAGGGAAATTATTGGTCAAAGAGGTGAAAGGAGGCAGAGCAGTGAACACTGGAGTGATGGGGGTGGAGGAACCATGTGGAGGAAGGGATATAGAGGAGAGGGGATTTGAAACATTCAAGGGAGTACTCAAACTGGAGAGCCCTGATAATGCAGGATTAAGGCAAGTAGATAAACTGATGGGCACTGATGCTGAAGTATATGCACGACCCAACGTCCCTGATAAACCTAAAGTGCCATGAGAGGGATTCACGGAATGAGATGGGCCTTTGAAGGCCGAGGGAGTAGGACTCGTGGGCTCAGTTTTGATCATGACAGACAGAGTTGTTACAGCAGGGGTTGATGAAATGTGCAGGTCTGAGTTACTTGGGTGGGAGCCATGCAAAAGGGTAGCTGAGGAACCACAGCTAACTGGCACTGAAGTCGAAGATGATGTAGAAGTCGCTAAAGGAGACTGTACAGGCAAAGTAGGGGGAGTGGAGGTTGAGTTAGCCACAGGAGAGGGCAGGCCTGGGAACATGGCCAATCCTGGAGTGGAAGACCTCTGTGGGGCAGGAATGGCTGACGGGGCATAGCACTTGTTAGCGGCTAAAGCAGGAGAATCAGAGCTCTGATTAGTAAGAGAAGACAGAGAAGCCAGACCATTTGTGACAGCAGAAGGTAAAGCAGAAGGGTTGATTAGATTGGTATCATTTGATGTCAGAAAGCCTTTTAAAGCAGATAGAAGAGGACTATTTACACCAAGCGGACAGGCAACACTGGGAGCAGAAACACCGGCAATTACAGAAGGAGTTGGGTTGGACACACCTTGGGATGTTGGTGTTAAGGGCAAAGGGAGACCTGCAAAAACTGATGACAATGAAGCAGAATTTGGGTTGTTGGTAGAAGGAGCAGTAGAGGTGGCAGAAAAGGGGAGGCCAGTGAAAGGGGCAGAAGTAGAAGCGAATGTTTCATGGGAAGCAGGGGTGGCCCGAGGTGTAGATGTGGCCTGAGGCGCTGGGGCAGGAGCGGCAGAAGGACCTGGCAGTGGAACTAGGCCAGAAAAAACTGAAGGAACAGGAGCAGACGTTGTACTGTGGACAGAAGTAACAGGTGCAGCAGGCAGTGATGGGGTTCTGATAACCGTTGGATTTGGCGTTGATGGCTGAGGTGTGTGAATGGCTGCGGAGACCTGCCCTGGGAACACAGGAAGGACAGTATTTGGCACATTCATCCCAGAAATGGTGGCAGTGGCTGATGCTGCTGGATGATATACTGCCTTGACCGGGGATGCAGTGGGGACGGGAGCTGCAGCAGGTGTTGAAGGATTAGAACCGTGAGGAGAAAAGAGTTGACTTGCTGGGGTAGAAAATGCTGTGGGGGGAAAAAGAGGAAAGAGTTGATCATTATGCTGAAATGTCAAATTTTAACTAAAAAGAAATGTATAAAAATTTTTGTAGTATTTAACAAATATCAAAGAAAATCAGTGAAAATCAGGTAAAAAGGGCTATTGCAATGCATAAATTGCTAGATTCCACTATCCTGATTTTCACCACAGAGCCTCAGGGAGAACCAGTTGTCTTCTACACTGCTCAGAACAGTCCTCCAATTCAGTGAGGAAGTCTTGAGAAGTTGGCAAATAAGCTTTCCTTTCATATCTTCCCAATTTTTAAAAAATCAAAGAATTTATTGTAATTGGGATTAATGTTGTGTGGTGACTTCACCATGAATTCTTTCAAACCACTTGTCTAGGGTAATAATACAAGTCATTTCTCCCTGTTACGAGCTTTCCGGATATCACTTCGCTTTTAGCGGCATACGAGGCATTCCAGGATTCACCCCACCTCTCGAGTATTGTTTGTTGCCACTCTAGGAGTTGAACTTAATACTCCAAATTATCAATCTACATAGTTTTTCCCCCAAGTATTTTCTCACACTGACTCCTCTACATTAGCTTAACTGCTAACTTTACTTGGCGTGTCCCAGGAGCTCCTTTAAGGACAAAAGCTGTATCCAATTCATCTTCAGAGCTTTAGCACCCAGCACAGTGCACGGCACCTTGTATTTAGTAAGTGTTTGCTGCACAGGATACATCATGATTACCTCAACTATAGTTCCCAAACCCATCCAAGTACTTTTTCTCAAGACTTCCAGTTTGCTACAATATTTTTATTCTGATAAACTCTACCAATAATCAACACAAGCATTTTAGGGGATGATTTGAGTTTCCTCTCTAAATCAATTTACCGATGATGCTAGCCTCTGATGATCTTGTTGGTGCCAAATGGAAATCATGACTCAGGTAGCTAATGTCATAATAACAATCATCTGCTGCTACACTCACATTGAAGTCTGTTTCAGTTGTAAACAGAGAATGTTTCTTTTGCAGTGATAACAGAAAGACATTTTCATGGACTAAGACTTAAATTTTTAAATCTATGCATAATGAAGACTTTTGACATAAGGAAGCTGACATGGCCAATGAAGTAATGCATGATGTTCATGACAGGCACCACAGGAAAAGAAAAGAGGACATGGCGTATATACAATACATTTGTACTAAGTGATGGCCAAAGGAGCCATATTAGGCTGATCAAATTTTACAGTTGTTTTAGGAAAGCAATATGGTAGAAGAATTGACCAACAGTAATATATAAATATACAAACTTCAAACTCAAAAGGCCTGAAGTCTGTACCATATTTGTGTCATAAGCAGTAACTTACTTTCAAAAAATTAAGACTAGCTATCATTTTAAATTTAGAGTATATATGAAAATGGATGTGTACTTTTGTTTGTACTTGATTTGTTTTATAAGAACTAGAAGCACAAGGAATATATACTTAGTTTTGTGTTTGTAAATAATGTACCGAAAAATTATTTAGGTCAACATTGGTAGGAAACCTTTGAGAATTCACTACCTTATTTAACTACACACTGAGGACCTTGTAGTTAATGACAGATTGCAAGGTAAAACCAACCTGTCCCACAAGGTTCTTTATAGTAGCCTCTGTTGGAGATCTTTTTATATAATAAAACAAAAGCCACACACTGTTAATCATAGTGCCTATAGTCAAAATGCAACAAAACAAAAACAAACTCAAAAACCTCCAAAACATACCATGATAAATATTACTTTCCTGTCATCTAATTTGGTTGTTAACCATTAAACACTACCTGTCAGATCCTGTGCTAAGTACTTGACATCCATCATGTCATTTGTCCCCACATAACCCTGTGAGATAGGTACTAACACCTCCATTTCACAGATGGGCATCTGAGGCTGGGTGTGATTAAGCAACTTGTTAAAAGATCACGTCGCTATTAAGTGGTGGTCAAAGAGTATCAAGTTTCAGTTATGCAAGAGGAATAAGTTTCAGAAATCTGCTGTACAACATTGTGCCTAGGATTAACAATATTGTATTGTGTACTTAAATATCTGTTAAGAGGATAGATCTCATTAAGTGAGATCTTACTATAATAGTCATAATAATAATAATAAAGGTCACAAAGCTAGGAAGTGGTAGAACCGAGATCTGAACCCAGGTCTGTCAGACCCATGCTCTTATCCGCTATACTAGTTTGTCTTTATTTTAGTTTCTTAATGTGGTTCAAAAAGGGAAAACCTTAATCATGCTAACATAACATAGCACAGGAAAACAAAGTATGCTATTCCTAACAAGGGTACTTATGACACCTATTTATTCCCTTCAAAAACAGATCTATTAATGAAGCTGAGTATAAAGACTGAAGTTTCTTTAATCCCATTTTTATAGAAATTAAATGACCTGCCCAAGGTCACAAGGCTAGGTGGTGCCAGAGCCAGGATAAGAAACTGGACATCCTGACATTTCACTTAGTGCTCTGCCCACGCCACTCTGCTACCTCCTTTAGAAACTACCAGCTCAAAAGCACCATTTAGGCACCATTCTCAGGGAATGAATACAATGATCCCACTGAGATGACTAATCATGCACTATGATTAGATTCACGTGCTATTTTGTTGCACAACAACTGATCTGAGATTCTGTTTCACAACAGAAAGCATCTTCCTGACCACACATATCCTCAGCTAGGGCAACAATAAAATGCTGCAGTGCTGCTGCCATCTGCAGGCATTATGGGTATTATGTAGGCCACATTTCATCTTCAGGTTTGCTTTTTTTTTTTGGTGAGGAAGATTTGCCCTGAGTATCTGTCAATTCTACTTTCTGCTTTGGCACTCCTTATTCTTTTCTTTCCTACATTAAGTTATGCTACCCCCAAATGCTTACTGAAATAATCAAATGTAAAAGTGATATCTGACATAGCATTTGTCAAAAACAGTTTTCATCACCATATATGTTTATATCAAAAAGAAATGAGGCTTCCAATATCACATAATGCAAAGCAAATGTGGATATAATACCACATAGCACTTTGATTACATGGCAAATTTTACAAATAG
Source organism: Equus quagga (assembly GCF_021613505.1). Taxonomy (NCBI): domain Eukaryota; kingdom Metazoa; phylum Chordata; class Mammalia; order Perissodactyla; family Equidae; genus Equus; species Equus quagga. The sequence continues at coordinate 64,624,864 of NC_060272.1, read as the reverse complement.
GACACAAAGGCATATAGTTAATTTTAAATCCAGTTAATATGTGCATTTCAAGTTGTGTGTATAAAACGTACCACTATTAAGCCACTTTTAGTAAGTATTGATTAGTTAAATTCTTTAACAAGGAACATTCCCCAAAGTATTAAGATTCCAAATATACTCAACTCAAATCATTCTCAGTGAATAACAGACAACCAGGACAGACATCGGTTATCTCTGGATCAAACCAGGTACTTACTTTGATTCTGTGTGGGTTTTGACTGATTGGAAAGGTCTTCATTTTCTATATAAAAATAAACAAATAAAAGTTGATTTCAAGCTTTACCAAATTATTCACCACCATAATAATCAGAAATTGGGGTCAAAAAAAGAAAACTCCAGGATATGCATGTATATACTATGTTAGGAAAAATAACATATACCTAGGGCAAAAAAAGGAAATAAACAAAAATCATAGTAGTAACTATACGAAGATTTACAGGATTATGAGCAATTGATCCCCACCAACCTCCCACTGACTGCTCCTTAACATATCACGTTTTAAAGAAACATCGTTATTTTATAGATATATTTAAGAACACTTTCTGGAAAGATGATGGCCTAAGCATGGCATCCAGGAGAAAGCGTAGCCTGCACCTGGAGAGGAGAGAGGAACCACTGTCGTTGGCTAGGCTGACCGTTACCTCTGGGCAACACTACAACAGTGGGAAGACTTGGAAGCAGGAGGTGGATGCTGAGTGCAAAATCCACTGCCATCTGAGGGACCAATCTTGTAAGCCATTGTGGATCACCCAAGCAAACAGAAAGAAAGTGGCCCTCCCCACTTGTTGCACTCACTTCTGAAAAAGGTCCTAGGCTAGAAGCTGTCAAGGAGAACTACCCTACTTGAGGCTGACTCGAAGCCTGTGACACTGACAAGCTAAAGTGTGCTCTTCCCCACCCACATGGGAAAGGACCTGTCCAACCAGACCATTAGTCAAAGACACAACAGAAAAATGACCTCTTGTGGCTTGACAATAACTGCCTAAGAAAGCAGTGTGACAAGCATAAGGTGCACAGGGAAGCCTCCAGCCTGACATGGTGAGCACAGAAAGATCATAGCTTGTGTAAGGGACTTAGCACAAATGAACAACCAGAACGGATGGTGTCTATCAATGGAGAGTCAATAAAAGAGAAAGAACTTTGAAACTTGGGATGCAGATTAGGAACACAAACACATATAATACTGCAAGAAAGTAAGCAGAGCAGGTGAAGACTCCAGATAAAAGGATCCGACTCCAAATGAATAAATGCAAAGAATGGCGACAATCAGAATAATATTACTGACAGCTCACTTACTTAGTTGGAAATAAACAAAAAACTCCCATTTAAAATGGCAAAAATACAGAGAAGAATATTATAAATGAATAAGTAAGAGACTAAGAAGGTAAATACAGTACAAAATAAGAGTGCCAGAAGGAGAAAAAAGAACAGATGAAAAAGTAATAAAGGAATAATAAAAACAAAACTTTCCTAAGCCTTAAAGACTTGAGTTTTCATATCCAAAGGGCTTACAGAGTTCTAGGAAAGATTAATGATAAGATAGACCCCTAGCACCCTGGTGCAATATCTGAACTCCAAGATTAAAAGACATTTCTGAACTCTAAAGATAGGAAGTATTTTCTTTGTAAGCTTATAGAAAAAGACTAAGCTTCTAATAAAGAAAAGAAAATTAACTGGAATTGGGTTTCTCATCCACAACCCTACACATGTGCCCTTTTGAAAGAAATTATAGAGAAATTTTCTACTAAAAAAAAAATTAGAATGAGCATATCAGAACGGGGAATCAAAGAATAGAAGAAACAGTAAGAACCCATGTAAGTTTAGAAGCACAGAAGAAAAAATGTGTAGTATTCTAACAAAACACACAAATTGATGAAAAAGGAGAGGAGGTATGGAAGTCAAAAAGTGGAGAACAGAACAGCTTTCTTTAGTTTTTTGTACACTGACAACTATTAAGAATATGAAGATAATCACTAGCAATATTAAAGATAAAATTTCTAAGCTTGGGTGGGAGCAAAGAGAGAGAAGAGTTGTTACAAAATAAAACAGCAATTTGACTAATGGAAGTAAACAAAAGTAAGGAAAATGAAAAACTAGGATAAAAGAATAATAACGAATACAAAAATAAAATGGAGGGGAGAAGAACAAACATGTAATTTTTATGATTATTGCAAATTCCTATTAAGTCTCTCCTCACTGGTTTAGAAAGCAGCATCCAGCTATAAATATAATTTACAAACCAACTAGCCTACCAAATAAAACCCTAAAATGAAAGCAAAAAGGGGTTAGGACAATATTAATAGCCAATAAGGCCAAGAAAAAAAGAAACACTTTATAGTAAAGTATAACTCAGCTGATATTATTTTACAGCTAGAAAACTCGAGACTTTCAAGAAAAGAAAACTAGAATAGGTAATTAGTAATAAGCACCTAGAAATGAAATACTCCATTTATAATTCTAACAAAAAATGCCTCTAAAATCCCTAGAGACAAACCTATGGCAAGGAACCTATATGAAGAAAACCATAAATCTTCTTTAAAGAGATAAAATAACCCGGGGTGGGGAAGAGCAGGGAATACTGAAAAACACTTAAGTATGGGGCCGGGCCCTGTGGTCAAGCGGTTAAAACTCTGCACGCTCTGTTTTGGCAGCCTGGGATTGTGGGCTTGGATCCCGGGCATGGACCTACTCCACTCACCAACCACACTTGTGGAGGTGTCCCATGTACAAAAAAATAGAGGAAGATTGGCACAGATGTTAGCTCAGCTCTAATTTTCCTCAAGCAAAAGACAAAAAAGAGGAGGATTGGCAATGGATGTTAGCTCTGGGCGAATCTTCCTTAACAAAAAAACAAAAACATTAAGTACGATTGAATGGTAAGATTTAATATCATTAGAGTGTCAATTCTCCCCAAATTACTATATAAGTATATATACTTAAATTCAACGGTTTCAAATGATCTTAAAGTTCAGATGAAAGAATGAATTTCCAAAAGTAGATAAGAAAAATATTACAATATAGTGAGAGAAAGCTTGCCTTATCAGATATCAGAACACAGTATAAATCTGCCAATCAAATCAATATGTTATCACCACAACATAAAATAACTAGATTGGAATAGAATAAAAAACCCAGAATTAGAATCATGTGTGTATATGAAAACTTAAGATAAACGTACTTTTTAAGATCAGTGGAAAAAATAGATTAATAAATGGTGCTAGTAAGACTGGCTATCTGAAAAAAAAATTAAGATGAACCTCTATTTCACCCCATAGGAAAATAAATTCCAGGTGGAATAGGAGTCTCACAAGCTCTAACTTACCTAGACTACCTAGGGTTAAGAAGATCTGAATCAAGCTAACACTGTTCTAGCTTTTTTTTTATAGTCTCTATTCGACTATGCAAAACATGTAAAACTCTAAGGGCAAAAGGTACCACGAACAAGGGCAAGAAGTAAAAGGATAAATTTTGGAAAAGATATTTTGCAACTCTTATCAGAGTATGCAGCTGCAAACTACAGAACCACTCTGGCTGGTAAAACAGAAAAAGAATTTATTAAATGCTATTGAGTAATTGAGTTCCTAGGAAGGGGAGCAAAAAAAAAACTCAAGTTCTATCCCTAATTTATACACATACAAAAATAAATGGCAAGTAGATTAAAAGCCATACATTTAAAAAAAAAATCACTATAAAAGTAACTAGAGAATATAGACGATATTTCCACACTGGATGGGGCAGGGTTTCCTAAGCAAGACATACAAAACTCAGAAGAATCAGAGCTGGTCCTGATGGCCTAATGGTTAAAGTTTGGCGTGCTCCCCTTTGGCAGCCCAGGCCCAATTCCCAGAGGTGGAACCACATCACTTGTCCCAGTAGCCATGCTGTGGCAGCACTCACATAGAAGAACTAGAAGGACCTACAACTAGAAGATACAACTACGTACTGGGGCTTTGGGGAGAAACAAAAGAGGAAGATTGGCAACAAATGTCAGCTCAGGGTGAATCTTTCCCAGCCAAAAAAACCCCCGAAAAACAAGAAAGCAAAAAACCCACAAAACTCAGAAGAATCAAATACACAATAACTAATCAAAATAAAAATTAAACTTTTATAAAAGACACACAAATGAAAATGCAAGCTAAATCAGCCTTATCAGATGGGCAAAAGTTAAAGAACTGATAATATCCCATGTTGAAAGGGTGTGAACAAACTATACGCTCGTACCCTCTCACTGGCAGCTATAAACTGGTACAGTCTTTTTGGAGAACAGTTTGGCAACATACAGAAAAATATTTATACTTCATATCCCATGTTCCCAATAGACCCAAGAAACAGGCTGAAGTGGAAAGTGCCAGGGAAGGGTTTAAGTCCTTCTGGGCACCTTCTGACGAGCCTTTCCTCCCCATGGTAGGAGTAATTTGCCCAAATGGTGACATTCATTAAGTCAATCATACTTCTCCATAGCGTGTCAAAATTCCCTGCTCATGAGAAATAGTTCTTATTTCTACAACCTGCTCATGTTCATACGTGTGGGCCTAGGCTGCTCTAGTGGAACCTGTGTAGCACACTCAGATCCACCATCAGGCTTCCTCTATTAGCACACACCATGTCAAACAACTGTCCCCTCCAAGTGTACATTTGTGGATGAATAAGTTATTTACTTTTAACACCCCATAATAACATGGTTTTACCTGTTCCTACTGGATTAGGAGTATATGGAGGTGGAGGGGGTACACCTGGAGCTATGACACTGGCTAATGGTACCAGACCTGCATTGTTATAAGCACCTAAAATAAAAACATAACAGAAAAAAATATATAATTTAGTATCATCCTGTGGCTAGGAGTTCAAACTGTATTAATGCAACTACCTGATTTATGTTTAAAACTGTTATGTAAGAGTTGTATTTTACACGGAGGTTTGGGTCTAGGGTCAGGTGAAAACAAAAGATCCAATGAGACTCCTGGAGATTCCCGTTTCCCACTGCAAGCTCAGTGCAGGCATAAGCACCGTGAATGGCATGGCAGGCAGAACCTGCCATACTTACACTGTCTGTCCTCTCTGTCAAGCGCACCCACTTGACCTTTTTAAGTTAAATGCATTAATGATATCTTTGAACATCAACTCCCAGAACAGGATTCAAGATGATTTACCAAAGCAGAAACCCATAATAGTAAATAATGCTTAAAAATAATCTATAATTCATTTATCAAAAGGAAACTATCCTAAATAAACTTTATCTGCTGTAATGTTGTAGACCAAGACACTAGTAGCTGACTGTGTGCAAAATTAAACTCATCATAGCATACTTCATAAGTGCTCCAGGTTTCCCAAGTACATATACCAACATTTACTTTCAATTTAATAAAGAAAGAGCAAAAAGAAAAATAGCAAAAATGGAAAAGCTTACTTGGTGCAATGGTTGCGTGTGGCCGGCATGGAGGTATTGGATAGGGAACAGGTTTATGTGGATTGTATGTTGAAGGAGGCTAGATGAGGAGGGAGGTACAGCAGTTACAAGAAAATCAAGTAAGTGGTCTCCTGGCAAAACCAAGTACAACTTGTCTTTCAAAACATTTAGTCCTAAGCGGCTAAAAATGCCCCAGCATATCAAATGCTACTGGACTAACACATGGCAAATGAGGGAAATTTCTTTGCTTTAACCAATGTATTTTCTATAAATTTCAGTGGTAGATCCTGACAAAGACTGTTGTGGAGGTGTTTATTTTTTATTTCAGCATTAAACCATCTCCAGTGAAGGGTCAGACCTCATCCTACACAGCATACTGCTCTCTGAACCAGCCTAGGTTAATCCAAGAATTGCTACCTCTTCCCATGTCACACAAGAAATCTGCTAGGCGTTGGAATTCAACATTCTGACAACTCTAGTAGAATGTAGATTGGAACTATGAATCCGGTATTTTAGTCTTCTTGCCTTTTGAAAGCCACAAATCTTATTTCATAGTTGACGGAACTTATACAAGTAACACAGAGCATTCAAACAATTGGTCTCTAGAGAACCAGAGATTGCTGAAGGAACACCAAACACTGTAATTTTATCTAGAGAGAGAGCATGTGCCTGCTGGAGGGAGTGCGCACTCATGCCCTCAAGGCAGAGAGGAGCCACTGGTGGTAAAGGATCCGGATTCTTTGTAGCTCTCATAATGGTGGCCCTGTACGATGTATTAGTCTGGTGCAAGGACTATGATCTGTGACTTTTTTGCTATAAGCAACTGCCACTGGAGCTCCTGTCAGTGGACAGGCAGGGACTGCAAGATGGCTGTGTGGAGGCCTCAAGTACTTCAACGCCAACAATCCTTCAACTCATGGGGCTGTCTTCTGTTCCATTTATATTCCAATCAGTCATCATAATCACTCCCTTGAAAATACTCTCATCCTCCCACTCCATTCTTCTTTCACTAATACTATTTCACTAATACTAATTTGGTCAAATCACAACCTTAGTTAAAGTGAACTCTCCATACTCCATACCTCCAAGAGAACAGCTGAATGTGGCTGGAGAAAAAAATAAAAACGATTTGACTGGTCTCATCTTAAAATAAAACATTAAACCTCAAAAGGCCCTGAATGCTCTTAACTAATTATAGTCTATTTTGCTAGACCATTCACTCTCCTAGAGTTTCTCGTATACTTTGAACTTTACAACACCAAACCAGAATTCATATTTTGAACAGACAGAAAGCTACATGGAAGAGTTAAGAACTGTTTCATGATTTATTTTCTAACATACCGGTTTGGATGGTCCAAGAATCCGTGCAGCTATTCCTTTGCCTTCATTGGTACAGTCTTCACCGTCTTTTTTCAAAGGAGTCCCCTATTTAAAAAATAAAGAAAAAGAAAGAAAGAGAATTGAGACTTTTTTAAAAACCCCAAAGTAAAAATAAAACAAAAACACTCCTTACTGTGTTACACTGAAAAAAAGGACTTAACTTGGTAGGAGTTCATGCACTTGGACTCCAGACTCAATTCTGCGCTGGGCGCATGACCCTGACAAGGGCTGAGGAAGCCTCCTCTGCCGTAGGCCCCTCAGAACTTGCACAGGGGCACTCAGAAGGAAACACGCAATACACATGGGGATGACACAAGGGCAGGACAAGGTATGTTCTCATTTTTTTCCCGCCACAATAGGAGCAACCAGAAATAGACTTCCAATGCTACAGTATGTCTAATGCTCAGAGTCAGAAAGAGTACCTGTATTACAGTTGAAAACAGACAAGAAAAAACAGTGTTCTCTATAAGCATTAAGTGTGATAGTTTATACTGTACGAAGGCAAATGAGACCTCATTCAAGACTGCTATAATTAACAGATCAGAATAAGTTGACTGGGACCGGCCCTGTGGCCGAGTGGTTAAGTTTGCACACCCTGCTTCGGCAGCCCAGGGTTTCACCAGTTCGGATCCTGAGCACAGACACGGCACTGCTCAGCAAGCCATGCTGAGGTGGCGTCCCACATGACACAACTAGAAGGAGCCACAACTGAAAATATGCAGCTGTGTACCAGGGGGCTTTGGGGAGAAAAAGGAATAAATAAAATCCTTAAAAAAAAAAAAAAAGAATAAGTTGACAGACTATTACAATGCATCTCCCTAACAGTGTGTGTCCCTTAACATACACACTAGTATGGAAGCCAACTTCCAAGATAGTCCCCAGTGATCCTCACCTTCTACATGCCCTTATATGGTCACCTTCCAGAGGGAATAGGGCTGACCTGTGTAACAAATAGCAAATTCCAAAAATGACGGCATTTGACTTTCAAAGCTAAGTCAGAAGAGAAGACAGTTTCTGCTTGCCTTCTCCTGGATTATTTGCCCTGGTGGACGGCAGCTGCCACAGCATGAGGTACTCAACAGCACTGTGGAAGAGTCCTCATGGTGAGGAACAGAGACCCCCTGCCAACAACCACCACTAACTTGCCAGGCATGTAAGTGAGCCACCTCAGATGCACAGTCCTGAGCGCTAATGAAGCCTTCAGATGGGTGCAGGCTCACAAGAAACCCTGAGCCAGAACCAAACTAAACCTCTCTCAGATTCCTGACTCACAGAAACTGTACAAGATAATCAGAGTTTATTGTTTTAATGCACTAAGTTTTAGGGTTATTTGTTACAATAAAAATATAACATTCTTTGAAAAAGTTATTTTGCAAAGAAGTTTGAGGAACACTGGATGGTACAAAAGCAAGTTTCCTTCTTACAGGACTTCTCAGAGCCTTTATTATGCAACATGATTCTCTAGGGAGGAAACACTGCATGCAGTCTCCCAAACATACTTAAACATACTTAACTATGAAGCTGTCTGAGGAATACTGAGAATTTGAGAAATGCACCTTTACTAAATGTAAATCAGTGCTTCTAAAATACAAAAAGAAAACAATCATCCTCTTTTACGTTTGGCTTGTTCTTCTGTACATTTCACACAAATACCTTAATGTAGTTTATATATGAACTTTTAATCAATGGTGATTCTGTGAATTAAGTTGCTAATATAATAAAATTTCTTTCCTTTGTAGAAGCATCATCAACTGGCATTTTCTTTAAATATCATTACTATGACAAATTTCATATTTAGCCACAAGAAGTTTCATAAATAGCCATAAAAGTATGCTTACTGGGAAAATTCCATTTATGCGACTAGGTCTTCCTTTGGGATATGGATTTCCTGGGATTGTTCCACAAGAAGAGATCATGGCATGAGGAGCTTTGCAGCCCCCCTTGAAAGCCTGTAACATAAAAAAGAGGAGGGGGCTAAAAATCAAATAAACTCATAAAGTTAACTACTCTGGATATTGGGAAGCCCTGCTAAAAAAACATGAATTAATAGCATCACACTCAATCTGTTCATATATCAATCAGCACTTACAGTGGTGAATATGCCCCAATTAGTAGGTAAAATCACTTTATTTAAATGCAATTATCAAAATTGTAACATGTTTTTAACGTCACAACTAACAGACTCCTATACAAAGGTATTTTCACAGTGGATTTTGTAAACTGTGTGCAAAAAAGTCCATTTACTATTTATTATGTCCCATTTCTCCAAAGACCAAGAAATACCATTGTCCAACTCTACAAACACCAAGCTCATGTCATGGGCAAGGCAAAAAGAGGACAGAGATGAAAGAGATGTGGTCTCTGCTTTGAAAAAGTTTATAACTTAGTGGAGAAAATACAAACAAACAAATAACAGGAGATGTTGGGTGTCTAAGAGCTGTGCTGTTGAAAAAGCAAGAGTTATCTGGGTATATGGTGTTCCACATAATGACGACATGTATTGAGGGATGGGACTGTGGTCCAACTTGTTTATTATTGCATCCCCAGATTCTAAAATGGTGCCTAACACATATTGACTTAGTGCTCACTAAATATTTATTCAATGAAGGAAAACACTATAATAGGTGACATACATTCCAACAGATCTATATTATATTATACGAATATCAATGTATGTCTACATAGCTATATTTTACAAGCATGTATGTTTTATATTTTGTTGTAGAGGTATACTGGTTTTATAAATTCATTCAAGACACACATAACTAGCTATATAATCCAGCCCCCTACTAAATGCTCCAACCCTAAAGATCATCTCGATTTTGGCTATTATAAATAGCACCAGGGTGAATGCCTATATATAGGAATAAGTATATTTCTATTTGTTTCCTTAGAATAAATTTCTGGAAACAGAATTTTTGTGTCAAAAGATATGAACATTTTAAAAGCTCTTCAAGCTTACCTCCCAGAAAAGTTGCACTAATGTACATTGACCAAAGGGCCCATTCCACAGAACACTCAGGCCTAGATTATTTCTGAGAAGGGAAGTGACATGATCAGAATGTTTTATAAGGAAGAAAACTACAGCAGTCAATGCATGATGCCTTAAAGAATTCAGTCAAGAAAATCAATGAAGAAGTTACTCAAGTAAAGAAACGTGGGCTCACATCCTGCTTCGGCTACAATAACTCAGGACTAAAGCAAAGTTCTCTCCTCTCCCTGAACTGAGCAGAGGGTGTGAGGATTAGAAACGAGTGGGCTGCAAGGCCCCGGGAGAGCAGTCTGTTTTCCTCAAGCAGGTTTCCAATTACTAATTCAGTTTCCAGCCACCACAATCCTGAGAAACAACTACTTTAAATGACAAATCAAGTTTTCTAAGCTTGGACAAGGACTATTTCTCTCACTCAGAGATTTTAAATAAACTGGATTTTTGCTTTATTACTCATCTCTTACGAATTTGATTAACATAAGCCTGAAGACAAAGAAAATTTTAAAAGTTCCTAAACACATAAAATTAAAGACAAAAGTTTGCAGCCAGGGCAGTTACCAAGGGACAGAGAATAAACACTGCATGAGTCTCAAGCTGAGTGGCAAACTGGCTTCTCACTCTCAAGCCATCTCTTCATCCTCCAGCATCCCCTTCACCCAGCTCTGCTCCTCCTCCATAGATGGCAGGGATGTCATTTTGAACCCATCGCATAACAGCAGTCAGGTTATTCATCAAAGTTAATATAGGAGTAAGATTGGTACATTTCTTCTTCATCAACATTCAGAAAAACCAATGTACCATTTATATAGAAATCTTGAGAAAATTACCTGTTCAAGTACTCTCTTGCACCGTTTCTTCTCAGACATATTGATCCTGAATAAATCTTCAATGGGACGAGAATTCTGTGCATCAACAATGTTCCTACCGAGGAAATAAAATTTAGCTTTTCATTTAAGAAACTGAACATACATACAGAGGCCAACAACTTTTGTTTATCTATAAATATATTTGAATCAGCTTTTCCCCATGACATAAGAAGCAAAGTATGATTATTTACTCTTAATTGGTGAATGTAAACAACATGCTTATATAAAAATGGTAAATACAATAATTGAACTGAGGTTTATCTGGTTACCTGCAAGTAACAAAAGTAATACCATAAATAAAAATCAATACTTTGAGATTTTTGAAAATATACCCTCTCAATGAGTGTTAGGAGAACTATGGCAATAGAACAAATCCAGGTGTTAAATGCAGAAAAATCACGGTTGATCTAAAAATGAAGTTTTATCTTTTGCTTTATTCTGTGTTTTTGTGGACATCTATAAATATATATGTATAAATATATAAGGGACTTAAAAATGCATGTGCTATAAAGAAACAGCAACTTACAGACTCTTCCATTCTGCAGAAGAGCAGGTTCCGTTCCTCTTTGAGCTTATGCTCATTCCACCCACTTATTAAATGCTGTGACGGGTACTTTCACATATCTTACTGTATTTTAAATTCACATACCCTACTAAATAGGTGAGATCCTTACTTTTACAATTGAGGAAAATAAGGTCTAGAAAGAATAAGTACATATTAAGCCAAAATATATGTTGTCAGAATGTGGCAGAACCCATCTAACTCTAAGACCTATGGCTTTATCAAGAAGCCTTTCAAGTTATTCAGAGTAGGACAGCAAAGCAAGTCACTGAAATGCAGACAAATCAAAATAAATTATCTCGATAAGCCCCATTATTTTGTAAGCAATAACCATGTGTAATAAGTACACTAGATATTTAGATATAAGAATTTAGCTCTATGCTCTCATAGATTTTATTAGAGTTCCATTCATTAATATAATTCTGACATATTAACACACACTAATGAGTTATAAGACATTTAAAAAGTCTTCCAAATTTTCTTCAGTAAAGTAAAAAGAAAAAGAATTACTTACGAAGCCAATAGTTCAAGAGCAACTAGTTTGTCTTTACTGAAGGTGAAACAGTTGAGTATATTGACCACTTCTGCTGGGTGAACAGCCACCATTTTCTATTAAAATAAAAATAATTTTATTTTCAACATGAGGAATTTTCATGCCAGAAATTTCCTTTTTATGGGAATTATAGTTAAATGTTCTTAATATAAATATTTGAGGTGAAAACTGCTTACTCAAAAGTAAGCCCTAACAACTATGTGAATCAAACTTAGCCTTTTTCAAAGTTAACTATTTCACCTGAAGACCTAAGTTCTCCTATATGCTCTTTTTTTATCCACATTTCTCAGTGTTTTCATCTATAGGGAAAAAAAAATATTTACACGTACTACTTTCCTCAGAAAGGTTATAGAGAAAGTGGATATTTACAAATATGGGAAATATGCCACTTGAGAAGTCAGGAAAAATGACATTCCTCAGTTAGCGTGCTGGGTCCGCCATAATCAGGATCTCCCACAGTGAGGTCCACAGCGAATAGTGTTACTAAAAAAGGGTACTACACTCACATCAGTTAGCGGAAAGATGGGTTAAACAGGTTTCTTTACTGCAGAACTTTCTTAAGAGTCCTCTGTTAACGTGCGTTGTGGCACTCCAAGATTCTGGGGAACGTTACATAATTTACTTGACTAGGGTACATTTATTTTTGACAAGCAGCTAGAAGATTTTGCCAATTTACAGATTTATGGTAACAGTGGTGGAAATTCAAAAGCAAAGTCACTGTAAGAAGATCACTTAGGGGCCACAAGGGATTAAGTACGCAGCTCCGCTTTTCCGTGGCCCAGGGTTTCACTGGTTCGGATCCTGGGCATGGACATGGCACCGCTCATCAGGCCATGTTGAGGTAGCATCCTACATGCCACAACTAGAAGGACCCACAACTAGAATATATTCAACTATGTACTGAGGGGCTTTGAGGAGAAGAAGGGAAAAAAAAGAGGAAGACTGGCAACACATGTTTGCTCAGGACCACTCTTAAAAAAAAAAAAAAGATCAGTTAGAGTCAACACCCAATAGATTCTTAAAATTTGGAGCAGGGGTTTTCAAACACTGACTTATGTACCACCAAAAGAATTGGTAAAACTATATATACCCTTTGCATGTTTTTAAATTGACATCTAAAAATTTTACTGGAAGTTTAAATATTTGCAAAAACTCGATTTCCTTATATACAAATTTATTATATATTTGTAAAAACCTTGGAACTACTGATTTAGCTCATTTAATTTATGAAAATTCTATTTTATAACCTAATTGTCAAAATCAGTCTTCAGTGTGAAAACAATCAATCAACTTAATTCAAATAAATGCATTAAGCTGTTCCTGTTCTGGCCTTCAAACCTCTGAATTTTAATTCTAAGGTAAATGGACAGATGAACAGCCCTCAGAGCTCAGTCATGAGACTGCTTGATAAAACAAGGCAAGGTCCCCGTCAGTATTTCTTACAGAAGCTCTCTGCTTTGCTCTCCCTCAGGAGACTGCACTCTCTCTTTGGTCTTTGGGGAAGAATTTTCACCCCCAGGTTGTGGGTGGATAGGTGAGATAACTCTTTTTTTTTTTTTTTAATAGAGTAGAAAAAAGCAATTACTGAAGAGGAGAGCACCAACAGACCCAGACACTTTCTTAGGCAAATCAGTTGAGGATGTTAAGGATCTGTAGATTCCCTTAAAGCTATCCATGCCTGATATTCCGAGGAAAATCTTTGTATATAGCCAGATCCTGTTTGATTTAGATGACTGTTAATCCAGGCTCTAGAGCTGTGCTGTCCATACGGCAGCCACTAGGCACATGAGCCTGTTTAAATTAAAATTAAATAAAATTAAAAATATAGTTCCTCAGGCAGACTAGACACATTTTAGGCGCTCAGGAGCCACATGTAGTCAATGGTTACCATATTTGATAGTGCAGATACAAAACACTTCCACCATCGCTGAACGGTCATTTAGACAGTGTTGGTCTAAAGAATGTAAGTATAAACCTGTCTGACTATTCTTCTCAGACTAAATAGAAGAGAGTGAAGATATCTAAAAATAGAAAGAAGTACGTAAAAACACTTAAGAATCCAAATCCTATGTTTTGCTTGCCTATAAATATTTTCTCCTTCAATCTGCCAATTAGTCATGTGGTGACATGACATTATACCTTTCTAAGTTCCAAGCTGTAAGGGACATACTGAGACAGTAGGAAAACCTCCTGGGCCTCCCTACTCAATCCTAAAGAGAAGGAGAACAGAACTGTAACAGGATTTGACATTAATAGAAACTACATATAGAATTCCGGTAAACATAATCGGAGTTTCAGAACATCCCAAATTCAACCAAATTGTTGTTTTTAAGATTAAACATATCAGGGGCTGGCCCTGTGGCCAAGTGGTTAAGTTCGCATACTCCACTTCAATGGACCAGGGTTTCACTGGTTCGGGTCCTGAGCGCGGACCTAGCACCACTCATCAGGCCATGCTGAGGCGGCATCCCACATAGCAGAACCAGAAGGACCTGCAACTAGAATATACAACTACGTACTGGGCGGCCTAGGGGAGAAGAAGAAAAAAATTAAGAAATAAAAGAGATTGGCAACAGATGTTAGCTCAGGTGCCAATCTTAAAAAAAAAAAAAGGGGGGTGGCCCCATGGCCGAGCAGTTAAGTTTGCGTGCTCCGCTGCAGGCGACCCAGTGTTTCGTTGGTTCGAATCCTGGGCACGGACATGGCACTGCTCATCAAACCACGCTGAGGCAGCATCCCACATGCCAGAACTAGAAGGACCCACAACGAAGAATATACAACTATGTACTGGGGGGCTTTGTGAGAAAAAGGAAAAAAATAAAATCTTTAAAAAAAAAATAAAGATTAAACGTTATCAGACATTACTTATTGGTATACAATCCAATAGTATAGTACATACAATTTAAATTTACCGGGTGGGAATTTTTAATTTTTTAACAGTTTTTTTGAATAATCAAAGTATAACGAAATTTAGAGTCATTTTTCCTAATGCAAACAAAATTCCAACTTGAGATGAATTATGGAAAACTATGGGAGAATTCAACATACTTAAATTCTACATTCCAAGAAAAAATAAAATTACTTACATGCTGTAATGCTTTCATGGCCTTCAACTGAGGCTCAGCCCAGGAGAAATATCTCAGTAAATCAACCACCTGAAAGCAAAGAACTAATTTATTTATAATGGCAATCTGTTTGCAAACATTTCTAAAAGATTTATTTCAGCACTTTGAATTACTATTCAAAATGCGTTGTGTGGGCCCAGACGATGAGGGATAAACATGGCACCAGAGTTTACACTGTGCTGACAGAGTAGCCAGCTACAGCTACTTAAATTGAAATCAAGGCAAATAAAAAACTCAGTTCCTCACTGGCACAAGCCACATTTTTAAGTGCTCAACAGCCATCTGAAGCTACGAGCTACCATAATGGATAGTGCAGACAGAGAATTTCCATCATCACAGTCTTGGACAGCACTGGTCTAGAAATAAAGGAAAATGAAAGGTACAGGAAAAAGAAAGTACCTAAAGAAAATAAAGGTTGCAAAAGTACTAGATGGAGATAAAATGTCAGCTTAGGAATATAAAGGACTACTTTTTTTAGACACTGCATTTTAAAATCATGTATATGATATTGTGGTGAGAGTGGGTATGTTTATAAAATACCCAAGCTATAAATTCTGTAAAGTTCTCTACCCAAGCTGAAAGCTTCTAAAGTACCTAAATAAAAACAGCAACAAAGTAAGAGCAATTCTGAACTTGACCACCAACAGACATTAACCAGAACATCAGTGTTAAAAAAAAAGACTCTTGTTTAAACAAATAGAAGAATACCTGTTCACTAGAAAAATATCCGTGCACATATTCAATTGCTTTTAATTTGTACTCTGTCAAAACAGCCTAAAAAACATAGAAAAACAGCATTAATACATGTAAACAGAACAGTAAAATGCATATATCAGAACTACCTAAGCAATTCAAACACTGGCAGACATTCTTCAGCCCTGCATGGAGAGGCAGCTAAAGTCACTGTGGTGACATGACATTCTAGGTCCCATGGTGTAAGGGATAGACTGAGACAGCAGGAAAACCTCCTGGGCCTCCCTATTCACTCCTACAAAGAAAGGGAATTGAACTGCAATAGATAAGATTTGACATTAATAGAAATTACATATAGAATTACTGTAAATGTAGTTAGTCTCCGAATATCCCAAATTAAACCAAACTGCCATTTTTAAGATTAAATGTATGACATTACTCATTCATCAGACAATTATTTACTGAGCACCTATTATGTGCTAAGTGGCAGAGAAACATAAGACAAGGTCTGGTTGAGGCTCTCAGTATTTCTACAAGGATATGAGAACCCAAGGAGCTAGAGAGGCCCTGAACTCACTGTATGCCTGCCACTAACTGGCACTGGGGCCCTTGAGAGGCATTTTAATTACCCTCAGAACCTCCTGACATAAAAGGGAATATCATTCATTACCGGCCTCAGAGTTACTGTGAGGATTAAGAATCAAGAGTAGATCTGACACATAAGAGATATTTGGTAAATGCTGGTTCCTTTCCTCACAGGGCCTCCATCAGTGGGAAGTTCAGGGAGTTCGGTGGCCTTGAGCCAGCCCTGTCTAGAGCCTGAAATCACACATGCTCTCCTGGCAACTACTCGCCAAACTTAGAGATGGACACATCAGACTATCACGATTCGGTAACTATTAATCATTAAAAATCAACTAATCCCTTTACTTTTACTACAAAACAATGATAACTGTACTGTCCACATACATCATTCTGTCAGCAGAAAATACTATAAGAAGGCAACGGAGAAAAACATCCAGGGTGCTCAGCAGTTTCACTGAAAAAGGGGGGGAAATGGCATTCTGGATAATGTACTCTCGGGAGTTTACCATTATCATTATTGGAAACAGTCAAAAGCAAGTTTCTGGACCAGATCCTGGATTGTGTTGATGCCAAGTCATTCTCAATTGTTTCACCAGTGCCTCAGGCGTCCAGCTGTATTCCCAGGCACAAGAGCAGGCACTCTGGAGTCAGACTGCCTGAGTTTGAATATTTACCAGCTGGGTAACCTTGGGCTGGCTAGTTAACCTCACAGACTAGATGTGCCATCTGTAAAATGAGGAGTATGGAACCTACACCTCACGGGTTGTTAGGAGGATCAAATCAAATAATGTAGGGAGAAAGCGCTTAGAACAGGCATACACAGCAAGTGCTCAATAGTTACTGGCCATTATAATTACCTTCTGTTTGAAGAGCAAATTCAACATTGCCTTTTCCCCTTTCTTCCCCCTTCCTATTTCTTTTCCTAGTGTCTTCTTACATGCCCTTGCTTTAAATGACAGTAGTGACAGCCAGTATTAACTATGGACCTACGATGACACGCAGGAAGAGATTACTTGCTTTAAACTGACCTACATTTACAAAGTCTAAGAGCAATTTTTAAAAAACCAATAATAATTCTCATATTTAGATATGCCTATATTTTTATCTCATTTTAAAAGACTAAAATAATGATGCATCTAATTATGTGGCAGAAACAGCAAAAGACATTTTGATTGCAGACCAGAAATAAGGACTTAAGTTGCCATCTCGTGTGAACATGATTTTCATCTCTGGAAAATTTCTTGCTCTCCTTATTAGTATTTACTATGTGATCTTTTCACAGCTTAGAAGGGAGAAAATGTGCAAAGTGACACCCTGTATCTTCCAAAAGTAGAAATCTGGGTTACCTAAAGGCACAAATTATTTTCTTATAAACAGTTAAATATCAGCTCATGAACAAATTTTGGCAAATTCTAAACACATTAGTAGCGAGCTGAGGTTTTATTGCAAACCTTAATTGGACAAACTGGGCTTGCAAGAGAAATTTTATTCAAAAAAGAACATTCAATATCGTCAAATACGTAAATTTGAAGCTAACGTGAATTTGAAAAAGCCTTTATAAAGGATTTAGAAAAACATTTTCCTTTATTACAGCGAAAGGAGAAAAACAGCATGTCCACAGGCAACTTTATTAATAATTTCATAAGCTGAAATAAATGAGCACCGGAGCACAAGGAACAAATCTTTCCGCATCAGTCTAGGGTCTTAAAGATAGGGAAATGGCGAGATAATTGCCCGGAAGTTGTCAGCAAAGGACCCTGTACTAGCATAAGAAAGGAAGAGTAAAATCTTCCAGTCCTAATTAAACTTTATTTTTGTGCTGGAGGTACTTAGGCTCAAGGCTATATTCCAAAATTTTTTTTCTGTCTGGTTCTTTCTGGGAGGTAGGCTACATACAACAGCCGCAAAAAGAAGCAAAAACTTGGAAAGCAAGAGAAAAAAAGTTTTGAAATTCAAGTTATTGAAGTTCATTCCTAGGAATATGACTTTAAACTTAACGCTACATTTTTCATTAGGATACTAATTTTGTCCGGTCCAAGCAACAAATATTGTCTGTCTATCCTCAGGTTTGAAAAGCTTGTCAGAATAATAACTACCATTATAAATAACCTTCTACGTATTGCCTCTAGTTTTCAGTCACTGTTGTGTTACCGAAAGATGAGGGAATCGGTTCAGAAATATTAAATCACTTATCCAAAAGGGCAGAGCTATTAAAGATTTATAGAGCCAGCTTCGAAACCGAGGACTCTCTGAATATAATTTCCACAATAGGGCACTAGTTCTCAGGAAGTTTAGAGTTAACTTAATTTCTATTTGTATCGTGAAATGTATCAAGATATCACCTCCTACAGTATACGCCGAAATTCCAACCAAGTTTGCAATCCTTAAACCTCTTTGTGGACAATCTGCACGCAGTCCCTCAAAGAGAATAAACCACGAGAATTCCTAGCGCATACAATGATTTACGGATTTAAGTGTAATTACCTTTCTAATTTCATCCAGCACCGTTTCAAAAGACTTTTTGTCCATCTTGACTACAATCTCGACGAGGTTTTAACAGCTACACTTTCAATTACAAAACGTTCATCCCTGGTCAGCTCTGATAGTAAAAATATTTAACAGCCGAAGAGGAAAATGACTCCAGGAGCAGGAGAAAGGATACGAAGAGGTAGAGAGTATTTCAAAGTCTGCAAAAATTCCTAAAAATGGACACTTACAAAAACTTTTATTAAAAATAAAAGCGTCAGGCTTCCCCAGCTTCTTTACACAAAGCTTCGGGACGCCTCGGGGAAGAGCCGGGTCCTCTGAGTCCCGCAGAGAAACCCGGGGTTCAGCAGCCGGTGCTGAGCGTCGGTCCCCTGCAGCTGAAGGCCAGGCGCCGCCAAGGGAAGGTCTTGAAGCCGCTTTCCCGGGCGGAGTGGACGGGAGAGCAGAGGCACCTGAAGTCCTGCGGGCGTGAGAAGGGAGGTACCGGCCTCTCGACCCGCACCAGCGCCTCGACGGCTGGCCGCCGCCCCTCACCACCACAATCCTGGACTCATGGCCTGGCGCGCGCTCACCCCCAGTAGCTCCGCCAGACTCGTGGGTCGCGCGGCCCGGGCAGCGGCGGCCTGGCAGGCTCTTTGTTACCAGCTGCCACGGCTTCCGGGAGCGGGCCGGCGGCTGGAGAGCACCCGGAGCCGGGCGAAGTGGGGCACGGTCTCGGAGAGGGGAGCTCCCGAATACCGCAGGGCCAGCAGCGCCAAGAGCCCTTCTCGGTTACCCCTACGGTTCCCACCAGCTCATGGGGGTCCTGTAATGAAGCCCGTCGCGCCCGAGTAAACTCAACTCTGCGCTGCCAGCTTAGGCCACCCTTTCCTAAAAGCCCATGGAGGGGGTCCTGGTGTGGGAACGTAGGTATCCATGGAGGATGCCTGGATCCCTTGGAATCAGACACGGCTGAAATCCTTCCCAGAGCCTGGAAATCATTTTTTGAGGGTTACATCCCTATGTGTCTGGTTTGAGTGTGCTAGCTTCTGATTTTTCAATCTGAATTAAAAAAAATGAATATCGAGTGGTTAAGGCATATCTACGGGCGCCCTTGTTTTGAGGGACAGGAGAAGTCCTCAGCGGGGACCGCCCCGAGGGGCGGGAGAATGTGGTCATTGGGTCAGCCAGAGGCACGTGACATGGGGGCGGAGACCGGGGAAGGCGCCGGGAGTACGGAACCAGGAGTTCTGAATTTCTGCGCGCTGGTCTGTGCTCCTTTTGGGTTATCGAACCCGCACATCCAGGGAGGAGGGATTGAAGGTGGGAGCTTCTGGCCGGTCGGTTGGCCGACACTCTGGGCAGCAACGAACCGCTAGGACCTGAGCCTGCCTGGCGGCTCCCCGCCGCCTGCGGACCCTCCTCCGTCGCCAGGCTTCCCGTCTTGTCATGGCGAAATTCTGGGTCTGCGCGGCCGGCGCGGGGTTTTTTCTTGCATGTCTGATCCTGCATTCGCGTTTCTGTGGCTCTCCGGTGAGTTGAGTAGTGAGGAAATGGCTGTCGGCTGTGTGGACAGCACTGTTAGGAGGGGACACCGCGGTCGTGGGATGGAGGTGCCGGGCCCTGGCTCCTGCACTACCTTCAGCCAAAAGCTGCACCGGGGGCCGAACCACCGACGTGTTGCCTTGTCTCTTAGTGTTAAACAGTTTGTATCTGGTACATCTCCGTTTTCTTTATTTTCTCTTCTTTTCCAGCTCCCATCACATCCTCAACGAATTTGCAGGTGTGTGTTGGGGTGGCCTTAGTGTTTAGACGTATAAGCCTATTTCTTCCGAATCGTTTCTGTCCAGCAGTCTGAACACCTCTGTGGCAGATGTCAAAGCATGCTTAAAAATCAGCCTTTTTTTTCCTTTTTTTAACCTAGAGTGTAAACTGAAGCTTAATCTTCTGATTTTGTTTAAGGTTTTAAGGAACTTTGCTTTTCAAGTTTCCTGGAGAACTGAGGAAATTCTTTACCGCCTGGATGTGGATTGGCCTGAGTATTCAGAATACTTTACTGGAGCAACGTTTGGTGTTGCCGTTGACTCCCTCAACGGATTGGTTTATGTAGCCCAAGTAAGTAAAATTGGGATATTTTTTAAAAATTATGAACAGGAAGGAAATAACAGCCTTTCTGTTTTACTGTACTAAGTAACCATCTATAACGGTTTATATAATGCCAGTTGTGGAATTTGTATTTTGAGTTGGTTTCAAGTAAAGTTTTTGGTTGTGAGTCTGATAGATATTAATATCGTTAGGTTTTGAAGCTGGGTTTTTAAACATTACTGAATTTCTTGATTAACCTTTAATTTTTGTTTCTCTCTGTCAAGATAAAGATTAATTCCTTAAAACTGATTCTATCTAAGCAATTATTTTTGTATACCTTCAGAGAGGGGATAACATCCCAAAGGTGTTAGTGTTCACAGAGGACGGATGTTTCCTACGAGCCTGGAATTATACAGTTGACACACCTCATGGTATATTTGCAGCCAGTACACTACATGAACAATCCGTCTGGATCACAGATGTAGGAAGTGGTATGTGTAGTAACGTCTATTAAATTATCTTGCTAGAAATCACATCTTTGCCCATGTTCTTGCTTGTACATTTTAACATCAAAGTTGCTGAATCTAATTGTAATTTCTTTAATGATTCATTAAATCACTTGTTTCTAAAAGTCTTTATATTGTACTTCTGTAGAGTTAAGACGTTTAACAAGGAAACTCTAATTATTATGATCTTTCCTTTAGCTTATCAAGGGACTTTTCCTCTTAAAGAATCACTTGCTCTTCCAAGATTAAAAAATTATAAACCTCTTCAATGAAGCCAAATAAAGTGTCAGTCTCTAAAAACGAATGAATGGAATCCTTGCCACTCATTTTCCTTTACCAGTTCTCTTTCAAAAGAGATTGTGCTAGGAAACCTGAACTGCTTTGTTGCCCACAATGGAAGATTTGCAGAAACTGCTGGTGTTAACTGCAGCGTGTCTGAAATCTTTGTTCCATCAAATAGTTTTAGTAGAATGTGCTGAAAAACAAAGTAAGCACAGTGGAATTTATAGCTGTGGAGATCAGTTTTTAGAGACAGCTGTTTGCATGTGCTTGTGGCTTAAGACAACACGGTACCAGAGATAACTTGGCATTATCTCAGGGTCTCAGGAAGCAATGGGATCATAAGGGCAATATTTCTAGTATTCCTTGGCTCAATTTTGTTCATGGCTTGAAGGACATCTTGTTTCCCCAGTTCTGGCTAATTCAGATACCATTTTGGAATTAACAAGGTCTCAATTTTTGTAAGAAGTGCCATTACCACATCTGTTCAGAACCCTAAAGACTTCTGAGCATCAGCCAATACCCCATTTATTTCAAGCTGTATTTTAGATGGTAACATTCCAGTTAAACCCCAAAAATCTAGATTACCTATGAGTTCATTGTAATACTGTAAGGAAGTTTGACTATTTTCACTTCTTTTTTTTCAGGATTCAGTGTTAAAGCCCTTTACTTTTGATTTGTTCCATTCATGTGATCCTTTTTTTATAAAACACTTCACTGATTCCCAGAAATAAATAGAACACACATGATCTCTTCATTCTTTCCATTATGGCTCGTTTTTCCACACGCAGATCTGAAGACAGTTTTTGCATTTCTTCCCATTTTTCAAAGGAATAAGTTCCCTTTAATAAAAACTTGGCTACAAATCAGCCATTTTTAAAAAACGTTATTTACTAGCATTGTATTTTTTTGTGAATTTTGTAGAAACTTTGAAATTTACTTTCTTTAATAATGTTTTGTTATTGCTACAAACTTTAGCTCAAGCCTCTAAATCAGGTATAATAATAAATACAATTTTCAAGATGGAATTGTAATGCAAGCTGATTTACGTTATTTCCAGTAAGCTCAGTGTATCCAGTTTATCTTTTAAATGTCTACCAGTTAGTTTGCTCTTGGTGTGCCTTCAAGATGATAGCTGTTAACTGCTTTATGGTTTTTCCCCATTCATTAATGTTCTACTTTATACTTATGCTTGTAAGATTATTTTAACGCAAAGGAATTTTAGTGATTTGAAAAGATTTATTCCCTCCTCAGGAAAGAAAAGTTAATGTGTTGAATTTTGAATTTATTTCCACTAGGAAATAAATATAGAAATTATAGTTTAAAAAATTATGTATTATAAAGAACTTATTTGCCGACATACTAAAATTTGACATCTGCACGTGAATGACTAAAATAACAGTTTTCAAATATGGATTGTTACTTTTCCATTTCTTTCTTGATTCCCTTTTACAAGTAATGCTTATTCAGGGTCTTAAGATTAAAAAAAGAAATTAGTGTACCAATAATTTAATATCTTTCTGTATAAGCTTTCCGTATAAGGAGTCAATTTTTTTGGTTTTATTTATTTGAATTTAGAATCTACTTGGAGTATTTGAGCTTTTAATTCATGAACAGATTTGGCTGTAACTAATGAAGAAGCTCTGTTGCTTGTTAAATATAACATTTAATTATCTGAACCTACTAACTTTTTATTACTGTTTAATTCTATCAAATTTTTGTGCTCAACTTACCTGGAAAATGTAAATGTTTATACAGTGGTTATATTTCTGAAATGTGCATGTCTGTCTTTGTAGGATCCTACGGTCATACTATCAAAAAGTACAATTCCTTTGGTGATCTTGTTCAAGTCTTGGGTACCCCAGGCAAAAAAGGCACTGGTTTGAATCCCCTGCAATTTGATAACCCTGCAGAATTATATGTAGAGGACACAGGAGATATGTACATTGTGGATGGAGATGGAGGATTGAATAACAGATTGATCAAATTGTCCCAAGGTACCTGGCTTGTTTTTGTGTGCTATTGTAAGAATATTACTTAATAAGTTGGCTTTAATTTGTTTGGTTACTTGGTATAATATTATAACTGTTGTGTATGAAGCTGTGTATAAAGGCCTCTAGTGTATTACTAGGAAAAAATCAGAACAGATGTGTGGAATGACCAATAATAAATGCTTTTGATATTAGGCTTGTTTATTTTTCACCAAAATCTAGATGTTTCCTTCAAAATGAACTAGAGGCAGTATGAGAATTTGTAGTGGGCTCAAGAAATAAGTGGTTATCCTGTACAATTACGAATGGAGAGGTTAGGAACCTGGCATCTCAGAGCTGAGGTGGCCTGCAGGGTGATGGATCGGCAAGTGTTTTATTGTATTCCCTGCTCTGCGTCCTCAGTAGTGTCCTAGGTGCAGATCTATTGCAGACGAAACAGTTAAATGCTACTCTGTGAAACTGATTGTTGAAGTAGAATCAGATTAGAAGGAGAGGCTGCTTTTGACTGGAGAAGTAGGACAAGAGTTCATGAAGGGAATATTCTTGAACTCAACTGGTTTTGCTGGGAGAAGAGAGGGATGGGAGGAGCCTTTACAAGGCCTTATCACGCAAGGTCTACAGGTGAAAATTAGCAGGTCTTCTAGGAAAGGAGCTCAGGATGTACTTTTTGAATAGTAGAAAATAAGATTTACGATGTCCTTGAAAGTTGATCTGAGGATTTTGAAGCCATAATTTTGCTATAAGGAGACTTTGAGGTTTTTTAGTAAGAAAATGATGTTATAGAAGCAGAGTTTTTACAAGACACAATACTATATCAGGATATATTTGCAATAAGCTCTGTCATTTGGAGGCTGTCTGGTCACTTTATCACCCCGTAACTGAATTTGGTTGGTGTTAGAGGGAGGTGAGATGGGGATAAATTAAGAATCTAAAAAATTCTGTGAAAGAAAGAAAGAACCAAATTTAGGAGACAGATAGAATATAGGTGTATTAGTTTCTTGTGGCTGCTGTAGCAAATTGCCACAAACTGGGTGGCTTAAATAGAGATTTCTTCTGTCACTGTTTTGAAATCCAGAAGTCTGAAATCTATAGGGCAGGCCATGCTCCCTTCAAAAGCACTAGTGGGGGGATCCTTCCTTGCCTCTTCCAGCTTCTGGTGGCTCCAGACATTCCTTGGCTTATGGCAGCATAACTCTAGTCTCTGCCTCTGTCTTCACATGGCCTTCTTCTCTGTGTGTCTCTGTGTCTCAATCTTCCTCTCCTTTCTCTTATAAGGATGCTAGTCGTTGGATTTAGGGTCCACCCTAAATCCAGGATCATCTCATCTCAAGATCCCTAACTTAATTACATCTGCAAAGACCCTATTTCCAATAAGGTCACATTCACAGGTACTGCAGGCTGGGACTTGGGCACATCATTTTTTTGTATGTCGGGGGGGGTCACAATTCACCCCACTACAGGGGTACTAAAGGAGATAAACTATAAAAGCATCGTGTGAATTTTTAAGCTCAGAGGAATGGTAATACTAAATATCGGATTATTTGGGAAGTGGAACCAGTTTGAGGGAGAGGTTGACATGAACTCTAAATAATGATTTTAAGTGATGAAAAAATTCAAGTGGAGATAGTCATTAAAGAAGTAGATTAATTACTTGAAGTAGAGAACAAATTTTTTTTTGTAAAGCATAAGAAATAGGCAAATAGATATATATTCAGAAAGCCAGGAAAGCATAACCAACTTGGGGTATAATTGAATAGTTTGTCTACAACTTAGGACATAAAATATAACATGCGAATGCATAAGGTATTCTATATATTGCTCTGACCATATATGTTTACCATTTATAGATTTCATGATACTTTGGCTGCATGGAGAAAACGGAACAGAGCCTGCTAAGTTCAACATACCTCACAGTGTTACACTTGATTCAGCTGGTCGGGTAAAAGTGCCATGTCATTGTATCTGGACCTGTGTGTCTGAGTATGTGTGTGTGTGTGTGTGCCTAGGTGTATGTGCCTGGACATGTATGTGTGCATCTTGGTGCACACGTGCGTGTCTGGACTTCTGGGTATGTATGTATGCTAGTGGATGTGTGTATCTCAGTGAGTCTGGACAATTCCTCTGGGCTGAATATATCCACAAACTGTTATAAGTGTTTGAGTCCTGTAATGAAGGGTCTCTCCAAATATTTAGAAATGAGCAGAATAGATTTCCTGTGTCACTTAAAAGGTAAAGAACAAATGATGAAACAACACCTAAGTAAAATTACCTGAGAAAAAGAGTCTTCTTTCTACTAGGAAAACACTGTTTGAATGTATTTTTAATTCCAGAATTAAACTAAATTAAATTAATTCTAGAATGTATTAATCAAAAGAGGGATGGGAGAGGTTAATCTTGGAAGCTTGAGAAAAAGAGCCACCCAGGCAAACTCCTTCTCACTGGCTGCACTCTGTCTGGGGAACAGAAAGCTTTAATCAACAAATTTCAATCCATTTCTTTTTTATCCACCCCTATCCATTACCACCTCTTTTGCTTTTATACGTCTTTAAGCATACATAAGAAGCATACACTTCTTTGGGGTTACCTTCCTATAACCTAACCCCCGACTTGAGATGTTTTGTATTGGTTTCTCCTTCTGTTTTCTTATAATAGCCTGTACTTCCCAAATTTAGTAAGTAACTATCATACTATAATATAATCATTTAATTATCTCCCCTAATAGAGTCTAGGCTATGTGAGGGCACATACTGAATCTGTTTTCCTTTATATCTTAGTGCCTGGCATATAGTAGTCATCTTGTACCTGCTTGTTAAATGTCTTGGTGCACAATGGATGCATCAGACTATCTTGGCTTCTTGCCATTAGAAATTTAATCCATTTCCACTTCTGCTTCTGTGCTAGGCAAGCAGCCTTCTGATTATGATTTGGCTTCCTATGTTGACAAAATGAGAATGTTTTGATCATAAAATCTTCAAGTATTTTCCATCATAGATAGGAAGATAACTGAACATGCGAACTTTCTCTGTAAATTGGGAACTAAAAAGTTGGAGTTCTGGTTTTACACACGACTCTCCTGAGCCTGGTTAACTACTCCCCTCGTGGGATAAAAACAAGATCAAGTTTCTGAGCATGCAAGAACTAGACCCAGGTAAATTCACCATGGTGGGGAATGTCCTTTTGAGAGGCCTTGAAGATCATTTGATGGGGTTACTCTGCCATTACTGAGTGATGAAGAACAAGAGTGTTGATTTCTGCACAGTTGTATTTTTATAACAACACTATTGTATTGTGAACACTTTACATGGTTAACTCATTTAATCATCACTCCAACCCTATATGAAAAGTTCATTAGTTCCAGAGTTAGACTTGTTTCTTAAACAAAATTTCTCATAATCTAAATCTATTGAGTAAGAAAGATAATGCTAACAATATAAAGTGTCATTCAATCCTAGGGTCTAAACTATATTTCCTCCTTGATCACTTATCTAAGACAGTAATCCCCAAATCTTTAAGGAAACCCATCCTTAGTAAAGATCAGGAAAAGATCTTGAGAAATTACCTTACTTGAGGGTCAACAACCTTTCTAAAGTGATAGAATGAGTCTTTGTTTCTGATTGGAGATGAGTTCAGTAGCTATCAAAACTCACATGCATTAACAAAGATATAGTCAGGGTTACCCTGAAGAAATAGGCCCTGAATCCATAAACCCAAGAAGTCCAGAGATCCTGAAGCAGGGAAGTGTAGAGGTCAGCAGAGTTGGCCCACCCTTCCAGTCCTTTCTTACATACCTCTCCACGGCCCTAGCCATCTGTCATTAAAAACTGTTTCACCGTTTGTGTGCCATAGGTTGCATACATCAAATACAGTACATGAAATGTCATTTAGAATGACTCTACCTTCCTGTTTTATAACAGTTTACTTAATGACTCATTACAGCTGATAGCAAACCTAAGTTAAACCTATTGGTGGCCTCTTCTTTGTGTGTTACGGAACTCTCCCAAGCTTCCTCTTTCAGTGGTTCTGCACTCTGGACGTGCCTTAGTAAACAGCGGGTAGAGGTTTAATGATGCTGCAATAGGAATGAATCCGTGGCTTCCCCAGCCTGAGCTCCTGAGGAGCGGGGCTGCTTTTCTTTGTCTTTGTCTTAGTACCTGGCCCAGAAACTGACAAGCTGACAGGACTCAGAGACAGTGAATGCTTGTAAGAGGAATGAATGAATGCTGTCACTTCTCATTATCTGCTAATCCTCTGCATTATAGTGGAGCACTCCAGTTTTTTAGTTATTCAAATATTTAGCAGACAGAGCATTATAGGCTTTGGGTTAAGACAGGTGGCGTAAGCGCCTCTCCCATTTATTGTAAGCTCACTTCAAACATGGTATTTAGCCGTCCTGAACTTCAGTTTCCTGTCTGAAAATGGAGCTTTTAGGAGTCCTCTACATATTAAATGAGATAATGTATGTGAAACTAATGAAAATAAACTTTCATTCTTCTCCATCTCCCCTTTCTTTTTTCTTTCTTCTCATTATAATGTGGATCTTTTCCAGTAAACACTTTTTTGGTTTCTTAGGTGTGGGTTGCTGACCGAGGAAATAAAAGAATTCAAGTATTTGATAAAGACACTGGGGAGTGGTTAGGAGCATGGACTAATTGTTTCACGGAAGAGGGACCTTCTTCAGTCAGGTAATTGTTTCTTTTTATTTTAAAGCGCTTGTTTTATTTGGTTTATGTTAGTTTCTCTGAAGAGCTAGCTGAAAGTTAAAATATCTGTTGTTAATTTTAAGCAAGGAAAAAGGGAAGGAGACAAGTGTGCAGAGAACATGTAATTGTATTTCAAATCCCAGGCAGAGTGAAAGCAGTTTAACTCCCAGTGCACTGTGGGGTCCAAATGTCAGAGATAATATATGCCGGACCTGTCCCACAGCCTTTACCCTCGAGATACGTTTGGTAAATTTTTTTTCTTTTTTTTTTTTTTAAAGATTTTTATTTTTTACTTTTTCTCCCCAAAGCCCCCCAGTACATAGTTGTATATTCTTTGTTGTGGGTCCTTCTAGTTGTGGCATGTGGGACGCTGCCTCAGCGTGGTTTAATGAGCAGTGCCGTGTCCGCACCCAGGATTCGAACCAACGAAACACTGGGCCGCCTGCAGCGGAGCGCGCAAACTTAACCACTCGGCCATGGGGCCAGCCCACGTTTGGTAAATTTTTAAACATAAAATGAAAATAAAAATCTTGAGTCTATAGTGTCAGATCCAGGCTGACATCAGTTCTCCCGTAGTTTCATTTTGTGTGGTACTCTGATAATTGTTATGTTTTAAAAGTTTAAGCTAATCTTTGGCTGTGTCTACCATCACAAATCTCTCATTCCCTCATAAACAGTAATAGATCAATTTTAAATTCTCCTTAAAAGAACTCTTCAGCCAGTAGGTCCCTCCTGTTGTTTTGCTCTGTAGGGAATAAGAATGTTGAAAAAGTAAATGTTTATGTTAATTTTACCTAAATTTATTATGTAAACTGTCTTTCTCCATAGATTTACCCTTGATGGGAAGTACTTGATTGTAGCCCAGCTGAACCTTAGCAGGCTCTTATTTGTGGCAGCACCCCCAGCAGGAAGCATCGGCGACTGTTCTGTGATCAGCACAATCCAACTAGCAGATCAAGTTTTACCTCATCTTTTAGACGTCAGTGGGAAGACTGGAGCAATCTTTGTAGCAGAAATTGGAGCAAAACAAGTACAAAAATATGTCCCTTTGAATAGCTATTTCCTGTCATTCGGTTCATAATGTTTCTTTTCCTGGAGATGTTTCAAGTGGAAGTTCAGATTCTCAAATTCATTGTGAAATACTTAAAAATAATGTCCAAGCACAAGAATTTGTTTATTTGTAGCTGACCCAGTGTCAGAAAAATTTGTTCTTATGTCCTTAAGAATCGTGTATTTTGTTGCCATTCTTGCAACTTAGTTTTACTTGTAAGTGCATAGGGATATTTTAATGAAGGAAATGTAACTCTAAAAATATGGGGTCATAAAGAGGTACTAAGGTTGACCTAGTTATTTGCCCTAGTAGACTAATTCTCCCTGGGGGGAGAAAACAGGAATAAAAATGGGTTGCAGGGTAATGTATTGAGTTTCATGGGAAGAACTACAAACCTCCAGTTTGATCACCTTGTGTAAAATGAACTGCTGGAGAGACTGAGTCGATGGGCTCTGGATTCATGAGTGCCCACCGAGTGCTAGGTACTGAAGATCCAAAAATGAAGAGGCAGGTTTTCTTTGTGTGCCTTCTGAGTAGCTTATAGTCCAGTGGGGACACAAGTGTACAGACACAACACAGTGACAGCAGCACACAGGAATAGTGGGACTTTTGGAAGGAGGAGGGTTACATCTGACTGAGGGAATCATGGCAACTTCGCAGGGGAAGTCGATTTGAGCTCCAACTTGGGAAACTGAGCAGGAAAAAAACAGCAGGTTCCAAGTAGAGAAGTTATAAAAAGTTATAAGCTTGCTGTGAACTTTTAGTAGGTTTGCTTTTAAAAGCCCATCTTGACTTTGGTCCTTTAGCTGGAAGACACTTAATTTCAGCCTTTAAATGTAGGAATAAAGTGGGTAGAGTCTAATCAGCACTTTATTGAAAGGGATCTTTACAAATAACTGGAATGTTTTTTACAGATATCCTTAAAAATAGGGCCTGTGCTCAGTGCTTCCTCCTTTCTTTTTTCTTCTTCTAACTTTTTTTTCTTTTTTTACATGAACTTAGTTCATTCCTAACATTTGTCTACCTCAAAGAAGTTTTGAAATTATTTATGTGGGAATATGTCCCAAACGCTTTGAGCTATTAAGATGAATAATTTCCTATGTTCTGTTTCCATGTCTCGTTTTTATCCCTTTGGTCTGAATATTGGCTTCCCAATTAAGACCATTTTTTCAGTTTCTTCTAGTTTATTCTAGGTTTTGGTGGATCCTTGCCATATTGTGATCTTTCAGATCATTCTTCCCGTTTTCTCATATTGGCTTCCCTCTTTATCTTGGAGTTTTACTGTAAAATCTGTAGCAGTTGAGGAATCTGGAGCTGACTCTCCTCCTTGCCTGTCATGACTGGAGTCTGTTTTCCTGGACCTGGAGGAACTCATACTTGTGTTGATGCTCGGGTTATACCATGATGCAGTTAGGAAGGTAAGTCTACCAACAGGAAGCTGTCCTGTATTCCAAGGCCTTGATAAGTGTGTTTGTGCAACTGATCCAGCTGTGTGATCTTACGTACGTTGCATTAGTTTTCTCTTCAGTACAATGGGAACATCATTGTCTGTTTTTGAGGAACGCTGTGAGGATCAGATGTGCAATAGGTACACATGTGCCCTTTAGGATCTATAACTCTGAGTACGTTAAAACCATCTTATTAACAAAGGTCCTTCTAAATGTGCTGTTTACCTGATAGCAACTATCAGGTTTGCCTTAAATTTGCATTCATTGCTTTTATCAAAATGTATCAGGGGCCGGACCCATGGCCGAGTGGTTGTGTTCGCACGCTCCACTTCAGCAGCCCAGGGTTTCACCAGTTTGAATCCTGGGTGCGGACATGGCACTGCTCATCAAGCCATGCTGAGGTGGCATCCCACATTCCACTAGAAGGACCTACAGCTAGAATATACAGCTATGTACTGGGGGGCTTTGGGGAGAAGAAGAGGAAGAAGAAGAAGAAGAAGAAAAAAAACGTATCAAAACTTTACTCAGTTTAGAGTATAGTAAATTGATTTGGATGAAAGAAAGTAATTTGAGGTTTCATTTGTTTTGTTTTGTTTTTAAGCCAGGATGAGAAGTGCAAATGTCTCTTTGAAGGAATGCAGGTTAGGTAAACTGATTTTGTCATTTCAAAAATGTGGTATTTAACTTTGTTTTATACCAGATTCTTATAAAACTTGCTAAAAATATTGGTTCTATATATCTTGCTTAAGTATTTATTTTACTAGCGTACTTATAGTATTTCACTTCTTTCCTTTGGATGAATTGGTTAAATGGATGAGAAATGTGTTGTATTTTCTATAAAAAAATACAAATTAAAATTTTGGAAAGAAAAAGTAATATTATTTGGCACTCCAGTTTGATTTTGTTGTTACCAAAGCAGTTTATAATTTCTTATTCCATTTTGTCATTTCAACAATTGTGATCTATCCATTGATGTGAGCAACAATCGTGAAATCCTAGGATGGTGCTGAGAGAATATCCTCCTCTTCATTCACATGTGAAGTGTAGGCTGAAGTGCACAGATATTGCTAAAGGTTGCTTAGAAGGCTTAACGTGGCTTTTGAGATGGTGGATGGGTACAAACAATGGTAATAACTAGCTAACTATATTTTTGTGTTAGAAATGAAACCTCCGTATTCCTCTACTTTCTAGATCTATTCTGGGGAGGGGGGAGGGTGTTCTGTATTAGAAAATCAAAGGCTATGGTGGGTGTCTTTCCTAACCTCCACTGTAACATTGGGTCTTTAAAATGGATTGTTTGTCCCTCAGAGAAGACGTGCGTGCAGTCTGATGGTGAACTAAGGAGACCTGTATAATTTGTGCTTGGGTCACAGAACAGATTAAATGACATCTTCAGACAGTGTGGCTGCTCAGCTGAAGGTGATAAAGTCCTAACTTTTCTTTCCCTTTTGTTACCTTTAAAAATCATTGGATTTTAAAACAGGATAGATTGGATAGCCAATATTAAAACTGGAAACTGTCAGAGTTTTGCTCCTTAGATTCACCAAAATAAATCAGAGTCGTAAAAAAATGGTATCCTAAATTTATGACTTTAAATTGTTTTCCTCTCTGCTCTAAATTTTCAGTAGTTATCAAATAAAAAACTTTTTTAAAAAGTGAGAATACATCAGATTTATTCATTCAACAAAAATATATGAAACAACAGCTGTGTGAAGGCAGTTAAGCAGGTAGCTTCTGCCCTAGAGTCCACTGCCTTTGGGAAAACAAGACAGGCAGCCGTGGCCTTTAATTCCTCCTAGGAGGGATCGTGTTTGGCACTTGTGTTGTGTTACATCCTTAATACAAAAGAGGGCAGTAGAGTCCCACTTTTAGTTTTTCTTCAACTTGCTTACATTTTGAGGAAATTGGTTTATAGGTGACCTATTTTCCAAGAGTTTTTGGAAATTTTTACTGTTTGATTGGACATTTTCACATTAAAAAAAAAAAAAAAGGTTAAATGTTTTCGATAATTCAAACCAACAACCAGAAGGGAATAGCTCATTTTAACCATTTTAAACTATAACCTGAATATGAGTTTAGCACAATAGAAAATGCATTCATGCTAGCGGAGAATTATTCTTGTTCTCCCTGTTTTTTCCCCAAATAATTTTGCCTTGTGGTTGCTGACTCTTACAAATAAGAAAAATGGATTATTTACAAAGAGGCCAAGTCATTTCTGTACCAGGCATTTATCCATAGAATCCATGAGTTTATAGAGTAAATTATCCCTGTAAATATTTAATGACATGTAGATACTCCCTTTGTAAGAACTGAGTGGAACCTGAGCAATGAAAAATAGCACTTTCTGAAACTCGTTTCCTGCATTGTAAACAATGAAATCACATTATGATTTAATTCTGCTTCTATGTAATTCATAAAGAAAAGATACATAACATGAAACAAGCGTGTCCTAGGTAGGTTGAGTCTTTTGAATAAAATCTTTACAAAGGTAGATTAAATTGCATGTGTCATAACAAGTTGATATCATACCTGCTTCTCAGTTTTACCATTTCATTCTCAAGAAAGAAAATTTTAGTAGCATGGTTCGGGTCTCAGATTCATTCTTTACCAGAATCAGTTACTGATATGTGTTAATGAAATTTTTTTTCATAGGACTTTTATGTACAAATGGTCACAGTCCCCAAAGTTAAACATTTTTATAAGATTTTTCTTCATAGTATGTGTACGGGGTATTTTAATGTTTCGATGCTTACTATATTTAACTGAAGTAGTAATTTTTACTTAAAGGGATTTAAGAATTACATATATGTTTGTTTTTAATCAACATTAATTTTTAAAATTTATCTCGTTTTTCCTTTGTGGGGTGTATGTGTGTGCGTAAGTGTGGATCTAAAGGGCCTTATGCCCAAATAGATCAGAACAACTGGATCAAAACAATTCGTTGAAACTTAACGTGGCTAAATGTAAGTATGTACATTTAAAAATTTATGGAAGAAACCTGGATTGGCAACAAATTGTTTGAAAAAGATTTGGAAAGTTTCTTGGCCATAAATGTTACAAGCCTCATTAAGAGAAAACTTGTTGCAATCTCAGGGAAGATTGATGTAACCGTGGTGGTGGTGTTGGGTTTCCTTTTGGATGCTACATTTTGAGAGAGAATCCTACAAACAGACTCTAATCTGAAAGCAGGTGACCGAAATAACACAGTTTGGAAATAATTCTGAGATCTTCAGAGGGTGATCATGTAGTGGAGTGAACAGACTTAATGAGCTTTCCTCCAGAACTAAGTCAGTGAATAGAAATATAGAGTGTCCAACTGGCCCAGGCCTGTAAAAGAACCTTCTAGCAAACAGATGGTTAGTGGAATGGACTGTGTTAATACTGGAAATGGTTAAACTCAGTGATTCACAACACAAAATCTGGAGTTAGGTAGACCTTGTTCTGATCCAGGGCCTGCTACTTACTTTCTGCATTGTTTTTGAGACTCTGCCTCATTTTTCTCATTTGTGAAATAGAGATAACAGTATTTTCCTCATTGGGTTATTATGAATACAAATAAGATCATGGATGTGGAGCATTAGACCCAGTCCCTGACACAGTAAGCACTCACCAAACTGTAAGAGATTCATTTGTGGTATTTAAGCCAGAGGTGGGCAGCCGTGCTGCCTTCTGGCAGAGTCTTAAATTGGGAAGATGGTAAGACCAGATGACCTTCCCTATTGTATAATTCTGTGTTTAGTCACAATATTGAAAACTAAAGCTATAGTTGTAATACACTAAGGCATCTGTCATTTAGAAGTGGCCTTTTTGTTTGTTTTTGTGAGGAAGATTGGCCTTGAGCTGATATCTGTCGCTAATCTTCCTCTTTCTTTTTTTCCTTGAGGAAGGTTGTCACTGAGCTAACATCTGTGCCAGTCCTCCTCTATTTTATGTGGGACACCTCCACAGCATGGCTTTGACAAGTGGTGCTAGGTCTGCGCCTAGGATCTGAACCTGCAAACCGTGGACGGTCAAAGCAGAGCACGTGAACTTAACCACTATGCCACGGGGCCATCCCCGAAATGACTGTTTTTAAAAACAGCTGTTTTCAGTTTGCATGAAAGCTATTTATTCATCCAATAGATGACTCCATGTCAGGTACCAGGAATACGGTGGTGAGCAAGATAAAGACTCCTTTTCTGGAATTTACATTCTACTTGAGGAGACAGAAGAGTTTGAATGAAAAACGGAGATTCTGATTAGAATTTGTAGTGTGTATTAACACTTGGTTGGCTAAATAAACATCCATTCCCAACCTTCTCCCTTGCTTTCCACCACTGCTGAGACTAAAAGAGCTAGGTGCTTACTTCCTCAGCTTGCTAGCATCTAGGGGTAGCCATATGATGTGGTTCTGGCTAGTGCAATATAGATGGAAGTCTTCTGGGGGACTTCTGGAAAATCATTTGGTTTTCTGATTTAAAAAAAAAAGGAGTAGGTATATTTAGCACCACCACCCTCTCTCTTCTTCATTGAATTATCCATTCAAGTTCAAGTCATAGCAGCAGTCTTCTTGGAACTATAAAGCAGCAAACCAGTATTCCAAAGGGAGGCCAAGAGGTAGAAGGAGCCTGGGTTTCTATGGTTGGGGAACTACTGTGCTGGCATTGTAGCTCCTTTCTCCAGACTTCTTTTTTATGTGAGATAATTGAATGTTTTAGTTACTTAAGCCACTGTTAATTGGATGTTTTCTTACCCATAAAGGCATTCCTAGGAAATTCAGTATTAAATTAATCTGCATTAATTTTGGGAAGGATGGATATTTTTTATGGTTTTGAGATTCTGTATCCAGAAAAGTGTCATACTGCTTTTCTGTCTTATTTTATGTCTGTTAATATTTTATTTTTTCAATTTAGATCCTGTGTATTTATTTTGAGACATATTTAGATTCCTATGTCAAATTTATCCTGTGCATTTATTAATTGTAGCTACCAGAGTAGGACTTTTTTCCCATTTCTGATTAGCTTTTGGTGGTACAGAGACAAGTTATCAATTCTTTTTAAATATATCTATTCATCTCACTAAACTCCTACTAATTTTAATTAGCTATTATAGGTATTTGGATTTTCTAGCTATACCATTCTGAAAATAAAGATAACTACACACCTTTCAATATTTTTATTGCTTGATTTTTAAAATTTGGATAGCACAGCAGGTGACTTTAGGTTTTCATAATAATAACAAATAATTTCTTTTCACTCAATTTCCTTGTTCATTGGTATAAATTTCCTTTTCTACCAACCCCTTAAGTTCATGGATTATCCAGTGTGACCTTTTGGCAGTGTTTCTAATATTTCAGACTAACCTCAAAGATTAAAAATTATCATTCACATTGAAATATTTAGTTAGTTGAATCTTCTGTTAAATATTTTTCCAAATAAAAGTGAAGTCAGTCTGTGAAGAACTAAGGACAACAGTTCTCAAAAAGCTAAGTATTTATGTGTGTGTGTATTTATTTCATCAGCTCACCTCTGAGAACTTACCTGTTCTGCTATCATTTTTTTTTTCCCTGAGAAGAAGTCATTTTTCATGTGAAACAGCTCAGGTTTCAATGCAAACTTTTCTCACATAGATTATTTCTGAGTTCCACAGAGGGGTTTGCAGTAATTGTTTCAAACATCCTAAAAATCAAATGGAAGGCAATAAAATGCAATCACAGCTTCATACTGGTAATGTTGAGTTATTACACCTTTACTGATGATTACACTAGTTTTCATCTTTATTTGTATTTTAAAGCCTAGATAATAAACCTTAGTCCAAATAATACTCCCTTTTTTCTTGAACTTTATATTATGAAATATTTCAACACTTACCAACTCATAGACCATGTCATCTTGTTGATATTCCTGCATACTTGCTCCCTGCCCATTATTTTGAATTGTCTCCAACATCATATTATTTCATCTTTAAATATCTCAGCATGTTCTAAAATGTAATGATAATTTGTCTAAACTCACTGCTACCACCTTCAAAATTAAGAGTTCCTTAATATTATGAAATATTGTCAGTGTTCTAGTTTTACCTCATTACCTCATGTTTATAAAATTGTTTCTGAGGGTCAAAATAAATTCCATGTATTGATTTGTTTCTTAAATTTCCTTTAATCTGAAGGTTCTTTCTCTTCCTCCTCTTTTTTCTTACCTTCCCTAGCTTTGGCTCTGGATCTCACTTTCTTTTCCTTTATAATGTGTTCTTTAAAGAAAGCAGTCATCTCTTCCATAGTTTCTCAGAGTCTGGATTTTGTTGATTCATCCCCATGGATTCATTTAACATGTCGCTGTGTCTCCTGTAGTTCCTGTAAATTGGTAGGTAGCGCTAGAGGCTTCATCAGATGAAGATTTGATTATTTGGGGGGCAAGACTTCTCTAATTGGTGGTATGTTCTTCTGTCAGGAGGACATGACGTCTGGTTGTCTCTCTATGTGATAGTGCTATTATAAATAAGTTGTATATATAAATGTATGTATAAATAAGTTGTCCATGAGAATAAATCATTTCCTAGGTCTGTTACAAACTGAGTTTCTGGACTAGCATGCCAGGGTATAAACAACACAGATCTTTCCCTACCCCAGGCTTTTGGGTCACACTCCTAGCCTGACACTACCAGATTGAGGTAGCTACAAAAATGGAGGTAACTGAACAAATTGACCCATAAGTGGGTTGTTCAGTGTTTTTCACTTGAACTTTAAAAGAAATCTGCCCCCTCTCCTCAAGTGATGTTAGTCTTGGCATGATTAATATTGGGCTCTTTATTCCTTAGAGTAATTACAGAACATTTGGTTGTTTCTTATATCTAAATATAAGGATAGTAAAGCTGGGTTATCAGCCTTGAGGAGGAGAAATTCTGTTCATGTGCTGTTTCTTTTGATGCGTGCCCTGTGCCAGGCACTGAAGGATTTTTTTGTTTATTCATTTTTATTGTGGTAGAAAACAATATAAAATTCATTTACCATCCTAACCATTTTTAAGTATACAGTTCAGTGGTGTTAACTATATATTCACATTGTTAATGTAAAAGATCTCTAGAACTTTCTCATATTGAAAAACTGAAACTCTATACCCATGGAACAACTGCCTGTTTCCCTCTCTCCCTTGTTCCTGGCAACCACCATTCTACTTTGTGTTCCCGTGATTTTGACTAGTCCACGTAGAGAAGTGGAGTTATACAGTATTTGTCCTTTTGTGACTGGCTGCTTTCACTTAGCAGTGTCCTCAAGGTTCATCTGTGTTGTAGCAGGTGACAGAATTCCCTTATTTTTAAAGGCTGAATATTCCATTGTGTGTATGTACCACATTTTCTTTATCCATTCATCTGTTGATGGACATTTGGGCTGCTTCTACCTTTTGGCTATTGTGAATAATCCTGCTGTGAACGTGGATGTACAAATATCTGTTTGAAATCTAGCTGTCAATTCTTTTGGATATATACCCAGAAGTGGAATTGCTGGATTGTATGGTAATTCTCCTTTTAGTTTTTTGATGAACCTTCGTACCGCTTTCCATAGCAGCTGCACCCGTTTTACAATCTGAGCAGCAGTGCACAAGGGTTCTCTACATCCTTGTCAACATTTATTTTCTTCTTTTTTTTTTAAAGTAATGGCCAACCTAATGCATGTGAGGTGATATTTCATTGTAATTTTAGTTTGCATTTCTCTAATGACTCATGATGTTGAGAATCTTTTCATGTGCTTGCTGGCCATTGACTTAGGTCTGCTTTGGGGAAATGTTTCTTTATGTCCTTTGTCCGTTTTTAAATTGAGTTACTTGAGTTTTTGTTGAGTTGTAGAAGTTCTTTATATGTTCTGAATGTTGACCCCCAGCAAATATATGATTTGCATT
Organism: Equus quagga; assembly: GCF_021613505.1. NCBI lineage: Eukaryota > Metazoa > Chordata > Mammalia > Perissodactyla > Equidae > Equus > Equus quagga. The sequence goes on along the minus strand of NC_060272.1, from coordinate 64,586,265 downwards.
TGTTTTCTCCCATTCTGTAGACTTTTGGATTGTTTCTTTTGATATGCAGGAGTTTTTTTTTTTGAAGATTGGCACCTGAGCTAACATCTGTTGGCAATCTTATTTTTTTCTTCTCCCCAAAGCCCCCAGGGAAGTAGGTGTAAATTCTAGTTGTGGGTCCTTCTAGTTGTGCTCTGTGGGACACCTCCTCAGCATAGTCTGATGAGCAGTGCCATGTCTGCACCCAGGATCCTAACCGGCAAAGCCCTGGGCCGCTGAAGTGGAGTGTGTGAACTTAACCACTTAGCCACAGGGCTGGCCCCGGAGTTTTTACTTTTGATGTAGTCTCATTTGTCTATTTTTGCTTTCGTTGCTTGTGCTTTTGATGTCATCCAAGAAATCATTGCCAAATCTAATGTCATGAAGATTTCCCCCTATGATTCTTAGGGGAGTTTTATAGTTTTAGGTCTTAATGTTTAAATCTCTCATCTGTTTTAAGTTAATGTTTGTATACGGTATAAGGTAATGGTCCAACTTCATTCTTTTGAATGTGGATATCCAGTTTTCGCACGGCCGTTTGTTGAAGAGATTGTCCTTTCCCCATTAGGTGGTTTGGCACTGTGTCAAAGATCATTTAACCATATACATGTTTTATTTTTAGGCTCTCTATTCTGTTCCTTTGGTCTATGTGTCTGTCTATGCTACTCCATATTGTTTTGATTACAATAGTTTTATAATATGTTTGGAAATCAGGAAGTGCGAGGCCTCCAACTTTGTTCTTTTTCAAGATTATTTTGGCATTTTAGAGTCCTTTGAGATTCCGTATGAATTTTAGGATAGTTCTATTTCTGCAAAAAAATGCCTTTGGGGTTTTGATAGGGATTGCATCAAAGCTGTAGATTGCTTTGGATGGTTTGAAATTTTAACAGTATTAAGTCTTCTAACCATGTGCGCAGGATCTTTCCATTTACTTGTGTCTTCTTTCATTTCTTTCAGCAACGTGTTGTAGATGTGTAGATCTTTTCACATGTGTAAATCTTTTCAGTGTGTAGATCTCTTGCCTCCTTGGTTAAGTTTACTCCTATACTATTTTATTTTTTCAATGCTTTTGTCAGTGGGATTGTTGTCTTAATTTCTTTCTCAGATTGTTCCTTATTAGTGTATAAAAGTGCAACTGATTTTTGTGTGTTGATTTTGTATCCTGTAACTTGGCTGAATTCATTTATTCTAATAGTTTTTTGTATGTGGAACCTTTAGGGTTTTCTATATGTAAGATCATCGTGTCTGCAAATAGACATAATTTTAATTCTTTTCTAATTTGGATGCCTTTTATTTCTTTTTCTTGCCTAATTGCATCTGCTAGGACTTCCAGTACCATGTTGAATAGCAGGCACTGAATGTTTTGGGGAATAAGATGTGGTACCTTCCCTCAGGAAGTTTACTGATTTAGAGGAGGAGACATATATATTGATCAAGTGTTGAACAGTGCTTAGGTAGAGGTATGGATCAAGAATATTAGAGGAAAGATGAGGGAATAATTGAACATTAAGAGTCATGTGAGGCTTCATACATGAGGTGACATCTGAGTTCAATTTGGAATGATGAGTTGAATTTGGATGTTTGAAGAAGAGCATGAAGCTGAACTGAAGTCTTGAAGATACCACCTATTTGGTCTGACCCCCTACATTTTTCCGACAAGCAATCTGAGAGGCAGAAGTTAGTAGAAAAGCTGGGATGGATCCCAGGTCTGTCACTTCTGCAGTGTTCTGTCAGCTCAGCTGGTCTTTCTGCCCTTCCTCCTTGTCAAGTGATACATTTCCTGATTAAAAGATTAGGTACACTGATCGTAACCCATTAATGATTTATCATGTCTCACATTCTTTTCTGTCCTAGGCAATACTTTTTTACACAAAGCACATCTAGTACTTAAATTAGATTTTCATTGTCTTTGAAAACTTACACTGTACTCAAGTACTTTGTATATTTTAAGACATCAAAATCCAAAGAAAATTATCATACATGTATATGAAAGAAGGCTACCTCAAGATGTGGAAAACTGAAAGTTGACTTAAATGGAACTGAATTAAGACAAGCAAAAGACCAAATGAAATATTAGCATCAAGTAACTATTTTGAAAGCTCAGGTAAAGTGATTAGAAAAATAAGACACCAATAATTAAATGGGCGAAGTCCATGAATAGATAAATCTTAAGAAAGGAAATATGGCTATTAAATAAAAGTGGAAAAATATTCCCTTTCTTTAAGAATAAGATAAATGCAAGGAAAACCCCGGATGAATTATTGTTATTATTTTTTAATGGAATTGTAGTAGTAAATGCTGATTAGGATGTTGTGAAATGGTACTGTCACATAATGTTCATAACATACGATGTTTTGGTGATTTAATTTAGTAATGTGTTAAAAGCTATAAACATTTTGTAACTTTTAAGCTAGTAATTGTATTTTTACAAAGTAATATACTTTAAGAAGTATTTCAAAATAAACTAACAGCTGACCTTTATTGAACACTTACTATTTAGCAGGCCCTGCTTTAAGCAGTTCCATCCATTAATTCATTAATCCTCACCATGGCCTTTGAGGTAAATAGGCTTCATTAGATGAGGAAACTGAGTCACAGCAAGGATGGACAACTTGTCCCAGCTGGTAAATGACAGAGATGAGATTCAAACCCCAGGTAGTCCGGCTCCAAATCCTGTGCCCCAACCACTGTGCTAACCTGCTTCTCTCTTGGAGGGATGCCCAGACAAATATGCACACGTGTGTGAGTATACTAAGGAATATCTCACAATGTGATATTTATTAATTAAATAGCAAAAATTTAGAAGCCACTGACAGTGTTATAAAGCATCAATGAGTAAAATATGACCTGTTTTTTCTGTATAGACCATTATGTGGCCTTTTGAAATGGTGGTTATGAAGAGGGTGAGTCCACATGAAAGATAATTATCACATAACTTGAAGTGGGAAAGACTTGTAGGAATGTAAGATACCCTTATGGTCCTATAGTTATAACTAAATAACAACGTTCATAGTACTCTGAACTGAGTACTGTTCTAAACACTGTGTATTTTCTCATTTAATCCTTACAGAAACCCTGTGAGTATGTATTATTACTATTCTCATTTACACATGAGGAAGCTGAGCTACAGACAGAGATCAAGTTCTCCCAAAAGTAAATGGAGAGCCAGGATTTGAACTCAGACAGTTCAGCTGCAGAGTCTACCTGTTGAACCAATGCACTATGCATTATGTAAACAAATTCCAGAAGAGATCAAAATGAAAATAATGAGACCATTTATGAGGTGGAATTTTGGGAGAGATATATTATCCTATATACTCCAAAAGGATTTTCATCTGCTTTGTAGTCACACCCAATAAAGCAAAACTAGGAAGTTACCCTTCTAGAATGCAACTCTCCTAGGCAAATTTCTTTAGGCCACTTCCTTCAGGTTCCCTTTTGCCCTTTTCCATCTCCTTCCTGAAAGCCAATGTAGTCTATCACTCCCTAATAATTCAGAATAGAATTATTTTAAATATAGTATGAGTAAATTTCACTGGTAAAGATGATTAAGATTGACTGTAAAGTTAGGAGTCTGAATTTCCAAATTACATATCCTTGAAACATTATTCACGTGGCTTCCAGGGGTCCACATTCTCGTGGACTTCCATTTACCTCAACAGTTCTCTCCAAGTGTCCTTATTTTTGGTTTCATCTCTCTTCCTGACTTTTAAATTTACTCACCCCACCATATCCAGCCCTATGAACTTGCTTACCATCCCTATGCTGAAGACTCCCAAATTAGCGCCTGTGGTCCAAACTACTCTTCTGTGCTATGGACTTGAATATCCAGTTGCCTCCTTGACATTTCCACTTGGACATGTAATAGTCATTTCATACTTACCACGTCCAAAATAGATATTTGATTCCTTTCTCCCTATCTCACTGTAGATAGTACCACCATTTATTTACCTAGCTGCTCTCCTATCCACCTGGAACAGCCTTACTCCAGATCTTTACTTGGCTCAATCATATACTCTTTCAGATTCTGCTCAAGTACGACCTCTTCAAAGAGATGCATCCTGAGCATTTGTTCTAAGTAAGCATCCACTCCTGCCATTCTCTATTCTCTTAGCCTGCTTTATTTTCTTCATAGCTTTTGTAATTCTCTGATCCTGCTCATTTAATTTTTTGCTTTTGTATCACCCGTTTCCCTCACTGGACTATATAAGCTTTATCAAGGCTGAGATGATTGCTTTGTTTAGTACCAAAGTGCCTGGCACGTAGTAGGTGATCAGTAAACACTTGTCAAATGTTGACTAAATGAATGAATCTCATTACCTTGTATCAGTAGTTCAGTATACCCTTAACCAGCTTAAGCTACTCAGGTGAAATGATCTCTCAATTTTTCTGTTTGGATTCCATTTTAGGCCCGTGTGTAGGATTTTCCCACCAGCCTGCCCTTGCCTCTTTTCTTGAGACCTATTTCTTTTTTCCTTTCTCCTTGCCTTTCTTCTTCTGTCACTGTTTCACCCTTTTCCCCTCTAATTCTGGATTTGTTTCTTTTTTTCAGAATTCTGGGAATCACTGGAGTATCCAGACTCCTCTGGTGACTTTCAGCATTGTTCTCTTTTTTGTGTCGTATTTTTCTTCGCAAAGATATGACTCTTACACCATCTCCCACTTCCTCCTCATCCAATTATAGACAAAAATCTTTTGGTTTTTTCCTAGATATTGAAACACTTTTTAAACACTGTTTGAATTTTAAAAGAAACTTCAAAAATATTCTATATCCTACATTATGTTTTACACAGATGTCTCCAACCTGGTTTCCTATTGTTTCTCCTCATTGATCCACCTTTGAAAGTTATTTTCTCACAACTGCTGGTTTTGTGTGTCCAACTGACATTCAATGAAGCTAGGATGACAGGAACCATTTCACTTGAAGGCAAATAAGTAGGTGGTTGTGGTATTTTGAATAATGACTCCTCCCTGCCTCCAGTATATCCATGTCCTGATCTCCAGAACCTGTGAATCTTACCTTATATGCAACAAAAGGACTTTGTAGATGTGACTACATTAAAGATTTTGAGATGAGGAAATTATCCTGGATTATCTGGGTAGGCCGTAATACCAGCATGTATACTTGTAAGAGGGAGGCAGAGGGAGATTTGACACACAGAAGGGAAGTCAGTGTAACCATGAAGGCAGAGACTGGAGTGATGCGGACATAAGCCAAGGCATGCCAACAGCCTTGAAAGAAGCAGCTTTTTGAAAGAACAGAAGCTGAAAGAGGCAAGGAATGGATTCTCCTCTAGCACCACCAGAGGAGGTGTGGCTCTGCATGGGCCTTGATTTTGGCCCAGTGATGCTGATTTCAGATTTTTGGCCTCTAGTATTGTGGAAGAATAAATTTATGTTGTATTAAGCCACCAAATTTGTGATAATGTGTTACCACAGCTTCAGGAAACATACAGATTTGGTACCTGGAAGTGGACTGCTGCTTTAACATATACCTAAAAGTGTGTGCATATGTTTGCAATTGGATAGTAGGTAGAGGCTGGAAAAATTTTGAAGAGCATGATAACAATAAAAAAAAGCTTATATTGTCTTAGACTATTGGTAGAAGTATGACATTAAAGGCACAACTGGCAAGGTTTAAGAAGGAACTGAACACAGTAGTGAAAGCCTGTATCATCTAATAAAAATTTGAATTTTAAAGCTGCTGCTAGTAAGGGCTCAGAAGAAAATGAGCAATGTGTTTTTGGAAACTAGAGGAAAGAGTATATTTATTACATGGTAGGAATAAACATAAGAACGGCTGCAAATCATAAGGCAATGGAATATCTTTAGATTGCCGAAAAGAAAAGAAAAGGTCAATCTAGAATTCTATATCCAATAAATGTTTCTTTGAAAAGTGAAGAAAGATAAAAGAGAATTCAAGCAAATAAAAGCTGAGAATAGTCATTGCCATCAATTCTGTACTACGAGAAATATTAAACAAAGCTCTTTAGTCTGAAAGAAAGTGATACCAGTCAGAAAATTGGATCTATGCAAAAGAATAAAAAGGACCTGAAACAGAAAATTTGTGGCTTAAATATAAAAGACATTTTTTCTTTTTAAAAAGCTTCTTTTAAAGATAAACGACTGTTTAAAGCAAGACTAATAACAATGTATCAATGTCTTTACATAACATGTAGAAGTAAAAAGTATGACAAAACTATCACAAAGGATGAAATGGGAGAAGTGAAAACATAATGTTTTAAGAATATGGGAAGTGGTATAATATCATTTGAAAGTAGATTCCGACAACTTAAAGAGGAATATTGCAAATTCTAGTGTAACCAAAAATGAAACAAAAATGCATAGATAATAAGCCAACAGAAGCAGGTAAAATGCTGTACAAATAGTCAATTCCAAAAGAAGTCTGGAAAAGAGGCAAAAGGACAAATAGGACAAATAGAAAATGACACGATGGTGGATTTAAACCTAGTGATATTAAATATTACATTAAATATAAATGGTTTAAGTACCACTTAACATTCAGTGACTGTCAAACTGAATTAAAGAAAATACAAGAGGTGAACTTTATATATAAAGACAAGATAGTTAAAAGTGAAAATATGAAAAAAGATATTCCACTACAAACAGGAATTATAAGAAAGCTGAAGCAGCTATACTACTGTCAGTCAAAGTAGACTTCAGAACAAGAAATATTACCAGGGATAAAGAGAAAAAGCTTATAATGATTAAAAAAACATTAATTTATCAGAAAGAGTAAAAATCAAAGAGCATTTCAGAAATACATTGAAGGGAAAATTGCCAATAAAAGAGAAATAGACAAATCCCAAATAGTAATTAGAAATTTTAAAACCCATCTCTCAGCAATTGATAGAACAACTGACACAAAAAAATCGGTAAAGGTGTAGGTGATCTGAATAACACTATCAACTTTGATCAAATGGATATTTATAGAACTCAACCTACAACAATTGCAGGATACACATTCTTTTTAAGTGCACAGGGAACAGTCACTAAGACCATGTGCTAGGCTAGAAAACAAGTCTCAATAGATTTAGAAGGTTTGGAATCATAAAGAACATATTTTCTGACCATGTGAGAATTAATTAAAAATAAAAAAAGTACAATATCTGAAAATCACCAAAGATTTGGAAATAAAATATTATATTTATAAATAACTCGTGTCACAGAAAAAAATCACAGCAGGAATAAGAAAATATTGTGAAGTAAATGAAAATGCAAATGCAAGTCAAAATATGTGAAATGCATTTAAAGCTGTGCTTAGCAGGATATTAGTTTTAAATATTTATGTGAGGAAAGAAGAAAATCTAAAATCAATGGCCTATGATTCCATCTTAAAAAGAAATAGAAGAGCGAATTAAACCAAAGATAGGTGAAGAAAATAATAAAGAAATAAATGGAAATCAATTAAGTAGAAAACAGACAATGAAAGCAAAAGCTAGATATTAGAAGAGATCAATGAAATTTATAAACGCCTAGCTGTACTGATGAAGAAAAAAACCAAATAACCAATATCAGAAATGAAAGTAGTTTCATTACTACAGATCCTGTAGACATTAAAAGAGTAATAAAGAAATACAAACTCTCTGTTAGATCAAGAGCTGGCAAACGTTTTTTGTGAAGGGCTAGATAGTAAATATTTTAGGCTTTGTGGGCCATACAGTCTGTACCAACTACTCGGCTCTTCTCTTGTAGCATGAAAGCAGCCGTAGGCAAAGCGTAAACGAACGGATGATGATGTATTCAACTAGAACTTTATTTACAAATATTATTGACACATCCGTCGATGCGGGTGAGTCTCAAACACATTATGCTGAGTACAAGGAGCCAGAAATGAAAGAATACATACCGTATGGTTTCATTTACATGAAATCCTAGAAAAGGCAAAATTAAATCTATATTGATAGAAGGACATCAGTCTTTGTCGGAAGCCATGATAGGTGTTGATGATTAGCTGTGAATGGTTATGATGTAACTTTTTTCACGTTATGGAAAAACTCTATACCTTCATTTTGGTAGTAGTTTCATGAGTATATACGTTTGTCAAAACTCATCAAACTGTCCACTTAAAATGAATTGTATGTAAGTTAATGTAATTGAATGTAATTTTAATGTCATTGAATGTAATTTAGACCTCAATAGATTTGATTAAAAAATAGAAGATTGGAGAATGGAGGATCAAAACAAAAAAAAAGGTATTTTTAGGTGGAGGAATGATAGGTGAGAGAATACTTGCTCTGTAACTTGGATCTGCAAGTACATGTGGTGAGTAAAGCGTTTGGGTGTAAGAGTCAGTAAAGGGGGTTTGGACAGCTGTTGTTTAGCAGATGCCAGGAAGTACAAAGTGAATGAATTCATTGCCAACTGAAATCAGAGAGCAAGAATATTGAATATGTCAGGTGTTCTCATTTCCTTTACTTTCTTTAGCAATGATTTGCAGTGCAGATAAAGCAGCAAGTCAGCATTAATAAGGACTGGGGATTACAGGGCACATATGGCTAGTAAGAAATACAGTATTAGGAAAAGCAGTGTAGATATGGCTAAACAGTTTGAAGAGAACACTTAAGGGTTGGGAAGGGGTAGAAGTGGGAAAGCTTGGTTAGTGAGGAGGAAGTTTGGGCATGTGTGAAAGATAGGAAAGGTGATAGGTAAGAATGATTTGCACTAAGAAAAATTACTTTCTATGATCAGTTGATATATTATGCAACATGAGCTTGCCGAATTAGTATAGTAACGGCAGGCAGCTAAGGTTCAGAATATCAAACACTTCTATCAGGCACAGACTTAGAAGAAGTCCCTCTCCTTTGTATAGGGAATAATCTCGTTAGACATCAACCTCATCAACTTGTAGCTCTGACAGTAAGGCATTTTGGATCCTCCTTAATTTACGGCTCTCGATATATTTTGTCAAGTTACTTTGTGCCCGGTCTCCCAATTTGTTATGGGCTTTACGGAATGTAATGCAGGGTACACTCTAGGGTATGATTTCTCGAGGCAGAAGACAAGTTCACTGTAGACAAAAAATAGACTAGAACGTCTTCAGCCTCTCAAGTTCTTAATAGGACTGATGATGGATGATTCTACCTGAGAAAATGAGGACAAGGAGATTTCAGCTCATCAATAAAGGCTCCGACTCCTTGAGAAATGGCTGAAGATTAAATTTAAAGTCAATCTTAAATTAATTTGAAAAAGGCACATAAAGATTATTACCTGCACCAATTGGGTATGTCAGGCCTATAACTATCTATGTAGAAACAACAGCTTATAATTAATACAGACAAAAGTGAACACTACTTTTCCTGTATATGAAAGGCAAGTTTTAAACAAAAGTGTTATTGGGATATTTGATACGACATCAGCTATCAGTACCACTCACAATAACCACTAGATAAGTACCTTTATTGTCTTCATTTTACCGGTGAGAAAAACTAAGGTACAGGGAACTTAAGGAAATTCCCAAGATGGCACAGCTAGTAAGGGACAGGGCTCAAGTAATGGCCCAATGTGGCACAACTAGTAATGAGTAGAGCTTAAGTAATTTCCCAAGGTGGCACGAATAATAAGGGCAGAGCTCAGGTTACTTGACCAAGATCACAACCTAGTAAGCAGTGGAGCTAAAGGGACCTGTCTAATAAGTCACAGCTCGTACAGGGCAGAGTTTAAATACCTTCCCCACGTCGTGGAGCTGGTGAGGGGTGGAGATGTAGATAGTCTAGCATCATCCTCTTACTCTCTCTACCAGAGGACCTGCCAGGGTCATGGGTCCTAGGGTCTGTTCAGTGGCTCCTAACAGATAGAACGGGCTTCTTTATTTCACATTGGTCTTATCCCTCATTTCTTCAAAGAAGTTCATAAGATGAAAAGAGCCTTTTTTCTTGCCTTTGGGAGTAACAGGGAAGGGGAACATTCGAGAGCCTGCCTCTCATTACACCAGTGGACTGCAGTTGAGCCCTAAGGCTAGAGGATCCCTTGGCTTCCAAAAGGAGAGGAAAGGCTGCTGAGACCCAGGGCTTAAATAAAGACACGATTTGACAGGGCCGGTATTAGGATGAGGGAATCAAGCCTAAATGGTGCAAGTGGAGGGTTAAATCCTTTCTTAATTTAAAATGTTGATATTGTCTTTATGATGTTTTTAGGGATTTTTTTCCTTTGCATTTATTTTGATTTTTAGAAATATTGCATTAAACTGTTATTTATCTTGATTATTGTATCTTTGGCACTCTCAAATTTTGTGCCCAAGCTGAGTGCCTCACTCACCTCATTTGAAATTGGGTTTTAGGAAGAAGAGAAGACCAGGAAGCAGATCGATTGGAGCCTGAGGGGTAGGCCTGGGGCCTCACAACAGAAAGGAGAAGGGCACAAAGGCTCACGGAGAACATCCCATCCCAGGCTCCTTCTCATATATTATTCCCTCTACTCCTGACAGCTGCCCCACAAGGTAGCTATTAGCATTCTCATTTATAAGGAAACTGCCAGTGTTTCAAGTGTAGAAAGTGACTGAGCTGGGTTTCAACCAAGGTCTATCTGTCTCCAGAGCCTGGGTATTCCTACTACTGGCTGGTACGTGCCTAATAGCTAATAAGCAGAATTCTTGACATTTTCTCCATCTTTCAGGTCATAAGCTCTCCTGTGAAGATAGAAATCACAATGAGAAATTTCACTTACTTGTCCCCTCTTGAAGCTGCCTGAAATTTTAAACCACAGCTCTGCTTTCCTGACACACTTGAAAAAATTACTATTCCTCCTGAATTACTCATATATTATGTCTCGTAAGAAGCTTCAGACAGTAAGAGTGTCGATGGAATGGAGCTTTTGCATATTGGTGCACCATTTGCTGGGCCACAGCATATTTGGAACAGAAATGATCAGTCAGTTAATTGACTTCACTAACAATTTTTGTAAATCCTGTCAATTATTTATGACAATCCAAGCTTGGGTGCAGTGAAAAGAGGATGGGCTTGGAGTCTAACATGAAAGTGACTGCCAATATGTGACTTTGAATCATTTATTTTGATCTGTCTGGGGATTCACTTTCCTTTTGTATAAAAAATAAAGTTTTTTTTTTCATGAAAATAAGGTTGGATGAAATTCTACCTTCCTTAAAGTCAACATGACTCACTGATGAAGAAAGTACATTGTGATTTCCACTTTCACATCAGGAATCCAGGCTCAGTCAATACTTTTACCAACTGCCAAATGTAATTAGCGCAGAGGGCTCTTATTGATCTAAAAAATGATTAAATCTATCAATAACCAACTTCACATAGGTCTGGATCCACTGATTACTTCATCATGGCTTTCTGTGGTCTCCGCTATTGGCATTTATCACAGCTTGGTCTCCTGTCCATAAATAGAGGACAACTATTAACAAAAGCATTATTGCCATCTTGTTTATACAAGTTCTGTTGTGAACAATAACCATTTATTATCTAAGAAGTCACCTTTTGGCTTCCAAAAACTAACATTCTATGAATTCATAGACTGGGCATAGTCTTTCAGGCAGCAGTAATCAAATATCTCTTTATGCCCCAATAGATTTTTGGGTGTAACTCCATTGTACTTATTCCATCTTGGTGTGCTCAATGCCAAGTACAGTGCCTGGCTTGTACTGGCTAGGTTTCTCAATGGACACCAGTTGATCCTTGATGGAAATCACTCAGGTAGTTGTTTTTGCTTGTTTGTTTTGTCCTTGGGAAAATAAACAGTGTAAACACTAGACTCTCCAGAGTCTCACCAGATAAATGTCTATACCCTTTGGCAAATGACCCATGAATCTGTGTATCAGATTGAAGAGGAAGGATTAGGCACCAGAAAAATGGGTGGTTGATACTAATCAAGATTTTGCCTTATTGGAATTAATTTATGTCAAAGACTAATCCTTGCCATTTAGCTCCATTTTATAATATTTAGGCATTTGATTTTTGGGGAAGATTTTCTTTGGAGGAATTCATTTGTTCAACAGATATATTGTTTCAGGTACCAGAGACTCAAAAATGTCAACAATATTGTCTCTATCTTTGAGGATCTCACAGGCTAATTGGAAATAGAAGTCTGTAAGAAAAGAGTTAAATGCAGTGTAAGTGCAATAATAGAAATATGTCCAAGGAAGAATATGGGCATAAATTGGCAGTGATTAGCTCTGATTTCCTGAGTCTAGGAATGTTTAGCAAAGAAGCAGCTTGAAAATAGTTTAAAGAATGAGTAGGAGTTTTCCAGGTAGAAGAAGAGAAATGTGTTCCAGAACCAGGGAAGAGCATCTGCAAAAATGTAGAGATACAAAATAGCATGACAAATTTAGGGAATTATAAGTAGCTTAGTATGGTTGGAACAAAGGATTCTTGGAGAGGGTGGGGGATGGAACAGAGAATTAAGTCAATGGCTGGATTATAGGGAACTCTCTGTACCTGCTGGGTTTTGACTCGATCCTAATGATCGGTGGTTCTCAATTGTCCTGAGAGCTACAGGGTACCACTTGGGTCACATTCCCATTAGTATGAGCGGCTCATCCAGAGTGAACTTAACCCCTATGTCATGGGGCTGGCCCCTCTTGTCTTTTTAATAGCCATTCTGACAGGTGTGAGGTGATGTCTCATTGTAGTTTTGATTTGCATTTCCCTAATGATTAGTGATGTTCAACATCTTTCTATGTGCCTGTTGGCCATCTGTGTATCTTCTTTGGAAGAATGTCTGTTCAGATCCTCTGGCCATTTTTTGTTTGTTTGTTTGTTTTTCCTCTGGCCATTTTTTAATCAGGATTTTTGTTGTTGTTGAGTTGTATGTGTTCTTTATATATTTTTGATATTAACCCCTTGTCAGATATATGATTTGCAAATATCTTTTCCAACTGATAGGTTGTCTTTTCATTTTATTGATTATTTCTTTTACCATGCAGAAGCTGTTAGTTTGGTGTAGTCCCATTGTTTGTTTTTCTTTTGTTTCCCTTGTCTGAGGAGACATATTAAAAAAGATACTGCTAAGACTGATGTCAAAGAGCATACTGCATGTGTCTTTTTCTAGGAGTTTTATGGCTTCAGGTCTTATATTCATCTTTAATTCATTTTGAGTGCATTTGGTTTTATGGTATAACAGGGTGGTCTACCTTCACTCTTTTGCACGTGGCTGTCTGATTTTCTCAACACCATTTATTGAAGAGACTATCCTTTCTTCATTGTATGTCCTTGGCTCCTTTGTCAAAAATTAGCTGTTGAGCTCTCAATTCTGTTCCGTTGATCTGTGTGTCTGTTTTTGTGCCAGTGCCATGCTGTTTTGATTACTACAGCTTAGTAGTATACTTTGAAATCAGGGAACATGATGCCTCCACCTTTGTTCTTTTCTTTTCTTTTCTTTTTTGTGAGGAACATTAGCCCTGAGCTAACTACTGCCAGTCCTCCTCTTTTTGCTGAGGAAGACTGGCCCTGAGCTAACATCCATGCCCATCTTCCTCTACTTTATATATGGGACACCTACCACAGCGTGGGTTTTGCCAAGCGGTACCATGTCTGCACCCGGCATCTGAACTGGCAAACCCCGGGCTGCCAAGAAGCGGAACGTGCAAACTTAACCACTGCGCCTCCGGGCCGACCCCTGTTCTTTTCTTCTCAGGATTGTTTTGGCTATTTGGGATCTTTTGTTGTTCCATATAAATGTTAAGATTCTTTGTTCTACTTCCATGAAAAATCTCATTGGGACTTTGATAGGGTTTGTGTTGAGTCTGTAGATTGCTTTAGATAGTATGGGCATTTTATCTGTGTTAATTCTTCTAATCCATGAGCACAGAATATCTTTCCATTTTTTTGTGTCTTTTTGGATTTCTTTCAACCATGTTTTATACTTTTCAGTGTACAAATCTTTCACCTCCTTGGTTACTCCTTGCATTGTGATTGTAAATGGGATTATATTATTGATTTCTCTTTCTGCTACTATGTTGTTAGTGTATAGAAACACAGCTGATTTTTATATGTTGATTTTGTACCCTGCAACTTTACTGTATTTGTTTATTATTCCTAATAGTTTTTTGGGTGCATTCTTTAGGGTTTTCTATGTATAAAATGATGTCATATGCAAATAGTGACCATTTGACTTCCTTGTCAACTTGGATGCCTTTTATTTATTTTTTCTTGCCTGATTGCTCTGGCTGGGACTTCCAATACTATAAGGAATAAGAGGGGTGAAATTGGGCATGGTTTCCTTGTTCCTGTTCTTAGAGGGAGAGGTTTCAGTTTTCCACCATTGAGTATGATCTTCGCTGTGGGTTTGTCACATATGGGCCTTTATTATGTTGAGGTACTTTCCTTCTATACCCATTTTATTGAGGAGTTTTTTTTTTTATCATAAATGGATGTTGGATGTTGTCAAATACTTCCTCTGCATCTATTGAGATTATCATGTGATTTTTGGGGCGGGGGAGACAAAGATTGGTGATGAGGTAATATCTGTTGCCAATCTTCCTCTTTTTTGTTTGTGGGACACCACCATAGCATGGCTTGATAAGCAGTGTGTAGGTCTGTGCCCAGGATCTGAATCTGCAAACCCTGGGCCACCAAAGCAGAGTGCACAGATTTAACCACTACGCCACCAGGCTGGCCCCTATCATGTTACTTATTCTTTGTTTTGTTAATGTGGTGTATCACATTGATTGATTTGCTGATATTGAACCATCCTTGCATCCCTGGAATAAATCCCACTCGATCATGGTGTATGATTCTTTTAATATATTGTTATATTCGATTTGCTAATATTTTGTTGAGGAGTTTTGCATTTATGTTTATGAGTGATATTGGCCTATAATTTTTTTTTTTTTCTGTTGTCCTTGTCTGGTTTTGGTATCAGGGTAATTTTGGCCTCACAAAATGAGTTAAGAAAAGTCTCCTTTTCTTCAATGTTTTGGAAGAGTTTGAGAAGGATAGGTATTAAATCTTCTTTGAATGTTTGGTAGAATTAACTGGGAAAGCCATCTGGTCCTGGCCTCTTCTTTTTATTTTTGAGACTTTTTTTTATTACTGTTTCAATCTCCTTACTAGTGACCAATCTATTCAGATTCTCTATTTCTTCTTGATTCAGTTCTGGAATGTTGTATAATTCTACAAATTTATCCATTTCTTCTAGACTATCCCGTTTGTTGGGTATAGCTTTTCATAGTATTCTCTCATAATACTTTGTATTTCTGTGGTATCGTACCGTTTCCTCTTACTGATTTATTTATTTGAGCCTTCTCTTTTTTTCTTAGTGAGTCTAGCTAAAGGTTTGTCAGTTTTGTTATCTTTTCAAGAACCAGCTCTTAGTTCCATCGATATTTTGCATTTTTCTTTTAGTGTCTATTTAATTTATTTCCACTCTGATTTTTATGTCCTCCCTTCTATTGATTTTGGGGTTCTTTTTTTCTAGTTTCTTTAGGTGTAATGTTAGATTATTTGTTTAAGGTTTTTCTTGTTTCTTGAGGTAGTCCTCCATTGCTATAAATTTCCCTCTTAGTACCACTTTTATTGTATCCTGTAGGTTTTGGTCTGTCCTGTTTTCATTTTCATTTGTATCCAGGTATTTTTTTATTTCTCCTTTGATTTCTTCATTGACTCAATAGTTGTTCACTAGCATTTTGTTTAATCTCTGCCTATTTGTGACTTTTCCAGTTTTCTTCTTGTAGTTGATTTCTAGTTTCATACCTTTGCAATTGGAAAAGATGCTTGATATTGTTTGAATCTTCTTAAATTTATTGAGACTTGTTTTGTGGCCCAATATGTGATATTTCCCGGAGAATGTTCCATGTACATTCAAAAAGAATGGGTACTCTGCAATTTTTGGATGGAATGTTCTGTATATATTCTATTACTTCCATCTGATCTAATGTATCATTTAAGGCCAGTGTTTTCCTATTGATCTTCTGTCTGAATGATCTAGCCATTGATGTAAATGGGGTGTTGAGGTCCCCTATCATTATTGTGTTACTGTCAATTCCTTCTTTTATGTCCATTAATATTTGCTTTATATATTTAGGTTCTCCTGTGCTGGGTGCATAGATATTTACAAGTGTTATATCTTCTTGTTGCATTGTTCCCTTTATTATTATGTAATGTCCTTCTTTGTCTCTTGTTATAGTTTTGTTTTAAAATTTATTTTGTCTAAGTATTGCTACTCCAGCTTTCTTTTCACTTCCATTTGCATGGAGTATCTTTTTCCATCCCTTCACTTTCACTGTGTGAGTGTTTTTAAATCTGAAGTGTGTCTTTTGTATGTAGCGTGTATATGGGTTTGCATTTTAATCCATTGAACCACTCTATATCTTTTGATTAGAGCATTTAGTCATTTTGCATTTAAAGTATTGATAAATATGTACTTATTGACATTTTATTAGTTTTTTTCTTGATATTTTGTAGTTTTTCTCTGTTCCTTTCTTCTTCTTTCACTCTCTTCCCTTGTGATTTGGTGACTTTCTTTATTGTTATACTTGGGTTCCTTTCTCTTAATTTTTTGTATATTTATTATAGGTTTCTGGTTTGTGGTTACCATGAGGTTCATATATAATACCCTATGTAAATAGCAATCTATATTAAATTGATGATCTCTTAAGTTTGACTTCATACTAAAAGCCCTACACCTTTACTCTTTCCCCCACATTTTACATTTTTAATATCATATTTTACATCTGTTAATTTTTTATGCCCCTTACCCTCTTATCATTGATGTAGATTATTTTAGTACTTTTGTCTTCTGACCTTCATAGTAGCTTTGTAGGCAGTCAATTCACTACCTTTACTATATATTTACATTTACCAGTGATATTTTTTCTTTGTTTGTTTTCTTATTCCTGTTTGTGGCCATGTCTTTTCTACTTAAAGAAGTCCCTTTAACGTTTATTGTAAGGCTGGTTTTCTGTTGATGAACATTTTTAGTTTTTGCTTGTTTGAAAAACTCTTGATCTCTTCTTCCATTCTGAATGATAACCTTGCTGAGTATTCTTGATTGTAGGTTTTTTCCTTTCAGCAGTTTGAATATATTGTGCCACTCCCTTTTAGCCTGTAAGATTTTTGCTTAAAAGTCAGCTAATAGCCTTATGGGGTTTCCTTTTTATGTATCTTGTTGCTTTTCTCTTGCAGCTTTTAGGATTCTCTCTTTATCTTTAATTCTTGACATTTTAAATATAATGTGCTTGGTGTGGGCCTCTTTGGGTTCATCTTATTTGGTGCTGTCTGTGCTTCCTGTACCTGCATGTTTGTTTCTTTCCCCAGGTTAGGGAATTTTTCTGCTATTATTTCTTCAAATAAGTTCTCCATCCCTTTCTCTCTCTCTTCTCCTTCTGGGACACATAATGTGAATGTTAGTATACTTGATGTTTTCCCAGTGGTCCTTTAGACTGTCCTCCTTCTTTTAAATTCTTTTTTCTTTTTTCTGTTCAATTTGGGTAATTTCCTCTACTCTGTCATCCAGATCACTGATCTGTTCTTCTGTGTCATCTACTCTGCTGTTGATTCCCTTTAGGGAACTTTTTATTTCTGTTATTGTATTCTTCAGCTCTGATTGATTTTTAAAAAATATTTTATAATTCTTTGTTAAAGTGTTCACTGTGTTCATCTATTCTTCCCCCCAGTTCAGTAAGCATCCTTATGACCATTAGCTTGTACTCTTTATCAGGTAGATTGTTTATCTTTGTTTTGTTCAGTTCTTCTGAGGATTTATCCTGTTCTTTTATTTGAAGCATATTCCTTTGTCTCCTAATTTTTCCTACATCTCTGTCCTTATTTCTGTGTATTAGGTAGATCAGCTAATTATCCCAATCTTGGAAATGTGGCCTTATGTAAGAGATGTCTTACGGGGCCCAGCAATGCTCCCTTCTTGTCATCCATGCTAAATGTTCCAGGGATGTCCCATGCATAGGATGCATGGGCTCTTCTGTTGTAGTAGGACTGCTACTGCTGTGGGTGCACAGATAGGCTGGACTGAATCCTGGTCTGGCTGGTTGTGAGGCCTGGCCACATGTGGCTGCTATGGGCCCATTATTGGGCAAGGGGAAGCCCCTTGCATGGCTGGCCTTGAGGTCTGGTAGCTCACAACTACTCCAAGTTTGCTGGTGAGTGAGTCCGGCACCCAGTGTGGCTGGTTGCTAGGCACAGGAGTGCACAACTGCTACAGGCCCCTAGTGTGGCTGACTGCATGGCCTCGTAGCACTCAGCTGCCTCTGGTGCACTGGTACATGGGGAAAGTTTCTGGTGAGGCTGGCTATACACCCTGTGGCTGTTGGTAGCTTTTTCTTGGGTGGGGTAGGCCCCCAGCACAGGCTGGCTGTGTGGCCCAGGAACATGGAGCTGCACAACTGCCTCAGGTGTCCTGATGGACAGGGCAGGCCTGCAATGTGGCAGTGCACAACCTTCACAACCATTTCAGGCATGTTGATGAGCGGGGTATATCCCCTGTATGGCTGTTTGCAAGGGCCAGTGACACAAATTGGCTTTGGGCTTGCTGGTGGGCAGGGCCAGTCCCTGGGTTGGGCTGCCTGCACTGCTTGGCTTCACTGGATTGCCTCAGGTGCTCTAGTGGGCAGGGCAGGCCCCTGTGCTAATAGCTAGAGGAAGGATTCCACATTCCAGCATCTCTGTCAGCACAGCTGAACGGAGTCACATTAATGGCTCCTGCCAGTATTTTAGTCCCTGGGGGGTTGGCCTGGCTGCCTCTGGCCTCTCTGGGATGTGCTCTGAACTTAGCGAGTGAGTGTTTTTTTACCAGTGGACTATGCACTTGTCTATCTAGTGTTTTTGTGCTGGTTTTTGGATCAAGTGAGTCTGGGCATGGGCCCTTTAAGAGCAGGTTTTCCTTCCCCTGAAGTTGTGTGGTCTTCCTGGGCGTAGGTTTTCAAAGCTAGATGTTTTGGGATCTCGTCTCTCTTGTGCTTGACCTAAGGGTTGGGGTGGCTAATGTGGAGCTGGAATTCCCCACTTCTCCAGGAAAAGCTCCGTACCTTTGAGATCACTCCCAACCATGAAGTGCTGAACTGCGGTATGTTTTTTTCCTCAGCAGCACAGTATCTCTGCCTCTTCCACCCCACTCTGTGTTGTCTCGTGTTGTGGAGATTCTTTTCTTCCAGTTCCCGGATCTTTGTCAGAGGAAATTGTTCCACAGGTAGTTGTAGGTTTGTTGTGTCCGTGGGAGAAGGTGAGCTCAGGATCCTCCTATGCCACCATCTTCCAAACTATGAAGTTGAAGGGGTTTTCAGTTAGCTCCAGGCACAACTGTATCCAGGAGTTTCAACTTTCTCTCCATCCATCACTGCTGCTTTCTTTCATTCTCATGTAGCTCCCCTCCACAGAGGCACAGGCATGGTGGGAAAACCATCAGCCACTCCAGACTTCCATGCAGAAATTTCCTGAGAATTTCAAACTTGGTTGTGTATTAGAATCCTCTAGTGATAGTTTTTAAAAAATACATATTTCTCCTTTTCCTCTATACCATCCCTCAAATCAACTTACTGAACACAGCCCAACAGTAGTCCCTGAACTTATGTTTGGGGACTGCTGAAGTTGGGAGACATGGAGAAGTGTGAAACAGAAGTATAACATCAAGGTAAAATTTACTATTTTGGGAAGGTCACAGTGTCACTGTGGGGAGGATATTTGGGAAGGAAGATACAGGGCACAGATCACTAATGGTAGGGATTCTCCAAGTCGCTGAAGTGGTTTAGGCCAGACATGAAGAAGATCTGAACTAAGGTAGTTGGGTATAAAGGAAAAAATAAAAATGAGTGACCTTATGGACTTCAGAATCTATGAAATTTGGATTCCAAGGAAATGGATGAAGAGAGTGAGGGACAGGGCTTTAGAATGATTCCAGATTTCTGGTTTTCGTTTTCTGAAAAAAGAAATTGAAGATTCTCAACAGTTTTGGAGAAAAAGACAATGAACTTAATTTAGGACATTGTTTCAACCTGAGATGCTTGTGGTATATTTAACACGAGATGTCTTACTGGCAGTTGGATAGAGGTCTGGGCTGAGGATGGGAATTTGGGAGACATTTTTGCTTAGGAAGAAGTGGAAACTAAACTAGTACATGAGATAAATCAGAGAGTGGAAAGAGTAATAGAAGAAGATTGAGAACCAAAGTCTAAGAGCAAGTTTTAAGAAGAGAGTAAGAGAGAAGAGTTAGCAAAGGACAATGAGAAGGAACAGCCAGCAGGATGGGAGAAAATCCAAAAGAGAATAACATGACAAAAGTTATAGCAGCCAGAAGAATAATTTCAAGAAGAAGATGGAGTTAGCACATAAACATGTTAGAGACCAGGTCAAATGAAGTGCCCATTGAGTTGAGCAAGAGGAGGTTCTCAGTAACTTTGGTAATGGAAATTTCAGTTAAGCAATTAGGAAAAATTGGAGCCAATTTGCTGTGGGTTGAGAAATCAATTGGAGGGGAAGAAGGAGAGATAAGGAGTGTAATTTTTCAAGAAGCTTGCCTGAGAAGAGAAAAGAAATAGATTGGTAGCTAGCTAGAAAGGATGCAGGATTAAATGCATTTATGTGTCTGGTTTTAAGACTAGAGAGAACTGGAAATGTTTGCTGAGAGGAAGGTAGAGTTTAAAAATTGGAAAGAGTTGACACTGGAAGGGATGGGAGTCTACAGAACGGGTGTGGAGCTCACCCTAATTTTCCTTATGCCATAAGCTTCTTCCACTGAATTGGGAAAGTAAGAGAGAGCATGCCGCAAGGGAAGGGAAAATACTCATTTTCTCCCTACTTCCCTATTGTAACTTCCTACTTTATTCCCTACAATGACCTCATCCCTCCTTGCACTAGCTTGAGATTTTGAAGATCAGTACATTTATAGGCACAGAGATTTCATAGCATAAAAATGTCATAAATAAAAATAAAGTGGTGATTAGTATAAATCTCTCATTTAAACCACACAAAGCTGCATTGACTTGATTTCAAACTCAGGTAGAACTGAAGTCATTGTTAATTCAGTTTTCTTAATGTGCGCCTTTAGGTTTTCTGTTGCATTACAGAAACCGGTAGTCATCAGTTACCAGACATGATAGCTCTCCCTGTGATCCTTGAGAGTAAATAATTTAGGTACTTCCGAAGGAGGGAATGTCTATCCCTGACTATTCTGTCCATTATTCAAGTGAGGCTGAAAGGGTTAATGTTTGGTCCAATTCTCTATCTTTCTCTCATTTTTCAAGTGAAGGGACAGATCACTATGTAGAAAATATGCTCTCACTATGAGAAAGTTTTATTTTATGTGCCTGCAGAGCCTGATGAGGGCACTATGCATTTAGAGTTTTATAAAACAATAAATGACAGCCTTCCTTAGTGTAAAATTATTCAGAGACACCTCTGTTGGTATCATTTTGGAAGTTGTAATGGCAGTCACAAAAAACACAGAGAACAAAAATAGCACATAAAGATGGAAACAACGCATCACAGGAAATCAAGATTTAACCTCAAAGGAAGTAACAGAAAAAGAAGCAGTATTTGGACCCAACAGACCTAGATTGAGATAGCAACTGTGATATCTACTAACCATCTCCCTTGGCTCTGTAATCTCCCTGTTAAATGGTAGTAGGCCCCTTCAGTTGGACAGGAATTTCTGCAGAAACTACCTTATTTTCGTTTTATAGCTACAGTTTCTGAGCTCTCATCAGCACCATAGAGTGAAAGAAAATCTATTTTTTCCAGATCTCCAAAACTGCCAAAATTAAGTTGTTTGTTATCACCCTCAAGATTAGTACAGAGATTGACTTGGGAAAAAGTAACCTCTAACTGGCCATAAGGGTATTAGCCAATGGTGCAACGAGGACTAGGAGTGGAAATGAGGAAAGGAAGACAACCTATATGATTATACAAGGGGACACTATGGTTGGGTGAGAGTTTTCTTTCCTTTGAGCCTCTGTGTTTGAATACTTAAGTATTTCTCTGCAACCCTATTGACTGGAGAGGTGTACAGATTCCACAAGCACAAGCCTCTATAGACTAGAAGGTGAGCTTATTGTAACTAAGAAATGGAATATTCAGCTTTGAAGAGCGAAATATCAGATAGAGCCAACCAAAAAAGAAGCAGCCAGTGAGGCAAAGCTGAAGCCCAGAGAGAATAAATTGGGGCTTCATAATGAACACTCAACCATAAATGTGCATTCTTTTATGCTTTCTTTAATATCTGCTATACTCTACTCATGTCTTCTTTTTCATTCCTAATCTTGCTTATTTGCAATTTCCTCCTCTTTTTTTTTAAATCAGTATTGCCAGAGTTATCCATTTTTCTTTTCAACAAACCAGTGTTTGTCTTTGTTGATTCTTTCTATAATATCTTTGTTTTCTATTTTGGCCTCTAGTCCTTCTTTCTATTCTCTATGAGTTTATTCTGTTCTTTTTCTAACTGCTCAAGTGTATGCTTGCCTCATTATTTTTAGATTCTTCCATTATTGCATGATGCTATGAATTTCCCTCTAAGTACCACTTTAGTTGGGCCATTCAAGTACTCATACATAGTATCTTAATTATAATTCAGTTCCAAATACCTTTTAATTTCCATAATGATTCTTCTTTGACGTCTGGTTTTTTTTCTTCAGTTATTTTATTGAGGTCATAATGGTTCATAACACTGTGTAATTTCAGATGTACATTATTGTTTATCAGTTTCTGCATAGACTGCATTGTGCTTACCACTAATAGCCTAATTTTTATCTGTCACCATACATATGTGCCTCTTTACCCCTTTTGCCCAACCTCCAACCCCCTTCCCCTCTGTTAACCACTAATCTGTGCTCTTTATCAATGTGTTTGTTTAACTTCCACATATGAATGAAATTATGCAGTGTTTATCTTTCTCTGTCTGGCTTACTTTGCTTAACATCATACCCTCAAGGTCAATCCATGTTGTTGCAGATGGGGTGATTTTGTCTATTTATGGCTGAGTAGTATTCCATTGTATATATACACATCAAATCTTCTTTATCCACTCATCAGTTGTTGGGTACTTGTGTTGTTTCCATGTCTTGGCTACAAATAATGAATAGTGCTGCATTGAACATAGGGGTGCATGAATCTCTTTGAATTGTTGATTTCAAGTTATTTGGATAAATACCCAGTAGTGGGATAACTGAGTCATATGGTATTTCTATTTTGTGTGTGTGTGTGTGTGTGTGAAGAAAATTGGCCCTGAGCTAACATCTGTTGCCAATCTTCCTCTATTTTATGTGGGATACCCCCAGGGCATAGCTTGATGAGTGATGCTAGGTCTGCACCCAGGATCTGAACCTGTGAATCCTGGGCCACTGAAGCAGAGCATGCAAACTTAACCACTATGCCACCAGGCCAGCCCCTGGTATTTATATTTTTAATTTTTTGAGAAATCTCCATACTGTTTTCCATAGTGGCTGCATCAGTTTGCAGTCCCACCAGCAGTGTATGAGGGTTCCCTTTTCTACACATTCTCTCCAACATTCGTTATTTTTTGTCTTGTTAATTATAGCCATTCTGACAGGTAAAGGGGATATCTCATGGTAGTTTTGATTTGCATTTCCCTAAGAATTATTAGTGATCTAGAAGATCTTTTTATGTGACCATTGGCAATCTGTATATCTTCTTTGGGAAAATGTCTGTTCATATCCTCTGTCCATTTTTTGATTGGATTTTTCATTTTTTTGTTGTTGAGTTGTATGTGTTCTTTATATATTTTGGAAATTAACCCCTTGTTGGATATATGATTTCAAATATTTCCTCCCATTTGGTGGGCTGTCTTTTCATTTTGTTGATGGTTTCCTGCACCTTGCAGAAGCTTTTCAGTCTGATGTAGTCCCATTTGTTTATTTTTTCTCTTGTTTCCCATGCCTGTGTAGACATCGTATTCAAAAAGATGCTGCTAAGATCGATGTCAAAGAGTGTACTGCCTATATTTTCTTCTAGGAGATGTATGGTTTCAGGTCTTACATTCAAGTCTTTAATCCATTTTGAGTTAATTTTTGTGTATGGTGTAGGAAAATGGTCTACTTTCATTCTTTTGCATGTGGCTGTCCAGTTTCCCAACACCATTTATTGAAGATACTTTCTTTTCATTATATGCTCTTGGCTCCTTTGTTGAAGATTAGCTGTCCATAGATGTGTGGTTTTATTTCTGGGCTTCTGATTCTGTTCCATAGATCTGTGTTTCTGTTTTTGTGCCAGTACCATGCTATTTGGATTACTATAGCTTTGTAGTATATTTTAAGTCAGGGATTGTGAGGCCTCCAACTTTGTTCTTTTTCCTCAGGATTCCTTTGGCTATTCAGGGTCTTTTGTTGTTCCATATACATTTTTGGATTCTTTGTTCTATTTGCATGAAGAATGTCTTTGGGATTCTCATTGGGATTGCATTGAATCTGTATATTGCTTTAGGTAATATGGGCATGTTAACTATGTTGATTCTTCCAATCCATAAGCATGGAATATCTTTCCAATTTTTTATATCTTTGATTTCTTTCAATAATGTCTTATAATTTTCATTGTATAGATCTTTCACCTCCTTGGTTAACTTTATTCCTAGATATTTTATTCTTTTTGCTATGATGATCAATGGGATTATAGTCTTGACTTCTCTTCCTGCTAGTTCATTATTAGTGTCTAGAAATGCAACTGATTTTTCTAAGTTGATTTTGTACTCTGCAACTTTGCTGTAGTTGTTGATTTTTTCTATTAGTTTTCTAGTGGATTCTTTAGGATTTTCTACATATAGAATCATGTCGTCTGCTAACACTAAGAGTTTCACTTATTCCTTTCCAATTTGGATATGTGTTATTTCTTTATCTTGCCTAATTGCTCTGGCCAAAACCTCTAGTACTATGTTGAATAGGAGTGATGAGAGTGGGCACCCTTGCTTTGTTCCTGTTCTCAGAGGGATGGCTTTCAGCTTTCCACAGTTAAGTATGATGTTGGCTGTGGGATTGTCATATATGGCCTTTATTATGTTGAGGTACTTTCCTTCTATACCCATTTTATTGAGAGTTTTAATCATTAATGGATGCTGGATCTTGTCAAATGTTTTCTCTGCATCTATCGAGATGATATGTGATTTTTATTCCTCATTTTATTAATGTGGCGTATCACATTGATGGATTTGCAAATGTCAAACCATCCCTGTGTCCTTGGTATAAATCCCACTTGATCACTGTGTATGATCCTTTTAATATATTGCTGTATTTGATTTGCTGATATTTTGTTGAGGATTTTTGCATCTATGTTCATCAGCGACATTGGCCTGTAATTTTCCTTCTTTGTGTTGTCCTTGTCTGGTTTTGGGATCAGGTAATGTTGGCCTCATAGAATTAGTTAGGAAACATTCTGTCTTCTTCAATTTTTGGAATAGTTTGAGAAGGATAGGTATTAAATCTTCTTTGAATGTTTGGTAGAATTCTCCAGAGAAGCCATCTGGTCCTGGGCTTTTGTTTTTTGGGAGATTTTTGTTTACTGTTTCAATCTCTTTACATGTTATTGGTCTATTCAGAGTCTCTATTTCTTCTTGATTCAGTTTTGGGAGGTTTTATGAATGTAAGAATTTGTCTGTTTCTTCTAGGTTATCCAATTTGTTGGTATATAGTTTTTCATAGTATTTTCTTATAAGCCTTTGTATTTTTTTGGTTTCCATTGTAATTTCTCCTCTTTCATTTCCAATGTCATTTATTTGAGCCTTCTATCTTTTTTCTTAGTGAGTTAGCTAAGGTTTTGTTAATTTTGTTATCCTCTCAAAGAACCAGCTCATTGATCCTTTCTACTGTTTTTTGGTTTCTGTGTCATTTATTTCTGCTCAAATTTTTATTATTTCCCTCCTCTAATGACTTTGGGATTTATTTTTTTTCTTTTTTTCTATTTCTGTTAGGTGTAGTTTAAGATTACTTATTTGAGAGTTTCCTTGTTTTTGAGGTAAACCTATATTGCTATGAATTTCCCTTTTAGAACCACTTTTGCTCCATTCCATAAGAGTGGATATGTTGTATTTTCATTTTCGTCTGTCTCCAGGTGTTTTTTGATTTCTCCTTTAATTTCTTCATTGATCCAATGGCTGTTCAGTAGCATGTTGTTTAGTCTTCACAAATTTGTGACTTTCACAGCTTTTTTTCTTGTAGTTGATTTCTAGTTTCATAGGATTGTGGTCTTAAAAGATGCTTGACATGATTTCAATCTTCTTAAATTTATTGAGGCTTGCCTCATTTTCCAACATAGGATCTATCTTTGAGAATGTTCCATGTGCACTTGATAAGAATGTGTATTCTGCTTTTTCTGGATGGAATGTTCTATATATTGCTATTAAGTCCATCTGATTTAGTGTTTCATTTAAATTGTTTTCTTGTTGACTTTCTGTCTGGAAGATCTATCCATTGATGTAAGTGGAGTCTTGAAGTGCCCTGCTATTATTGTGTTGCTGTTAATTTCTCCCTTTAGGTCTGTTAATAGTTTCTGTATATAGTATGGTGCTCCTGTGTTAAGTGCATATATATTCTTAAGTGTTATGTCCTCTTTGTGGAATGTCCTTTTTATCATTATATACTGCCCCTCTTTGTTTCTTATTGTCTTTTTTATCTTAAAGTCTGTTTTGTCTGATATAAATACGGCAATACCTGCTTTCCTTTGTTTGCCATTGGCTTGGAATATTGTCTTCCATCCCTTCACTCTGAGCCTATGTTTATCTTTAGAGCTGAGATGTGTTTCCTGGAGGCGGCATATTGTTGGGTCTTGTTTTTTAATCCATCCAGCTACTCTGTGTCTTTTGATTGGAGAATTCAATCCGTTTACTTTTAGAATAATTATTGCTATATGAGGGCTTAATACTGCTGTTTTATTTCATGTTTTCCATTTGTTCTATGTTTCCATTGTTTCTCTTCCCTTGTATTTCTGACTGCCATTTCAGTCTTCTGGTTTTCTGTGATGATTTTCTCAGTTTTCTCTTTATTTATGAATTGTGGCTCTGCTCTGATTTTTTTGTTTAGTCATTACATGAGGTTTATATAAAAAATCTTGTACATGAGGTAGTCCATTTTCTGACAGCCTCTTGTCTCCATTAGCCTAAGTAGGTTCCATCCTTTTCCTTTTCCCCTAGGAGTTATTGTTGTCACAAATTATTCTGTTTTGTGTTGTGAGTTTGTAACTAAATTGAAGTATTCCTAGTTATTTTTTATGCTTTCCTTCCCTCTATCTTTTATGTTATAATTAAATATTTACTAACCTGTTCTGATAGAGATCTCCAATTTTCTAACTTTGTCAGACTATCTATCTTCTTGCTCAAAGCTTTGTAAACCTTTGCCTTTTTATTTCTGGTATGAGGGCTTCCTTAAATATTTCTTGTAAGGGAGGTCTAGTGGCATTGAACTCCCTCACCTTTTCTTTTTCTGGAAAAGCTTTTATTTCTCCATCATATCTGAAGAATACTTTCTCTGCATAGAGTATTCTTGGCTCAAAGTTTTCGTCTTTCAGTATTTTGAATGTATCATTTCAATCTCTCCTAGCCTGTAAAATTTCTGCTGATAAATCCACTGAAAGCCTAAAACGTTTCCTTTGTAGGTTATTTTCTTCTGCCTTTCTGCCCTTAATATTTTTTCTTTGTCATTGACTGTTGCTAGTTTTACTATTATATACCGTGGAGATGTTCTTTTGGCATTAGTGAAAATAGGTCTTCTGTTGACTTTGTGTGCTTGTAAGTCCAGTTCTTTCTCCAGGTTTTGGAAGCTCTCAGCTATTATTTTTGTGAACACTCTCTCTGCTCCTTTCTCCTACTCTTCTCCTTCTGTAATACCTATAATCTTTATGTTGCATTTCCTAATTGAGCTAGATTTTCCTTGAAGAATTTCTTCATTTTTTAAATATCTTAATTCTCTCTTCTCCTCAACCTGCAGCATTTCTATATTTCTGTCCTTTAAATCACTAATTCTGCTCTCCATAAAGTCAGCTCTATTATTTAAAGATTGAAGATTATTTTTTGTCTCATTAATTGTGTTCTTCATCTCCAAAATTTCTGTTTCTTATAGTTTCAATCTCTTTGGTGAGGTATTCCTTTTGTTTATTAATTTTATCCCTGAGCTCATTGAACTGTCTTTCTGAGTTTTCTTGTAACTCATTGAGTTCCTTTTTGACAATTATTTCGAATTCTCTGTAATTTAGGTTGTAAATTTCTGTGAGTTCAGGATTGGTTTCTGGAGACTTCCATTTTCCTTCTGTTCTGAAGTGTCGCTGTGTTTTTTTGTGGTGTTTGATGGACTGATCCTTTTCCAGGGCATTTGTGGGATAATCGGGTCACAGATCCCACTTGCCTCTTCTGTGAGGGGGCAGCAGCTGTATTTTCTCAACCCACCGCATCTGCTGGAAATTGTGCCAGTAGGGTTCATCTGTGTTTGCCTGCTGGCTGCAGCCACTTGGTGGGTCACACACATAAGTACAGGTGCTCTCGTGGGACCACTGCCTTGGCAAGGGACTGGCCAAGCTAGTGTGCTAGGTGGGAAGGGATGGGTGCTTTCTTTCACATGCATGCAGGCTGGCTCTGCCCTCACAGGTGGTTAACCTGAGCTTCTGTGCTTGATGGGGACTCCTTTGAGAGGAGTAAGCTGCACCACTCAGTGGAGAGTGTTCCCAAGGGTGGGGCTGCCACGACACGGTGGGTGATCCTGCTGGTGGGCTGCAACTCTGAAAGTGAAAGCGTTCACACACAGGTCTGACTGCCCTCTTCCTCCTCTTATAGTCATGCCCTAGCTGCTGTTTGAGGACCTGCAACCTACATTGCTGCCACGGGGTGGGGGAGAAGGATCTGCTCACCTTTTTCCACTGCTTCCCAGGGCTCCATTCCCCCCACCTTCAGATATATGGCTGCATGGATCTCTCAGACATCCTATTGTGCTTTGTAGGGAATCCTCTGTTGGTTAATGAATGTCCATTTAGTTGTAATAGGAGGGAGAGACTAAGGGAACAACTCACTCTAGCATGATGCTGATGTCATTCTCCTAAAGTCTGTTTTTAAGTTTACAGTTAGGAGGAATTTTATTTCTCTTTGTGTTATTGATTTCTAACTCAATTGCTTAATGGACATTTAATTCACTCATTTAATTCACTTAGCTCATTTAATTCACTTAAAACAGTGCCTGTTATAGTTTATCCAGCATTTCTCTGTGCTTTGTAATGGAAGACATTTTTTTTCAGATTAACTATGCCATCATCTTGCTGAAAATGACCATTGCTTCCTCCTACCCACATATGTTGACACCAACATTTATCCATATTCTCAAGGCCATTATATGATGTTTGATACAGGCTATCTGGTATATTGAAAGTTGAATTGTAAGTATATGGTCAATTTTTTAAGTGCTCCACTTATGCTTCCAAAGAATGAGTCTCTAACTATTGTCATTAGATAAAGCTTGCTAATTATATTATTTGAAATTTCTTAAAAAGTTTTTGGTCTCCTTAAGCTATTAATTAGTGGTAGATATATGGATTTGTTCATTTTCTTTGTATTTTCAATCAATTTTTGCTTTATATTTTTATATTCTTTTTAGAATATAAGAAAAAACATCAGGAGTATTAAAGAACATAAAACCTGGAGTAATTGATATATGCTGATTGAATCTATCATTAGCTAGATTTGATTAATTTGCATATTTCCCCCCACTCTTACTTTTCTTCCCTCTTAAGTCTGAGGCTTGTTTAATGCCTTGTTACTTTTATGGTTCCATCAACATCACAGTGCCCAGGGTGGCAGAATTTTGTTAGAGGATGTAGGAGCTGCTTCTAGGAAATTTCAAGTCACCTGGAACATTGATGATGCATGCTTCTCTGACAGCTTCCTTTTGAGGTTTGCATTTCCAATGGCAGTGGCTTGTCACTTAACTGATGGCTTTGGCAGGTGAGAAGGAGTGAATGGGCACTATGTCCACGCACCTTCTTACACAGTCTCTAGTAATCAAAGAAGAGAAAAAGAGGCCCTGCCAGCCCATCAAATGAGTTGATTCTTCTAGTCATGATTTAACGGCCTTTTTTGTTCCTCTTTCATCTTCCTTGTTTCATTTTTTCTCTTGATTCCCTTTATAACCAAAATGAGGTCACTGGGTCACTGGTATCTATTTTTTTCTTTTTTAAGAGTTAATTTTTTTGAGATAATTTTAGCCTTAAAGAATTGCAAAAATAGTATTGAATTCTCATATGCCCTTCACACTTACATTAACATCTTCCATAATCATATACAGCTTTGCCTTCTGTTAACATCTTACATAACCACAGTACATATCAAAACAAAGAAATTAACCTGGTTACAATACTGTTAACTAAAGTTAATAAAATAAAATTAAAAATCTCTCAGGTTTCACCAGATTTTCAATTAACATCTTTTTTTTTGTTGTAGGATCCAATCCAGGATCTCATATTACATTTAGTTGTCATGACTCCTCAGTCTCCTCCAGTCGGTGACAGTACTTCATTCTTTCCTTGTCTTTCATGACCTTCACACTTCCTAAGAGTAATGCTTAGTTATTTTGTAGAATGTCCTGTACTTTGGGTTTGTTTGATATTTTCTTATGATTTTACTGAAGTCATGCATCGTTGGGAAGGATGCCACAGAAACAATGTGCCATTCTCAATGCGTCATATCAGGGGGTACATGATGTCAGTATCTAGGTATTACTCACAATGTTAACCATGATCAGTTGGCTAAAATGATGTCAGCCAGGAAGCTCCACTGTAAATTTACTATTTTTCCCTTTGTAACGACTACATCTTTGAGAAGAAACACTTTGAAACTATGCAAATATCCTATTTAGACTTAAACTTTTGCATGAGTCTCGCCAGGGCTTAAGTTATTGTAACTTCCCCCTTCCCCAAAACAGAGGTATTCCACAGGGTCAGCTTACCAGCTTACCTAGCTGGTTTTCAGCTTCCTTTTCCCTTTGGCTGCATAGGAGTTTCTTCTTACTGCCTTACAAGCTCATTTAATTCACTTAAAACAATGCCTGTTATATTTTATCCAGCATTTCTCAGTACTTTGTAATGGAAGACATTTTTTTCAGATTAACTATGCCATCATCTTACTGAAAATGATCATTGCTTCCGCCCACCCACATATATTGACACCAACATTTATCTGTATTCTCATGGCCATTATATGATGGCTATATTTTCTGAGTGCAAAATACAGACTTCTATTCTGAATAAAAGGACTTTTCTTGTTTGTGAACTTTTTTTATGTGAAAAGACTTACAATTGTGTAAAGCTCAAATTATGTTATTATATGTTTAGTCAATTGTTCAGTCATATATTTTGGACAGAGCAAAATTACATAAAACGGAGACAGTCGCAGAAAATACTGGACGTATGTTCTCTGCCCCTATGCCTCATTAATCATCTTTCTCAACTTCTCCCTTCCTGTTCAGGGCACTTCATCTCCTATAACACAGCTGCATGTGTAGAACATTGAGTTCCATTGTTTTTCTCTGATGGAGAAGATGATATGAGAAAATAACTACTATTTCTAAAAAATGGATAGATATACACTTATACTTGACAAAATGCTTCTTAACATTTCTTAAAAACTGACTGTATCATCTCGTATTGCTATTTTGTTACATTTCCCATGTCTGACTTCTACACAGATGCCACTGATACCCTTCCAGCATGCTTCTTCCTATGGGGCTATTTTTTTCTGACTGGTACCATCTGTCATTATAACTGATCTTCCGTGCTGAGTGCCTTTGCGTATGATGATTACTGGTTTCCTAGCCACTTGGACCTCACAGTTCTCCATGAAGGAGGAGGATCTCACTATGGCCATATTTGGATGCTTGACTCATCTGGATTTCCTGCTGAGATTAAAACCCAAAATGGAAAGTCAATCAGGTGTTTTCTGTTTAGGCTGGGGTGGAGGTTAGGGCTATGTAGGGGTGTGTGTGTGCGTGCATGTGTGTTCATTTGGAGAGGGCATGCTAAGTCCCATTGCTCAATAAAGCAAGGAACAGATGGCGCTGTCAGTTCTAGGCACAGCACAATCACACACCATATGAGCATTCCCAAACAGTGCTGCATATGCAAACCCAAGCTGCCAGCAATCCCTCTGATATTTAAATCCCCTGAGCTCCAAGAGAGCATATTGCCCTGCATTCCTCTGAACGACCAAAATTGCTTGACTTTCTGCCTTCCCTCCACATTCCTCCCCACACCCTGCTCCCTGGGGCAATTAGAGATGAGCTTTAAACTTAAACTTTATGAAATCCAGTCTTTAGTCATTTGTTCTCTAAGGAAAGGAGATAATAACACATGGTGCTGCTGGAAATAAAATAAATGAGTGGGACTCATCACAATAAATGTGAAAATTATTTTTTTACTGAACAAGTATGTGAAAATCTTCCTCTAAGGACAAAAGCTTATGTGGAATAGACAATAATATTTTTTAAAAAAAGGTACAGCCCCTGCCCTTGAGCCAGTAATAAATCAGAAGAGATAAGATAAACAGTGTGGCCAAGATATAAGTTAGAACATGAACGGCATAAAGTTATGTTCGTCAAAAAGAGTTTAAATATATGACATGACTATTAATTGAGAGGATAAACTTTACGGAGACAGTAGCATTTGAGTTAGACTTTGAGAAAGTGTGCTTTAAGTTGCGAGACAAAGAGGTTGTAGTTTACTAGTTATTTAATAATAAAAAATATATATATATAGTGCTAGAGTAATTTCTATTTCTATCACGAGTCTTTTAGTACATGGAAAATTAAAATGAGTAAAAATAATAAATAGTTTTGGGATTTGACTATTTTCTTCACATTGAAGAAATCCCTTTGCAGCAATTTCCCCTCTGTTTGAAAATTTTCAATCAAACTGGAACTCATACACTGCTGCTTGAGTATAAACTGGTACTACTACTTGAAAAAGTAAAGCTAAATGTAGGCATATCCTATGATAAAATGTCTACTCCTGTATACATTCACCAAAAGGCACATTCTAGAATATTGATTGCAGTGTTATTTAGTCCCCAAATGCAACTACCCAAATGCCCATTGACATTAAAATTGATCTATGTCATGGAATATTTACTCAATAGAATGCTATCCAGTGATAAATGCATTATTAACATCTATACACATATAGGTGAATCTCTCCGATGTAAAGTTGAGCAAAGAAACCAGACACAAAGAAAAGATACTGTATGATTTCATTTATATAAAGTACATAAACTAACTAAAGCAATCTGTGCTGTTGGAAGTTAGGGTAATGTGATCCTGGGCATAATAACTAGATGGGGCACAAGGAAGGGCTTCTGAGGTGTTGGTAGTGTACTATTCCTTCCTGGTTAAATGAATGTGTTAGTTTATAAAAAATCATCAAATTTTACTTTTATGATATGTATACTTTTCTGTGGACATATTCTGATAAAAAGTTTTAAAATATTTTCTCAAATTAAGATAGCCTAGATTTCTTGAATATAAAGTATAAAAGAATCAATTTAATTTACCTTGCTTTTGATCGTTAAAACCTAGTTCTTTGTCTTATTATTATTCTGAAAATTTGACTTGATCTCCAAGTCTCTAATGGCCCTTCTGTACAGATAATATGCATTTTATTTAACAGGGAAGTTTGGACTAGGTCAGGACTGATGTTCTTTGGGTTCTTCTTCTCCTTAAATATTGTTCAACAAAGTTCCGTCCTTACATCGCTTCTCTTTGCATTCTATCTCATCTCTACACGCTCTCCAATTCATCTCATGGCTTCAGCTTCCACTACTGATGAGTGATACTCAAATTTCTAGCACTTTTCTCTGCTTAGCTCCAGAAACCATAACGGCATCTTCACTTGGACGTATCACAGGCCCTTTAAATGTAACATGTACAAAAAGGAGATTGATATCTTCCCACCAAGAGCTCCTTTTCCTTCCTGTATTCCCTGTCCTGGTGAAAGGCCACCTAGTAATGCAATTCCCCAGTCAGACAGTCATCCTAGTCTCTATTCTCTTCCTTTTTCCTCACTCTCTACATCAAACTAATTCACAGATTCTGTTGGTTCTAGCTCCTAAAGAGCTCTTAACTCTTTATTCACATTTAGTGCGAAGCCCACTCAAAAAAATTTGTGGAGTAAATGAATCTCCATAGTCACCACACCCCTGATTCTCAACTATCCACTTCCCACACCTCTGTTCCTTCTACAAGTCTTTATTTATATAAATCCTAAGTCTATTCTACCACTTGCTCAGAACAAAAATCTTTGGGTTATCCTTGACTCATTTCTCTGACACATCTAATTGGATGGCTCTATCTTCAAAATATATCCAGAATCTGGCCATTTCTTATCACCTCTCTCCCATCCTTGCACCTTGCTTCAGTATAAGCCACTCTCCAAACAACACAAGCCACTCTTATACCTGTATCCTGAGCTCCACCCACACTGTGCAATTTGCAGTGCCCCGATCCATCACACTACTGTGTATACACTCTCTTCTCCTCACCAGAGATGCCCATTCCCCTCTTGCCAACCTGGATAGTTCTTTCTTATCATCTAAGGTGAACATATACCACAATTTTCTCTAGAAAAACTTCCCTAGAACCAGAGGACTAGCTGAGCTGGTACTCTATGTTTTTATTTATCTTTATACTCTGAATACTGAGCACATTGTGTGGCATGTAATTGGTTCTCAATAAATTCACAAAGATGATGAACTAACCTACTGTGCTGCAATAAAGCCCTGCCGTAATGCCTCTTGCGAGCTTTTATCATAATAATTATCACATCCCATTGCAAGTTTTGATTTCCATATCTAACTTTCTCACCAGGTTATGTGCTACCTAAGGTCAGGAAATGTGTATCTCAATAATTTTTGCATCCTTTGTATGCCCATAGTACTGTTCAAAAATAATTGCTAAATGAATAAAAGGACAAATGAGTTGGGAGTACATTTATGTCTGCGTTTCTTGCTAACTGCTATGGACTGAATTGTATTTCCCTAAAATTCACATGTTGAAGCCCTAACCCTCAATGTAATGGTATTTGTAGAGGAGGCCTTTGGGAGGTAATTAGGTTTAGATGTGGTCATGACGGTAGGAACCTCATCGTGGGATTACAGCCTTTATAAGAAGATACACCAGAGAGCGAGCTCTCTCCCTCAATCTGTCAGTCTGTCTGTATCCCTCTCAATCTCTCTCTCTGCTATGTGAGGATGTAGCTGGAATGCAGCCATCTGCAAGTCAGGAAGACAGCTCTCACGAAAACCCAAAGATCCTGACTCCCTAATCTTAGACTAACAGCCTACAGGACCATGAAAAAATAAATTTCTGTTGTTTAAGCCACTCAGTTTATGATATTTTGTTATGGCAGCCTGCGCAGATTAGTACAATATCCCACCTGAATTAGCAACTTCTGGCTATTGTTGAGAGCCCTGATTGGGAATCTCCCTGAAAATATACATAACACTTTCTCTACAAATTAGTGCTTTGTCTTGACTGTACATTTCAACTGGTTAGCAGATGGCACTAATAAGGCCAAGATCCATCAGCCTGTCATAGTACAAAGTCACAAATTTCATCCTTAGCCACAGCCAGTCATCACACGAAAGTGAAACTGAATAACCCCATTGCTGGGAAATCAACTCAAGGCCCTTTTTCTCCTAAGCAGGGGTCTATAAGTGCCATGTTTATAAATTAAGAGGAAAATATTGTTATGATATACTTACAATTACTTTCCTGCAATTGACTGTTAACATTGGTAACTAATTGTTTTCCTCTTTACTTGAGTCACAGGATAATGAATAACTCTTCATTTATGTCACCACAGATACTTAATTTTTATAAAGAATTAGGTTTTCAAGTATCCAAACCTGTTTACTTTGTGTGTTTTCAGGAAGATCAGTGAATTACCGTAAGAATATTTATTTCCTTCACTTTTCAATTTCTCTCCAGAGAGAATTCACCTGGATCAGTTGATCCTGATGGAAGAATGACAGGTAACACACCTATTTGTATTTCCAGCTTTCGGCTTAATATTTTTAAGTCCAGTGTATGTCTGTGGCAGAATACACTGGGCAGCTGCATTCACAATGCAAGTTTTCTTAGACTATTACCAATGGGGAGGTTGAAGTAAATTGTAAGTTTGAAACCAGAAAGCCCAAGTCAAGTTATAACCTCTGATTGACTGCCTGATTCTTTTAGTTTGGAGAGTCAATTTAGTATTCAGAAGGGAGGACACTTCTAGGAGTGGTTTAAAACAGACCAGGCAGGGAGTGATTATCTAACGCTTCCCCATCATGTTGCTTACAAGGAATCCCACTCCAATTTTGTGCATTTTGCCTCCTTAGTTTCTGCATTAGTTTATTCCTAAATGAAAAATAAGAGTAATAACAGTATGTTAGTGGTAGTGTCCCATGCTGTCAAAACATAGCTGTGGTGTGATTATAGGATGGTGAATATTCTCCTTAAAAACAAAAACAAAAGCAAACAACAATCACAACAAACCCAAAAAGGAAAAGGCTAGTTCCACAGATTTCAGAGTCACACAATCTGACACTATGATAATGAAATGGATCAACATTCACACCAGAATGCAGGCTCAAAACCAATGCTCTACCCTCAAGCTCTCACTGTTTCATACCTCCCTCTATGTGCCTCCTCTACTGCTTTCTTGGGCATCCTTAGCTCTTGCCTTAGGAGCTCTTTTTCATTTGGGTGGAAGAAGGTCATTATTCTAGGGTTAGTTGGTGAGGCATCAAGCTGTCCCACTATCAGAGTGATAAAATATTTACTGCATCAAACTGACAATATCACAGGTTTTCTCTAAGCAAACTTCCTCCAGCCTCCTCAGCAAAAAATGAAAACATAAAGTCCAACTTGCTACTTAACAGCAGCACACCATGACTCTGACCCTTCAAAATGGTAAGTGGGGCACTTCTGCCTAGCTCTTCTGGGAGAGAAACAGCCTTGATGCTAGGAAGTCTGAAGGAAACTGATGGTTTGGTCATGCTTGGCATCCTGGCAAGAGAGATCCAATAGAATCCAAAACTCTTGGAGTTAAATTTCAGTGCAACCCAGGCAGAGGATGGCTTTGTTATACTTGCTGCTACACCCTGCCTCTGCTTGTTTCAGGCGCTCTCTCACCGCCTGTGCTGTTACAGCACTCTAGGGACCAGCCAAGCAGGGAGGCGAGGCTGGCTGCCTCTAGGAGGCTTTTCTGCCCTGAAGATGAGCAGGGGAGTCTGCAACTGAAGCTCGTCTCTCAGCAGACCTAGGGCTTTTAAACCTTATTTTTTTTTTCCTTTGCAATGCATTTAATGCTTAAGACGTTAACCTAAAAATTCATCAATGGAGGAGACCATCCAGTCTTTAAGATCCTCCATTAAGACAATTGTCTTTTGACTGGAAGTTAGCACCTGTAAATAGTTACGATTTGGTTTTGAATTCTGTGATGTGCAACAGTTTTCCAGCTAAAATCCACTGATCAAAATACTGTGCTCAATTAAAAAGAAGACTGTGCATAAGTCCAAAATTCAAACAAAGCTCTATTACAAAAGAAGATGGCTGTAAATTTCCTTGAAGAGAGTCATCAGTGTAGGCCCACAGTGCTGGCTGGTGATTGTGTTAGTTAGCAAAGCTTCCATTAACAAGCAAACCCTGGCACTGCATTTCATCTCCATCTCCCCTCGGACTTCTCCAATTTTCTTCAAAAAGAGGCCTTTTAAATGTATTAAAACACATATGCCCAAGTAAAGTGTAATCAAGACAGGCTGAGCACCCTACCTATACTTACGCTGTCTGTAATTCTACTCCTCCAAGCGAGGATGCCATTGAGAGACATTTGATGAGTTATCAGGAGACACAGCAAGAACCCCAAGGAAAGTCAGGTTGAAGTTGCCCTGACATAATTACTGACGCGTTTAATTAAATCATGTACAAAGGCATTGAGTATTTCAGCAAAGTCTGTTTTAAGTTGTTTTACCTCTTGAAAGACACTAATACAAAATGATTTTCTCAGGTAAATGAGATTTAGCTGTGTTGGTGGGTAGCGCAGACACAGCAGCTGCAGGTTTAATTAAACGTTTTCCTAACCGTATAAAAAGACAGTGATATATCTTCATAGCATCTGGCAGCTTCACCATCCTCCAGTCATTCTTTAATTAGCATGCTGGTGAATTTAATAGAAAATGGCTTTAATTTAGGAGCAGATGGCTCTTCTGAGTGACAAGGGGAATGACAATTTCTGTCATGTTTACTTCGTACGTAGCTTTCTAGTCCGAAAGATCCCTTCGGAGCACGGGCCTGATGAAATCAGGGGTCAGGTTTAATATCTTCTGAAAGCAACCAATTCTGAATCTTGTTCAACCAAAAAAGTCTGACTCATGAGCTTCTGGAGATGGTTTTCCTTTGTCTTTCTGTGTTCAGTCCTCATATTTTCTGATGAGATTAGCTTCTCAGTTGTTAAAAGTTTTATAAAAATGTTTATAGTTTCTTTGAGGTAGATAAAACTGTCAGATCCAACGTAATCTCAATGATCATCATCATCAGAGTTTTCAAGTTTAGGAAACATGAACTCCATCTCACTCTTAGCTGGCAGTTGGCTTGAGAGAAGAAGGCAGGAAAATGTTTTCTCTTTTCAGAGATTTTTTTTTGAAATGAAAGAAAAAGGTAAGAAAATCCTAAGGAATAGGAAAAATAAGAACATCTGTAAGTGTTGGTGTGCTTTGGTTCTTCTGGATCGACTTTTTAGGTGCACATGTGCATGATCTTCCTGCCGGCCTCTGGCAGCCATGCACACTCTTGTGGGGTAGCCATGTTGCACCTAGGAAATTTTAAATAATGAATACAGTTCACTTTACATAGTTAAGATTGACTGGATCAAAAACAGACAATTTATCTGTTTTGAGTAAGAGTATTATCTCTCCATTTATTTTCAGGTTTTCAAGTATCAATTACAGACAAGCCAGTCCAAACCCATCATGAGCAATGTGCATGTGCTAATAGCTGTCAGCTGTAATATTAGGTACTTTGTTTAAATTATCTCATTTAATTCTCACAATAAGCCTGTAAGCCTGTAACCCTTTTTTACAAATGAAGAGGTGCTCTAAAGAGCTTACATGAGTGGCTGGGCCAGTTGTGGGTGCAAGTCTGTCAGGCAGCAATATTGTTCTCTCTTCCTGGTGTTCCACTGTTTTTAGACCCAGAAACCATTCATTGTTCATTCATAGAAAAAAAACATCCCACCATGTGCCGGACAGGTGCCAGGGATCCAAAGACTCATAGACTATTGCTCTTGTCCTTGGGGAATTCTCAATCTTGAGGGGGTAGAGAGATGTGTAGTCATAAGTACAATACATATAGTGAGAACTACAGTAAAGACATAGGCAACTACTTTGTGAGCCTCTCTAGAGGTGGGAACAGGCAATTTTTCCAGATATCATGCACAAATTGACATTGAATTTGGTCTCTTTTTTCACCACCTTTATTGAGGTATAATTGATAAAGAGTGTATATATTAAGGTGTACAACATGATTTTTAGATACACTCACACATTGTGAAATGACCACCACAATCAAACTAATTAACACATCCATCACCTCATGTAGTTACCATTTGTGTGTGTGTGTGTGTGTGGTGAAAACACTTAAGATCTACTCTTTTAGCAAGTTACAAGTATGCAATACAGCATTATTAATTAGCATCACCATAATGTACATTAGATCTATAGAACTTACTGGTCTTAAAACTTTGTACCCTTTGACCAACATCTCCCTATTTCCCCCACTCCCAGCCCCTGGCCCCACCATTCTACTCTGTGCTTCTATGAATTCAATTTTCTACACTCCACATATAAGTGATACCATGCAGTATTTGTCTTTCTGTGTCTGGCTTATTTCACTTAACATAATGTCCTCCAAGTTCATCTATGTTGTCACAAATGGCAGGGTTTCATTCCTTTTTAAAGGCTGAATAATATTCTACTGTACATATTTATACCCCATTTTCTTCATCCATCATCCATCAACAGACACTTAGGTTGTTTCCATATCTTGGCCATTGTGAATAATGCTAAAATGAACATGGAAGTGACACTGACCCTGATATCAGTTTCCCTATGTTAAACCCAGCATATATGGGGTTAAAACCAAAACACTCTTTCCCTGCTTACTCTCTGGCTTCCTGGCTCAAGAATCCACTATCCTCCATGGAGACAGACACCACCAAGGACAAGCACCTGGATTCACTATCTCCTCCCTGCAAAGAGATACAGGCTGGTGGGAAAGCTGCTGACCAGCAAGGTCATGGGCTCCCTCCTCTCTGCAAGTAGTCTCAAGGCCACAGACAGGCTGGTGGGAAAGCTCCAACCCGCAAGGCCGTATGCTCCCCCTCCCCGACCTGAAACCCCAAATAAAAATCCTTCCTTTTACCTTTTTGGGGAGTTTGGGATTTCAGCATTAGCTGCCCTCTCTCCTTGCTCAGCTCTGTGCGATAATAAAATTCCTACTTTCTTCCACTATCCCCAGTGTCAGAGATTGGCTTGCTGCGCAACGGGTGAGCAAACTCACTTCAGGTTCGATATCAGAAGTGCACATATCTCTTTGAGATACAGATTTAATTTCCTTTGGAAATATACCCAGAGATGAGATTGCTGGACTATATGGTAGCTCTATTTCTAATTTTTGGGGGAAATTCCATACTATTTTCCATTATGTCAGTACTAATTTACAATCCCACCAACAGTGTATAAGGGATTCCTTTCCTCTACATCCTCACCAACACTTGTTATCTTTTGT
Organism: Equus quagga; assembly: GCF_021613505.1. Lineage (NCBI taxonomy): Eukaryota > Metazoa > Chordata > Mammalia > Perissodactyla > Equidae > Equus > Equus quagga. Next base: position 64,545,524 of record NC_060272.1, on the reverse strand, counting down.
CTTTTTGATGATAGCCATTCAATAGATGGGAGGTAATATCCCATTGTGATTTTGATTTGCATTTCCCTGATGATTAGTGATGTTAAACACCTTTTTATGTACCTGTTGGCCATTTGTATGCTTTTGAGATGTGTCTATTCAGGTGCCTTGCCCATTTTTTAATTGAGTTGTTAGTTTTGGCTGTTGAGTTGTTTGAGTTCTTTAAATATTTTGAATATTAATCACTTCAAATGTATGATTTGCAAATATTTTCTTCCATTCCATAAATTCGTCTATTCACTCTGCAGTTTGTTTCCTTTGCTGTGCAGAAGTTTTTAGTTTGCTGCAATCCCACTTGTCTGTTTTTTGCTTCTGTTGCCTGTGCATATCCAAAAAATCATTGCCAAAATCAATGTCAAGAAACTTCCTTATGTTTTCTTCTAATAGTTTTATAGTTTCATGTCTTATGTATGTTTGAGTAGTTGTTCTTTTTTAAGGAAGACTGGTCCTGAGCTAATATCTTTTGCCAATCTTCCTCTTTTTTTTCTTTTTTCTCCCCAAAGCCCCTCAGTACATAGCTGTGTATCCTAGCTGCAGGTACTTTTCTAGTTCCTCTATGTGCGATGCCCCCTCAGCATGGCTTGATAAGCAGTGCTAGGTCTGCGCCCAGGATCTGAACCAGCGATCCCCAGGCCACTGAAGTGGAGCATGTGAGCTTAACCACTCGGCCATGGGGCTGGCCCCTTCTATTTGAATTAATTTTTGATAGGGGTCCAATTTCATTCTTCTGCATGTGGATATCTAGTTTTCCCAGTACCATTTATTGAAGAGACTTTCCTTCCCCCATTGTGTGTTCTTGGCACCCTCATTGAAGATCAGTTGACTGTAAATTCATGAATGTGTTTCTGGACTCTCTGTTCTGTACCATTGATCTCTATATCTTTTTTTTTATGCCACTACTATACTGTTGTTGTTCTTTTTATGCTTTTTGCTGAGAAAGACTGGCCCTGAGCTAACATGCATTCCCCCCTTCCTCTACTTTACATGTGGGATGCCTGCCACAGCATGACTTGCCAAGTGGTGCCATGTCTACACCCAGGATCCGAACAGATGAACCCCAGGCCCCTGATGTGGAATGTGTGAACTTAACCACAGCACCACTGGGCCAGCCCCCTCAGCATTTTTTTTGGTCTGGGAATGTCTTTATCTCTCCTTCATTTCTGAAGGACAGCTTTGTTGGGCAAAATACTCTTGGTTTGCAAGCTTTTTTTTTATACCACTTTGAATGTATCATCCCATTCTCTCCTTCCCTGCATGATTTCTTCCAGGAAATTTGCCTGTAGTCTTATGGGGTTCTCTTGTATGTGATGAGTCACTTTTCTCTTGCTACTTTCAAAATTCTCTTTGTCTTTTGACAATTTGATTATAATATATCTTGATGAAGATCTCTTGCTGTTCAGCCTATCTGAGGTTCTTTGAGCATCATGGATCTGATTGTTCATTTCCCATCTGAGATTTGGGAAGTTTCCTGTCATTTATTTTTTTAATGAACTTTCTGGCCTTTTCTCGTTCTCTGCTCTTTCTAGGACTGCCATAATGTGTATATTAGCTCTTTTAGTGATGTCTCCTAAGTTACTTGGGCTTTCTTCACTCTTTTTCTTCTCTTTTTCTTTTTGTTCCTCTAAGTTCATAGTTCCAATGACTTGTGTTTGAATTAACTGATTTTTTTATTCTGCATGATTTAACCTTCTGTTGAAGCTCTCTATTGAATTTTTCGGTTAGTCCTTGTATTCTTCAGCTCTAGGATTTCTGTTTGGCTCTGTTTTGTGGTTTCTGTTTCTTTGTTAGGCTTCTCATTTTGTTCTTGTATTGTTTTCCTGATTTCATTTACTTGTCTATCTGTTTTCTCTTGTAGATCATTAACCTACTTTTTTTTTGTTTTTTTTTAGTTTTGTTTTTTTTTTGTTTTTGTTTTTGTTTTTTTTTGGAGGAAGATTAGCCCTCAGCTAACTACTGCCAGTCCTCCTCTTTTTGCTGAGGAAGCCTGGCTCTGAGCTAACATCCGTGCCCATCTTCCTCTAGTTTATATGTGGGACGCCTACCACAGCATGGCTGCCAAGCAGTGCCATGTCCGCACCCGGGATCCGAACCAGCGAACCCCGGGCCGCCGAGAAGCAGAATGTGTGAACTTAACCGCTGCGCCACCGGGCCGGCCCCGATCATTAACCTACTTTAACATGAATATTTTGCATTTTTTGTCAAGCAGTTCATGGATCTCTATTTTTTTTTTTTAAGGTCAGTTACTGGAGCTTTATTAGTTTCCTTTGATGGTGTCATATTTGCCTGATTTTTTGTGATCCATGTAGCCTTACATTGGAGTCTGTGCATCTGAAGGGGCAGATACTAATTCTAATCCTTACAGACTCCTTTCAGCAGGTAAAGATCTTCTTCTGCTGAGTCCCCAGTCTGATGGGACTGCCTCCAGGGTCAGAGTCCAGAGCAGGACTGGAGCTGGGGCTTGTGGCTCTTGCTGGATCTACAGTCTATTCCACAGTTGGTAGACTTGTTACCAGGGGTATGTTTGGGTGTGGTTTCTGCTGGGTCCCTGAACATGCTCCTGTCAGTTGCTGGGCTGGTCCCTGGGTAAGCATGACTGCCTTCAGACCACAGTAGAGCAGGACTAGAGCTGGGTCACAGGACTGCTCCAGGGACTGTAGTTGAGTCCAAGTTTGGTGGGCCTGTTACTGGGGACCTGGACAGGTGTGGTTCCTCTCAAGTCCCTTGGCAGAAGGTCAAGGTCTGTGGTGAGCCCACAGACAAAGGAGACTGGAGCCAAGTCCACAGCGGGTGGGCTGCTTCCAGTCTACATCCAAGATTGTGGCTGTTGGGTTTGCCACCAACGAATGGGCCTGCCTTCTCAAAGTGGCTCTCCTCAGTCTTAGGCTTCACTGGGATTTTGAAACATTCTGCTGAGGTTCTTAAGCTCCCATAAAGGTACTTTTGTCTGTGGATGGCTGCTAAATATTTGTTTCTGTGGGAAGATGCAGACTGGGGTCCTCCTATTTTGCCATCTTGATGATGTCCTGAATTTGGTTTGAAAGAAGCAGCAGGAATTCTCAAGAAGGAAATGTTGGGTGCGAGCTTATTCTTAGCAAAGTAAACAATGAATAAAGTCTCAGAGGTCTGAAAGAGCTTGACGTATTTCAGAAAGAGAGGACTGCTTCACATGAATGGATGCAATGGTGTGTGGGCATAGCAGAGGGTGGCTTGCTTTTAGCAACGGGGACTGTGAACGTAAACATCTACTTGGGCCAGGTGAGTAATGACGATGACAGAAGCGAACCAAGTTTAATGACAGGGAGTGGTAGAGACTGTTCAGCATGTCCAGATTTCTCATTCTTTCAAAAGAAGTCAAACATTCATTCAGATTTTTTAAAAAAATCTTAAAGTCCCCTTCTAGGGATTTATCATGAAATTACACCTCCACCCGGTGAAACAACATTTGCATTCATTACAGCATGTTTGAAAGAAAATATTGGAGAAAAATGAGGACCTATTCAAAAAGAAATCGTTCACTAGGTTTTCTGAGTTTCTAAACAAATGCAACTATCAAATGTAAAGAAAATAGAACATGTCTGCAAGGTGTGTTCATCCCACAAGCTGCCAGTTTGCAACTGTCAGGTACTGGAGAGCTGCTAGCTTGCTACTTGCTGGTCTCTTCAACTTCCGTTCCTATTAAACAAGTTTTCAGCTGGCAGGTTTGAGAAAATTAAATATAATTTAGGGATGAGCGATCTACCCTGAAATTTTACATCCTGTTAGAGTTTAGTTTTCTTTGGAGTTAGCACCTGGAGGCAGATTTACTGAAACGTATTCACTTTGCACCTTTTGAACAGTTATTTACTTGCTAATGATAATAAAAGAAAACATTTGGCTACAGGAGAGAAAAGGCACAGACTTGCCTTTATTCAATCAGCACAAAGAAAACTTCAGAGAACGTGGGGGATGGGGAGTAAGTAAGAAGCAGGATAGGAAGAAAGGAAACACTATCCTAGTTAGTAGAAAGATGTCAGGTCAAGAATCCAGGTGTCCTAACAAAGCATCTCTTCTAGCTGAGATTTTTCTCAATTCTGTTGTAAAATCTAGAATCTCACTGGGTTGCATTTTATCAAAGAAAATTTCCCAGTATATATTACAAAAAATACATAACAAAAAATGAAATGCATGCATAATCAAATAAAGGATATGTGTACTTTGAATTCCAGAAAGGAATAGATATTCTTATTAGGAAAAATGATTATGTTAATCGTGGAAACCTGGTCTCTCTCGCTAACAGCAGTTTAGTCTGGTCCACAGCAAGAGATGTTTGCATTATAAAAATCTTTTCAGGGCATTTCACTGGAAAAGATATAAAAATGGTCCTTTTATGTGAAAAGATACTCTCACTCATAATAAGAGAATTGCAAATTAAAACTACACTAAGATACCATTTCTTACCTATCAGTTTAGCAAAAATTCAGATACAACAACACCCTGTCCATGGGGCTGTGAGAAAACTGGCACTCCTCATACATTCCTGGTAGGAATGCGAAATGGTGTAATCACTATGTCAGTCTGGGTTTTCCAGAAAACCAGAACTTTTAGGATATATATACACACACATATATGCACACATATACATACACATATACATACATATATATGTATTTATACCCATATACATACATATATATATAAAGATTTATTTTAAGGAATTAGTTCATGCAATTATGGAGGCTGACAAGTCCAAAATCTGCACAGTAGGCTATCAGGTTGGAGATCCAGGAAGAGCCAATGCTTCAGTTAAGTCTGAAAGCTGTCTGCTGACAGAATTCCCCCTTGCTCAGGGGAGCGTAGTCTTTTGTTCTATGCAGGTCTTCAACTTATTGGATATGGCCCACGCAATTATGGAGGGCAATCTGCTTTACTCAAAGCCCACCAATTTAAAAGTTAGTCTCATCTAAGAACACCCTCACAGAAACATCCAGAATGATGTTTGATCACATATCTGGGCACCGTGGCCCAACCAAGCTGACACACAAAACTAACCATTACAACCATGATGTAAGAGAATTTAGCAATATCTAGTAATACTCCATATGCATTTATCCTTTGACTGAATAATCCCCCTTCTAGGAATTGATTGTGAATATACACACCCATAACATGAAATAACATGAAACAACATTTGCACAAGGGTACTTACTGCACTACTGTTTGAAATAACAAAATATTGGAGAAAAACCAGGGCCCATTCAAAGAGAACTGGTTGAATAAACTATAATATAGTTGTATAATAGGTTATTAGCAACAAAAAGTACCAAGGTAGATCTTTATGAACTAATATAGCACTATTTCCATGTTGTGTGTGTGTATAAGTAAAAATACACGTTTACATACATACATTTACACACACACACACACACATACACACAGAGTTTTGTAAAAAGAATCTGGGGACGATAAACCAGAAAGAAACAAAAAGAATCAGCTATAAGTAATGGGTTCAAAATCTTTCCAGAATCCAAAGCCAAATCCTATTATTTGCTTGATCCTTCCCAGGGCCACATACTTTACAGTTGTGGATCTGTGACTACTCTAGTATCCCTTTAAGCTTTAGATGCCAGTAATTGTTTGCCTTCCTTTGGGAGAATCAAGAGTTTCCAAGGACTGCCATAAGCCAGAGGTTCATGAGACTGTATTACATTTCACAAGTGCTTAATCAAGACCTCAAGTACCTCAAGTTCCCGCCATCAACCCTCATCCAAAACATGGATCACCTTTTATTTCCCTAAGCTCCAATGATGAAGAAAACATAAAAGTGAATTCTATCTACCGTTTAGCTCTTTTTTTTTTTTCGCCCCCAAAGGACACCAAATATCAAAGGAAAACGCAAAATTATCAACTAAAGTTTCATTATTTGGGGGCTTATTTGTCTAAAGGTGTCAAATTTCCTACCTCTGAACAAGCTCAGATCACAGCAACTTGGGACTCACTGTTCCAGAACAACAAGGGGAAATGGAGTGTCTAGAACATTATAGCTCCCTACGGAATCATATGCTTGATTTGGAAAATTAGTAACATGTCTAATTTCTTTTCCATAGAAAACACTGATGCTTGGAGTGGAGAGTGGTATTGAGAGTATTAGGGAGAAAATTACAAGCTTTGTGTTATTGCTTGTCTGTCCTGTGAAGAAGGTGGGTGTCTCCCATTAGAGGAGATGTGTGATAACTTGCAGATCCACGTAAATGCACAAACACACCCTTTACTTTGAAAGCTCAGGTTACAGTATAATTCCAGCCTATCAAAAAAACTCAAAGATGGGGGCAGGGGTTGGAGTCAATCCACTCCTTCATGATATGTACTCAAAATGTTCAAGGCATATTGTTGGGGTAGATTTTATTATTTTTCAAATTATTCACTGTTTCTACCTGGGGTGGAGGCCTTCCTGTGGGGGTCCTCTCTGTTATGTTGCTCCAGGCAGGAAGATTATGCATTCCTGCCCTACTCAGGTACAGCTCTGTAAATCATTTTGTGCAATAAAATGTGAGTGAAGTCCTATGTGTTATTTCTGAGCCGAAGTTTTAAGAACTAGTGCATAGTTCCTCACCTCTCTTTATCCTAGGAGAAAAAAAAGAGACCAGTAAATCCAGAAAAAAAAGAGACCAGGGACTTTTCTGTCAGACAAGGAACCTGAGTGAAAATATGGAACAGAGCCTCAGCTGACCCATTATGGGGACTAATGTAAGCAAGAAATGTGGGGGTCTTTTGTTACTGCACCATAACTTTGCCTAAGCTGACAAAATTGTATAACTTGCTCTATCAGTCAATGATTGCCACAATTATACTACATAGTTAACAGCCACAAAATCTCAGTTTATATTAAAAAAGCATTTATTTCTCATTGTTGTTGGTGAGTTTGCTGAGGTTCAACTGATCTAGGTTGGGCATGGCTGGGCATCGCTTCAGGCTTAGCTTGAGTTCATATCTGCTAAATAGTGTTACTCATTCTTCAGGGGCCAGAGGGCTACACTGGATACATTCTTCTCATGACAAAAAGAAAGACTATAGGCATGTTTTAAAGCCTCTATTCTCATCACATCCAGAACATTCCGTTGGCCAAAGCAAGCCTCATAGTTAAATCTAACATCAGTGAGGCGAGGAAATATGTTCTGTTTCTTGTGGGTTGAACTACAAAGACCTATGACTGAGATGGTGGATAAAAGGAGGGGTGAAGAGCAGAGAATAACAGTGCAATCCACCACTGGCTTTGAGATGGCAAATAATTATCCACCAGCAGGTCTGACTCGGAGGCCCTGGAGCTCTGTTTCTCCTGGCATGATCCACACCACAACCTCCTTCCCCATGCGACGTTTACAACTAGGAAAGATCCAATTTGTGGGTACTGAAGTTTATACAATTTGAGGTGCCCTTTTCAAGTAAAAGAACACAAAATACCATGTGAACTTATTGCTAGCTCCTCTTGGGGTCCTCTAAAGCGTATATGAACATAAGAGTCCTTAAAACTTAAGCTTCATTATCTTACTTTAAACAAGCTCCTGCTCACAGGCTCACCACCATTATCTTTCCTGAAACTACTAGCTCTAATCTCATTTTTGTGTTTACATTTCATGTTTATTTATGTCAGTCCTCAAGAAGCTGAGGATTTCCAGGTCGTCCCGCAATACCTATACTCCCATCCAGATGCTACAAATGTTTCTTTCCCAAGGATGCCTTCTCTAAAAGGCCTATTTAAAATTGTCCCTACTCCTTCCATTCCCCATCTCTTTCCTGCTTTCCTTTTCTTCATAGAACTTATCACTGTGTTACATACTGTATATTTTATGTATTCGTTTGTTTATCTATTTCCTACCACTAAATTATAAGCTCCGTGAGGTAGGGATTTTTATCAGTTTTGAGCGTTAATATATTCTTAGTGCTTAGAACAGTGCCTGGCACATAGTAGGCTCTTAAGTATTTATTGAACGCATGAATACAAGAAAGACTCATGTATTCTCTTATCCGCATTCTAACGCATGTTGGGAAAGAAAATAATTTGAAATGCAATGTATATTGGCCATGTTTACCCAAACAGAGCTGAAAAGTACCTTAAAAATCATGGTCCAACCTTACTTTATAAAATTGGAATCTAAGACTCTGGATTTAAGAGATTTGCTCAAGGTCACTTGTGGAATCAAAACGCAAATATATCAGTTAGGATGTTTTCAATTGTAAGTTACAGCAAACCCAACTTAAGCAATAACTGTTTTAAACCAGTAGTGTGGTTCTTGCTATGTTCTGTTGTGAGGAGTTTACCAGTATTAACCCGTTTAGTGCTCATGGCAACTCCATGATGAAGGTATGGTGAACCCCATTTTATACATGGGAACACTGAGGCACAGTGCCTATAAGTAATTACCCAAGATGGCACAGTTGGTGAGTGGCAGAACTGAGCTTCAGACTCAGACGGCTTGTTCTAAAGTCCATATTCTTATCCACTTCACCGGGCTGCTTCTTGACAAGGGAAACGAGAATAACAAGAACAGATAATCTGACTCAAACTGGCCTACTAAACGGAGTTTATTGGCTCAAGTAACTGACATATCTACAGTGGGTCAGTAATGTCTCATTTCTTTTACATTCTGCACTCTGTATCCCACCGTGCTGGCTTCATCCTAAGATTGGCTGCCTTTGAGTTCCCCCAACCACACCAGCAGAAACCCGGGTTACGTGTGTCCACCTTCATGTTCAGCAGGGAGGAGAAAACATCTTTTCCTCTACAACTGGCCGCATTTCTGAAATGTGTCTTGTTCCTAGCCTCAAGTCACATGCCCCAGCCCCAAATGAAGCTTGGGTCATGGGCTTCAGCCCTGGACTCACATAGAATGGAGGTCCATTGGGAAGGGAAAATGGCGGCCAGGAAGGCAGTTCTGTAAACTTACCTAAGTCTGTTTGGTTATTTGGCAAATTCTGAGCTCTTTGGTAAATATTGGCAGCCCCCAGTGTCTAAGAGTAGGAGGGGGCTATAGATCCTGTCCGCCAACAACATTGCTTCCAGGTGAAATGCTACAAGAGCAAGTCTCCGGCAAAATCCCATCCAACCTATATTTAGCAAGCAGGCACAAAAAACTGTCACATTGCCAGTTTGTAGCTCAGGGAAGTCCCAATATTTGTCACAGGCCAATGGTTTTCATTCCTGGCTGCACGTTAGAATCACCCAGGAAACAAGTTGGGCTCACTCCCAACCATTTAAAGCAGAATCTCTGGGGAGAGACCCACATACCAGTATTTTAAAAAGCTTCTGAGGTAATTCTGGAATGTAGTCAGATTTGAAAACCTCTGCCCTGCGCACTTCCAACTAGTACTTGTATGAAAGGCCCAGCAATTTTCTGACAGCAGGATGAGCCACCGTCATAGAGCAGGCACAGAGTCTTCCATCATGTGGGACCCAAAGGCCTCGAACAGCAGTCTTCAATGTCTTTAGAATCCTGAACTGTCTCAATTTTTTTTTAAAAAAAAACAAAATGCACACATTTTTAAATTGATATATAAAGATGTCTTCCATCATAAGTTTTAGTAATTACAAACGACCTAATTTCTGAGGTATTGAAAATATTGGCATTTTACAATAAAATGTTTACATTACTTTTAAAAATATAAACCATGACTTTATATCATCAGCAGCCATTAAAAAAAATACATGAACAACTTCTTTAATGGTGAGAAATTTTATATCAGTCTTCTTTCTCTTTGAATTTGTATTTCTATTCCACTTCCCTTACAGACTTTTATCCTAATTTATTATATTATTATGCTTGAAGGGATTTTAATGATTATCATATTATAATAAAAATAGGTATTACATTTAAATTTTAGTTCAAAAAAGTTTCTGTGACCTTTAGGCTCAAGAATGTTTTCTCTCTGGACTAAGCTGTCATTGTTATTATTACATTAAAATTAATCAAAATATCATAAACATATTGCATATATTTGTTAGAAAATTATTAAATATATTGCATATATTTGTTAGAAAATTATTAAATATAGAAAATAAAATTTTATTAGAATTATGTCTCAATAAGATGGTTGGAGATTTAAAACATTTATTTCATATAAATCCACATATATTCATGTATATTTATTAACTAAAATGAGACAGGATTCAGCATTGATTTTATTCCTATTTAGCATTTGTATAGATAAGATTTCAAAGAAAACCTGTTCATATAAATGCATGGGTGGGAATAAAAAGAATTTTGTTATAGGAATGTCATTCAATTCTTTGAACTTCTCAGTTATATGCCAGAAATCACACAGTGATCTATCCTCAAAATTACTTTTAATCATCTATCATCTGATAGCTTGATTCCATCTTCTTTCATTTTTGTTGAAAGCAATGAATTAGAAACGACCTAACTTATAAAAAGGCTTGCTATTTACTCTCTCAATACCAATACAAATACCTATAAATGGATGTTGTTCTTCACCTATTGCCCCAGTGCCTTTACACTGCCTCTCTCCCCTGCCAAAGAATGTGCTCTAATTACCTTTGATAAAAGTGAGAGCAGGGTGGGCGTTGTGGGCATTGGCACAGGACCTCTAGTTCAGAATGGCCCTGCACTTGGTTTAATGCTCTGGTGTCATGGTCTTGAAATTCTTAATAATTTTGGAACAAGTGACCCCACATTTTCATTTGCACTGGGCCACCAAAATTATGTCACTGCTCCTGAGTGGGGGGTGCACTTTTCTTTTGCGATAGAAATGCATAGTAAAAGTGATGATGGGGAGAGGAGCAGTGGCCTGGAACAGGCCCATCCCCAGGCAAAACAGTTTTAGAAAAGAGTGACTGAGAGCCTTCAGGATCTGGGGATAGATTTCCTTCACACCCTCTGGAAACTCTTCTCATATCTCCAAAGGGTGCGTGTGGACCAGTTTGAAGACCACCGCTCTTGTCTCCCAGTAGGCATGTGGCATGACTGCTGGGCCTGTTGGATTTTTGCATGTCACTCCTGGAAGAGACTGAACAGTATTCCGAATCAGCATCATCTGATTTGAAGGTTACTTATTTCACCATTAACAAATTATTACTGACATCCTTTATGCTACTCAGTAGACGCTCTAGTGTATGTTTTGGTCAGGATATTTGAAGTGAGCAACCACCTCTGAAGGTGAGTGTGGAGTCTTGATCAGAGAACCTGAGAACGCCAATTCACTGTGCTGTAGATTAGGATTAATTTGTACCCCGTCATCGCACTGTTTTTATACTAAAATATTTTAAATTGCCACACAGACTATACAGGCATACCTTATTTTTTTGTGCTTTGCCTTATTGCACTTCTCAGATACTGCATTTTTTACAAATTAAAGGTTTGCAGCAACCCTGCATGGAGCAAGTCTATCGGCACCATTTTTCCAACAGCATTTGTTCACTCTCTGTCTCTCTCACATTTTGGTAATTCTTGCAATATTTCAAACTTTTTCATTATTATTATATTTGTTATGGTGCTCTATGATCAGTGATCTTTGGTGTTACTATTGTAATTGTTTTGGGGCGCCACAAACGGCACCCATACAGGACGGTGAATTTAACTGATAAACGTTGTGTGTATTCTGACTGCTCCACCGACTGGCCATTCACCAACTCTCTCCCTCTCCTTGGGCCTCTCTATTTCCTGAGGCACAATAATATTGAAATTAAGCCAGTTAATAACCCTACAATGGCCTCTTAGTGTTCAAGTGAAAGGAAGAGTCACATGTCTCTTGCTTTAAATCAAAAGCTAGAAATGGGTAAGATTAGTGAGGAAGGCACGTCGAAAGCCGAGATAAGCTGAAAGCTGGGTATCTTGTGCTGGTTAGCCAAGCTGTGAGTGCAAAGGAAAAGTTCTTGAAGGAAAGTGAAAGTGCTACTCCAGTGAACATAGAATGATAAAGAGAAACAGGCTTCTTGCTGAGAAAGTTTCAGCAGTCTGGATAGAAGATCAAACCAGCCACAACATTCCCTTACGTCAAAGCTTAATCCAGAGCAAGACCCTAACTCTCTTCAATTCTGTGAAGGCTGAGAGAGGTGATGAGGCTGCAGGAAAAAAGTTTGAAGCCAGCAGAGGTGCGTTCATGAAGTTTAAGGAAAGAAGCTACCTCCAAAGTGCTGATGTAGAAGCTGCAGAAAGTTCTCCAGAAGATCTAACTAAGATAATTAAGGAAGGTGACTACACTAAATAACAGATTTTCAATGTAGACAAAACAGCCTTAAAAATAAGATGCCTTCTAGGACTTTTATAGCCGGAGAGGAGAAGTCAACGCGTGGCCTCAAAGCTTCAAAGGACAGGCTGGCTCACCTGTTAAGGGCTAATGCAGCTGGTGACTTTAAGTTGAAGCCAAAGCTCACTGAGCATTCTGAAAACCCTAGGGCCCTTGAGAATATGCTAAATATACTCTTCCTGTGCTCTGTAAATGGAACAACAAAGCCTGGATGACAGCACATCTGTTTACAACATGGTTTACTGAATATTTTTAGCCCACTGTTGAGAACTACTGCTCAGAAAAAAAGATTTCTTTGAAAATATTACTGCTCATTGACAATGCACCTGATCACCCAAGAGGTCTGATGGAGGTGTACGATGAGACTAATGTTATTTTCATGCCTGCTAACACGACATCCATTCTGCGGCCTATGGATCAAGGAGTCATTGTGACTTTCAAGTGTTATTATTTAAGAAACACATTTTGTAAGGCTATAGTTGCCATGGACAGTGATTTCTCTGATGGATCTGGGCAAAGTAAATTGAAAACCTTCTGGAAAGAATTCACTATACTAGATGCCATTAAAAACACTCATGATTCATGGAAAAAGGTCAAAATATCAACATTAACAGGAGTTTGGAAGAAGTTGATTCCAACCCTCATAGATGACTTTGAGGGTTCAAGACTTCAGTGGAGGAAGGAACTGCAGATGTGGTAGAAATAGCACGAGAACTAGAATTAGAAGTGGAGCCTGAAGATGGGAGTCTATTACTACAATCTCATGACAAATCTTTAATGGACGAGGTGTTGCTTCTTACAGATGAGCAAAGAAAGTAGTTTCTTGAGATAGAATATACTCCTGGTGAAGATGCTGTGAAGATTGTTGAATGACCAAAGAATTTAGAATATTACATAAACTTAGTTGATAAAGCAGTGATAAGGTTTGAGAGGATTGACTCCAATTTTGAAAGAAGTTCTACTGTGAGTAAAATGCTATCAAACAGCGTCACATGGTACAGAGAAATTGTTCGTGAAAGGAAGTCAACCAATGCAGTATATTTCCTTATCGTCTTATTTTAAGAAATTACCACAACCACTCCAACTTTCAGCAACCACCACCCTAATCAGTCAACAGCCAGCAAGACCCTCCACCAGCAAAAAGATTACAACTCAATGAAGGCTCAGATAATGATTAGCAGTTTTTAGGAATAAAGTATTTTTTAATAAAGGGTTGTGCATTGCTTTTTTTAGACATAATGCTATTGCATACTTAATAGACCACAGTATAGGGTAAACATAACTTTTATATGCACCTGGAAACCAAAAAATTCATATGACTTGCTTTATTGAGATATTTACTTTGTTTCGGTGGTCTGGAACCAAACCCATAATATCCCTGAAGTATCCTTTTATTAGAGCAACCAACAGATGCCCACTGTATCGAGCTCAGGCTTTCTGGCTCCAAATTTAATGCTATCTTTTTATACACTGTGCTTATCATCCAGACATAATATAGCTCCCCAGAAGAGCATAAGGGAAGAAGGACTGTGTCAGAGTCTCAGAGCTGGGCTATAATAGACAGGTGGGTCCACTCAGTTCTGATAAGCTTCTTGATTCACATCTTGGTTTTCATTCTAGAATTTGTGTGTTTGTATAATTTTGAAAATAATTTATTTAGTTGATTAATTCTGCTGTAGACAAGAATATCATATAATAAAGTATTTTCTTTCTTACAATACATCTGAACAAATGCCTAAAAATATTTAGGACAAATGTTTAGGACCTTAGAGACAAAATGAAGCAACTGAACTGTAGGCAATAGAAGAGAAAAAGAAGTCATCTCTGGCAGTAGTGAGCAAAAGTGAAACAAGTGAGTTACATTGACTCTCAGTGACAGAAAGATCATCAAAATTAAAGCTACTGAAATTTAAGCAGGACATGAAATGAACACCATTCGTTCTTTCATGTACCGAATGCTTATTAAATGTAGTGCACTTGAAATAAGATGAATTGGGTTTTAATCTTAGATCTACAGTTTTCTGAATCACTGAACTTCTCTAAGAGATAATTTTTGCTTCTATAAAATGGTTCTAAATACTTTCTGCCTGGTGCCACTTACAGGAATGTTGTAAATTCACAGGTGAAAATAATCCTGCTCAACCATCCCACTATTTTGCTACTAAAAGTGCAACTGGTGTGAGTTTCTCAGGGCTAACTCAAAAGTATCAGAAGTTTACATATATATCTATAAATTATTTCAAGCCCACATTCTGTGTATAGAAAAAAATTAATCTAGTTAATTGTAGTCATGTTAAGGATTAAATTCAGTAAATAAAAAATCCCCTCTTCCTCATCTTCTCTCCAGGATATTCTGAAATATCCAAGAAGATTGTATTTCATTTAAAAATTCTATTTTGATTTATCCATAGTGTCTTTGAGTGTACTTTGAGTATGTGTGTGTACATATACACATAATATATCTCTCTCATCACTAGTTAAATGTTCTCTAGTGCTGTCATTTAACTGTTTGAGTGAAGTGCAGGATCTTATTGCCCTTTACATCACTTTACCCTCCCCATTTATAATATACTGTTGTCTTAAATATTTCCTTTGTATACACTTATAAGCACATCAGAGAGTGTTATGACTTTTGTTTACCCTGTCAAACATAATTTCAAAATATGAACAAGAGGAGGAAAGCCTATTTTGTTTACCCATGTTTTTCTTGCCCTGTTCTTTTTTCCTCCCTGATGTTCCAAGGAACATCATTTCCTTTCTGTTATCATTTCTTTTCTGTTTAGCGAACTTCTTTAGCTGTTCTTTTAGGATAAGACTGTTGGTGACAAACCCTCCTAGTTTTTCTTCATCTAGGAATGACTTGATTTCCCCTTCATATTTTCACTGGGTATAGGATTCTGGGTTGATGGTTCTTTTCATTCAACACTTAAATAATGTTGTGCCACTTCTGGCCTCTGTGATTTCATATGAGAAATCTACTCTCATTCTAATTGTTTGACTCCTATAGGTAAAATGTTTTCTCCCTCTTTCTCTCTCTCTGCTTTCAAGACTCTTTCTTTGTTCTTAGTTTTTGCAAGATTGACTATGATAGTTCTTGGTAGGGATTTCTTTGCATTTATCCATTTGGGGTTCCCTGAGATTCTTCAATCTGTAGACTTATGTCTTTCTGCCACATTCAAGAACTTTTTGGCCATTATTTCTTTGAGTACTTTTTCAGCCCCATCCTCTTTCTCCTCTCCTTCAGGAACTCCAATGACATAAGTGTTAGATCTTGTATTACAGCCCCATAGGGCAGTGAGCCTCTCTTCTTATTTTTTAAAAATCTATTTCCCCTCTGCTGTTCAGATTGGGTAATTTCTTTTTTCTGTCTTTCAGTTTTACTTATTCTTTCCATTGTCCTCTTCTTTTTACTATTGATCCTATCCATTAAGCGTTTTGTTCATTTTTTTGGTTACTTTATTTTTCAGTTCTAAAATTTCCATTTGGTTCTTTCTGATGTCTTCCATTTCTTTGCTGAGACTTTCTATGTTTTTATTTGTTTCAAGTGTGTTCATAGTTGCTGGTTGACGAATTTTAATGATGGCTGCTTTAAAATCTTCATCAGACAATTCTAACATCTCTGTCAACTAGATACTGGCGTCTATTGATTGTATTTTTTCATTCAGCTTGAGATCTTCCTGGTTCTTGCTGGGACAAATGTTTTTCTATTGAAACTTGGAAATGTTCAATTTTATGTTATGAGGCTCTGGATCTTATTTAAACTTTCTGTTTTAGGTGGTTTTCTCTGACAGGACTCCGGCAGGGGAAGAAGGAGAGGGGCCAGCTTGTTACTAGCAGACAGAGGTAGAAGTCCAAATTCCCCACATGGTCTCCATTGACACCAGAAGGGTCACTCATTACTGCTGGGTAGGGTGGGGAGTTGTGGCTCCCCGTTAGGGCTCCAGTAATACTTCCTTGGCTAGAAATGGTAGAAATGCCTCTTTATTGCTTCACCAACACAACAGGGGGGAGGAGTGTAGCCTCATGGCCACTAGGTTTTGGTGAAAGTCCTGACTTTCCACTAGTTCTCTTCCAATACTACCCCTATGGAGAGGGGGAAGACATCTAATTACTGCTAGGTGGAGGTGGGGGTCCCAGCTCACTACTCAGCTTTCTTTGACACCATTCAGGTGTGTGTGTGAGGAGACTGGGGCACCTCATTACAGCCTGGTGAGGGTGGGACTCTGGCCTTCCCACTCAGCTTTTGCTGGCATGGATGAGGGTGGAGCTACACTTTTCTCTGTGGTGTTTGGCTGGAGTAGAATGATTATTGTCAAAAAATTTTCCATCTTGCTAGTCTGCCCCTTACCTGGTCCTTTGGCTTTAGAAAGTAGGCTTTTGTTGGGCTTTTTTTGGTCTGTACCCATTGGCATTTCTGAGTTGTTGGTTTCCCCAGTACCCAGTCTGGGATATATGAAGCAGAAAAAAAACCAAGGACCTCATCACCATGTCATTCCTCAATTCTGGAAGCCTAGTCAGTCCACCTTCTTCTCTCACCTTTCAGAGTCTGCTTATATTTTGTTTATATAAGTTTTCCAGGGATTTTAGTTGTGCATGGTGGGAGGAATAAGGAAAAATACTTTTAACCCATCTTCCAGGACTTTTATGTCTTCAGGAGCTTCCCTTAAATATGCTCCATAAAATTCCTGCTGTCTCTGTTTGACTTATTCTTTTAGGAGATAACTTCATGCTTTCTCATGGTTCTGTAACTCTCTCACTCATGTTTTGTATTGTCTGTAATCTATCTTAAATAGTTTAGCATAAAATGTGTGATTTATATTTTTGACTCTAAACATGGGGCAATTGTTTAACAATTGATATTCTCTAATCTGGAATATGACCCATGGGAGATTAATAAACAATTGAAAGACTCTTAATCAAAGGCCCACATTAGAAAGGCAGCTACAAGAACTTCAACTATTTTTACCTCCAATGGACATCAAAGACTTTATCTCTAGTTAATATTAGCATAATGGGCATTAGAAATGATTTTTCATTGGTGAAATGCATGGTATCCAAGATATGTGAATTGGACAGAAAAGTCATACAGACACTGTGAGAATGTAGCAGGCTTGGTAGCCTAAACCCTTTGGAAAGGCAACCTGGGCTTAGGATTCTGACCTGTCTCATGTGCAAGATTTTGTTTCTTGGATTTTTGCCCTGAGTGAATCTTTCAGACAAGGTATTTATTGGAGTGCCTAACAAGATAAAGAGCTGGAACTTCACTGAGCTTCAATCATATACAAATACATACATCAAATACATTGTGATTGATTCTGTGCTTACTTGCCAAGGAAATCTTGTATATATGTCAGAAATGAGTTAGAGATTTGCTGTCAGTATAACATAACAGCTGGTAGTGATGGTGTGGGCAAGGTCTATAGACATTTGCTACCTCTAACTAGTGGATACTAATTGATATCTCCTAAATAAAACATAACAACTGGTAACTATCAAATAGCCTTAAGTCATTTGCAACCTCAGAGTGCATAGTATTACCTATATCTTCCTTCCATGCTGCATTGGAGAAGTTCAGGCTCACTTCATGCTACAATGAGGGCTGTGTTAAGATTCTAATCTGTTTGACTACAAAAGTTATTCTCTGATTGGTGTCTGAAGTGAAACTGGAGGCCCTGGAGCAGCCCATGTTGTTTGTTGTATAATCCTAAGAAGAAGCCCCTTGACAGTAGAGAAGGGGCTTTGACTCATTTATACCCATTATCATGTAGGCTCCCTGCTTTCAATCCCCTAGAAACACCTAGACGTTCCATAGTCCTTGATGAGAGGAAAGGAAAATGGTGGAAGAAGAGACATCTAAGAAAGCAAATGCTTTTCAAGAGTCACCTTCAACAATTTCAGCATAAATGCATCTAAGAGTGCCTAGAAAATAAAGCAGAAAGGATCTTTTCCTGAATTTCCAAGAAAAAGATGACATACATAGGAGGTGTTCTTTTTTTCCTTAGCCAGACATTGCTCTTCAAGCCAATCATGGAACCCACTCAGAGATCTAACTTGGTAAACTGAGCAAGGAATACTCTTGTTCTAAACTTAGCAGAGAACTTTGAGTTGGAAATATTTTTAACAGTTGGAAACTTTTTCTTTTTAACAAAATATTACCAGGGATTCTAATATGAAAAACAGATGCAATTTCTTCCGTCAGTGTAAATATTTGTCATTGTTTCCAGAGCCTCAAAGATCCTCCAAGAAGCCACCATTTGAAGACACATTCTCACGTGGCCCCCTTTGCCACAGGTTAACATGGATTTGCAAGGCTCTTTGAATTCAGATTCCTGATGCTAGGAGCTTGTGTCAAAAGACAGTTATATGAGAGTTTTTATCCCCATTGTCAGAATAGCACTGTCTGTGAACCATTGTGGGCCACATCAGCTGAAGAAATGATGAGCCATCAGATATTCTGAATTCTGCTGCCTATTAGTGCCCTATTAGCAGCTGAAGAGAATCCTTGGGTGTAACCTGGACAGACAAGTTAAAAGTTCTAGCAGTGGCAGATAAAATAGCTATACTCTGTTTTGTAGAGTGATGTCCTCTAGCAGACCCTAAGAAATCCCATATGGTCCATGGACAAGGCCTTCTTCCTGAAGAAATTGGCAGTGATGGAGCAGAACTGCTTTGTGTTTAACTTTATTGAGATTTCCTCATTTGGATCTTAGCCAGGCTTGGCATAAAGCAAGAACAACTGATTTTCCTGTGATTTGAGTAGCACCAGGAAGTCTCGTCTGCTCCCAAATAGTCACTCAACCAAGTGCCTGAAATTCCACCACTAGAGACTGGTGTATCAAGGGCTAAGTACGAAGCAAGTAGTACAATGCTTGTTATCCAGCAGGCCTTCACTGCATCACTATGGTTGTTCTTTCTGTTATGAGCATGATCTCCTTTGGTGGTGGTCCTTAACTGAGAGTATTTGGAGATGCATGGGAGCACTGTTTTTGGTTATCACAGTGCAGGAAGATGGGGATAGGAAGGGCAAAAGTGTTACTAAATATCCTGCAGACAGATCGACTGTCCTATATAAGGAAGAATTACTGTGCTTCAAACTCTGGGATTTCTTTTATAATGTATTATAGGAAGAAAAAAAATCTGATTTATTACTCTCTCCTTAGTGTGCATTTGTTAATCTGATTGATTTCTTTTCCAACCCAAGAAACTTATGTACCACGTAAAACCTTTGTGCCTGTGAGATGGGAAAACACCAAAACCCAACCTGACCTCATTTGTAAACACAACCGTGTTTGGGGCAAGTGGGGAGGAGGAGAGAAGTGAATTAAATCAGTGAGTCTTTTGCAAATTACCCTGTTCTTTTTTGCAGCCTGAGGCCCTCACACATGTTTATGTGTAGGTATGACTTCAGAATATTGGAAAATAAACAGAAATGTAGAAGCTGGCTGATCCTTAAAACAGGGCAGCATAACCATGGGAGGTTTTAGCTTGAATCTGACTTAAACATGGGAGGGGGAGGGTGGCAGGTGGGCCAGTTGATGACATGGGCATTTCAGGATATAAGAGCCAAAGTTTGTCCTGCTCTGTCACTGAAGTCATTACAGCAGCTACAATAGTGTGCATTGAGGCCACCGCAGACAATAGCACTGATCTCGTTCTGCCTAGTGGGCCGTGATGAAGCTCACGTGCCTCACAAAGCTTCACTTTCGTATGGGTGACATTTCCTGAGGAGTGCAGAGAATGCTCCCTTTGTTCTTCTCCAGGTTTTTTATTAGCACCTGCCTGGGTCTGTCTCAGCCTGCACCTGCTGAGTTAGCAATATTGCAGTGTAAGTCATATCTGCTTAGAAGATTGTCACGACAAGAGAGTTCCGGTGAACCACGGCCTTTCCCTGGAGCTCTGGCAGTGACAGATATTGAGAACTGACCTGTACCATTCTCTTCTCAAAAACCATTTGGTGATCATTTAAACAAAAATACCTGGATTTTTTTTCCCACATATGAAAAAAGTCTTAAAAAGATTTGGTGTGTCTGAGAAATGTTTTGCTGTCTTTTATGAAGAACACATTAAAATGGGCCTTAAGTAAATGCAAGTGTGTGCTATCAGAGATTCAAAGATGTTTCAAATAGGTCTTGGAATCTAAGGCATTGCAGATGGTAGGGGATTAATAAGTGTTTTCAAAACCGTTATGAGTGAAGTTTTATTTCACTGTGACATTGTCTGAGCTTAGATCCAGAATGGGCTATCAGTTGAATAATGTGATAATTGAGTAACAATTTCTGTGAAGTAAGTTGGCCTTCTGATTGTAACTGCTAAAATCTGAGGGCTGAACTCTGTACTGATAACACTCCAGGAACTAACTATGAATTATAGCCCCACGTAAAAGGTAAAACAATTCTAACTGTGGAGATTAGAAACAAATTTCCCTTGCAGGCCCGGCCCCTCCCTGAAACGAGTTCTTACCCTTCCTGTTCACACTCCATCACTTCCTCCGTCTCTTTCTCATTTCCTCACCTGCACATATGGAACGTCATCCTGATGAAAGGAAAAAGTGGGGCCCTGACTTCTCCAGGGCCTGGGGGAGGGAGAAAGGAGACAGCACGGCACAGATTTCAACTGGGTGAAGTCATGCTTCTGAGGAGGAGGGCTAGGGACGAGGTCTCTACAGCAGAAAAGTCTGAGGCCTCTCTGCAAAAACAACCTAGTTCCTACCGCAGTTCTAGCCCGGTGGCCACCACTGCGGACCCCTGAAAGGGCAGGGTCATTGCTCAGGAGCAGGGAGATAGGGCCATTCTTTTTTTTTTTTTTTAAAGATTTTTGTTTATTTATTTAATTTTTCCTTCTCCTCCCCTAAGCCCCCCAGTACATAGCTGTATATTTCAGTTGTGGCATGTGGGACACCACCTCAGCATAACTTGATGAGTGGTGCTAGGTCTGTGCCCAGGATCCGAACTGCTGAAACCCTGGGCCGCTGAAGCAGAGCACGTGAACTTAACCACTTGGCCACAGGGCTGGCGCATGCGTCATTATTCTTATAGCTAAATAAGATGCATTTTCCCTCCTTCTCACCTCTCTTTCTTTTAATAAGCATTTAAAGTGCCAAAGACTGTACTAGATTCTAGAAAGGTAAGACTGAGAAAGACACAATTCTAGCGAAGAGGACATTTCTGTCTGTTAAGAACCAGAAGTAACTGTACTCCCCATAGACAGCCAGGAAGTCATTTTTTGGCGGTAGGGGGAACCATCTTCTTTTTTCTTTTTTGTTTTTTAAAAAAAATTATTTTCTTGAGGTCATATTGGCTTATAAAATTGTGTACATTTCAGGGGCATAGTCTTATGTTTCAGTTTCTGTATAGACTCTGTTGTGTTCACCACCAGTAGACAGGCTTTTATCTGTCACCATACATATGTGCCCCTTAACTCCCTTCGCCCTCCACCCATCCCCTTCTCCTCTGGTAACCACCAATCTGTTCTTGTTATCTATGAGTTTGTTTACCTTCCACATATGAGTGAAATCATGCAGTGTTTGTCTTTCTCTTTCCAACTTATTTTGCTTAACATGATACCCTCAAGGTCCATCCCTGTTGTTGCAAATGACACAATTTTGTCTTTTTTATGGCTGAGTAGTATTCCCTTTGTGTGTGTGTGTGTGTGTGTGTGTGTGTGTGTGTGTATATATCACATCTTCTTTATCTATTCATCTGTTGATGGGCACTTGCATTGCTTCTACATCTTGGCTATTGTGAATAATGCTGCCATGAACATACGAGTGCATATATCTTTTTGAACTATTGATTTCACATTCTTCAGATAAACACCCAGTAGTACAATAGCTGGATCATATGGCATTTCTATTTTTAATTTTTTGAGAAATCAACCGATCTGTTTCTCCTTCTTTATTCCCTCTTTGCATAAATTATTCCACCATCTCCATGGGCTGCCAAGAAAGGAATCTGAATCACTTCTTTAATGATTTCCTTTCCCTCAAGTTCCACTGCTAATCAGTCATCAAATTTTGTTTTTTATTTATAACCATTGGCATCAGGAAAAGTTCATGTGAAAAGAACTTAAAAGGTGACCAACATTACAGGGTAAATAGTGGAAAAAAGGTTGGATTAGGACTTTCTCCTGAAAAACTACCCATAAAAGTAGAAAATATGTATTTCTTATAGTTAGCTAAAATTCACTGTAAAAATCTCTTCTATATTCTAATTCACATGATGAGCAGAGCTAAAACAAGTGTTCATTTTGAGAGTGGTGTAAAAATTCTCCTTCAAATTATGTGATATTATGTGTTGTCTTTTACTTCATGTTTGACCTCATCTCAGCCATTTGGTGGGTCAGTATGCAAAAATATTTGAGGGCCAGCCCCGGTGGCCTAGTGGTTAAGTTCTGTGTGCTGCGCTTCGGCAGCCCAGGTTCGGTTCCTGGGCGCGGAACCACACCACTCGTCTGTTAGTGGCCATGCTGC